>NW_027468564.1:29090040-29110040 GCF_046254945.1 Alosa pseudoharengus | reverse complement strand
GTGTGTGTTACCTGTGTGTCTGGGGGTTGCTGGTCAGTTGTGTCCATTTGTTCTTCCTCCTCCACCTGCCTGGCCTCTGCCTGAGACACACTTTGCTCCACCACTGAGAGAGAGGGAGAAGGAGGGAGAGAGAGATTATTGAACCAATATTCAAACCTTGATCGTTGGTTGTTGTCTCTCTTTTGCTTTAAATGTAACAATGTGCTTTGACAACACTGCACACGAAAAGCCATTGCCAACACACCTATCTGAATTGAATTGAACTGACACACTTGTTCACTGAACCAATATTCAAAGCTTTACATTATGGTGCCCTGGAGGTCTGTCAGGCTATCCTGCTGTCCAACCATCACTTTGACACATTCATTTCCCACCACTGTCACAAACCAGGGCCAGCAATGTGTCCAGGAAACACTTCATACAGTTCTGTTTATCTTTCACACTTCATACCGTTCTGGGGTGTGTTTCCCGTACAACTACGGAGGTTAGCTTTTTACTAACATGGTACCATGCATTGCATTGTTTAATTAACCAACATCTAAGTTACCAAACTTTAGTAGTCTGGACTAAGGTGGTTAATGACGTATAGTAACATATGGACTGGCACACCTGATGACCTAATGATGGATTACTTTAGTTTAATCTGTGAATCACCTGTTTTTGTTTGTTTTTTTTCATTCAGGGTCATGAAGTAAATTAATTGGTTTATATAGGCTGATGCTGACCTTAAATGAACGACAGCTTTGAATTAACTTTTAAACATGTGTCATTTAATAAATGTGCTGGTAAAACAATTGTGTGCTTTATTGTTATTTATTACACGGCTCTTCAGAGTGCTGCAGAAAGTTCCATTCACATGAATGGGCCTTCCCAATGTTCGGGCCTATGTTAAATCTACATAAATCACCGGCAAAGCATTTAATCACCGCTGTCAATGGCAACAGGTTTTGTGCTTCTGATTAATGTCTTTCATATCACTACGCAAGGACTGGAACTTCATTCAAACGTGAAAGCAGACGGTTGATCAGCTGTGTTCTAAAGAATGTTTGATTCAAATTCAGCAGCGTGTGTTGTTGCGAACTATTTGTTTCTCAGCAAATGCCACGATGAACGGTAACAAATAGGCTAGGTTATGTAGGCTAAAGTCATATCGTGGGGAGTTTATTATTTCGTTTTGGCAAGTAGCCGTATAATAAGCGGGATAATGTATATGTTCAGGGCGGAACAAGACTCCTCCGCTGCGCGTCGGGGTCCGGTTCGCCCTGTCGGGACTTATTTTCCCAGTAATGACCGGCGTTCTATACATTATCCCTTACTTAACCTCTGCTCACTTGTTTACGTCGTCTTCATCTGTGGCACAGTGTGTTAAGGTTGTTGGCAGTCTGCAGTGTGTATGCGGCATATGAGTCACCTGTCCATTAGTTCGGATCTAGATTGAAGTAGATATTTTGACTACAATATTCTCACTATTGTTTAACTATAAGTCTATCTACTGTGCAGATCATATTAAAGTGTGCACCTTGTATTATATATTACCTGCAGGTGTGTGTCGTGCACATGGCTGTAAATTGACTTTTAAATTATGTATTTTCTGCCTAAGGCATTTTAAAATATGGATTTATGGTGGTTAGAAGTCTAAATATCAACCAGAAACCTAAATCCATTTATAATTGTTAATTTGCACACAAATAACTGCCGTCAGTGACGTCTTTGACATGAAGATTCCCGGAACTATGCTTTTTACTACAGGTCGAGAGGTATAGTTTGAACTAACTAACTTTACGACAGTGTACACAAACGTTCGTTGGAACTGTGGTTTATTACACCTGAGTTCAATATCTCTAGCCACACCCAGGCCTGATTACTGCCACACCTGTTCTCAATCAAGAAATCACTTAAATAGGACCTGCCTGACAAAGTGAAGTAGACCAAAACAAAGATCCTCAAAAGCTAAACATAATGCAAGAGCCAAAGAAATTCAGGAACAAATGAGAAAGAAAGTTAAGTGAGATCTATCAGTCTAGAAAAGGTTATAAAGCCATTTCTAAAGCTTTGGGACTCCAGCGAACCACAGTGAGAGTCATTATCCACAAATGGCGAAAACATGGAACAGTGGTAAACCTTCCCAGGAGTGGCCGGCTGACCAAAATTACCCCAAGAGCGCATGATGACTGGGGTCACAAAAGACCCCACAACAACATCCAAAGAACTGCAGGCCTCACTTGCCTCAGTTAAACTCAGTGTTTATGACCCCACCATAAGAAAGAGAACAAAAATGGCCTGCATGGCAGAGTTCCAAGAGGAAAACCCCTGCTGAGCAAAAGAACATTTAAGGCTAGTCTCATGTTTGCCTGAAAACATCTTGATGATCCCCAAGACTTTAGGGAAAATACTCTGCGGACTGACGAGACAAAAGTTGAACTTTTTGGAAGGTGTGTGCCCCGTTACATCTGGCGTAAAAGTAACCTCGCATTTCAGAAAAAGAACATCATGCCAACAGTAAATATGGTGGTGATGGTATGATGGTCTGGGACTGTTTTGCTGCTTCAGGACATGGAAGACTTGCTGTGATAAATGGAACCATGAATTCTGCTGTCTACCAAAAAATCCAGAAGGCAAATGTCTGGCCATCTGTTCGTGACCTCAAGCTGAAGCGAACTTGGGTTCTGTAGCAGGACAATGATCGAAAACACACCAGCAGGTCCACCTCTAAATGGCTGAAGAAAAACAAAATTAAGACTTTGGAGTGTCCTACTCAAAGTCCTGACCTGAATCCTATTGAGATGCTGTGGCTTGGCGGTTCATGCTCGAAAACCCTCCAATGTGACTGATTTACAACATTTCTGCAAAGATGAGTGGGCCAAAATTCCTCCACAGCGCTGTAAAAGTATCTGGGAATCTGGCTTGATGAAAAACTAAAGTTCTCTTTCCATATAAACTATCTTACCAAAAAGCTGAGGCAAAAGATTGGTCTTCTGTACAGAAAGAAATCAAGCCTCCCCATGTCATGCAGAAAAAGCATTGTTGAAGCCGTTTTTATGCCTATGCTGGATTATGGGGATGTCATCTATAGGAACGCTACCCCATCCTCCCTTAAAGCTCTAGACACAGTCTATCACTCTGCTATCAGGTTTGTGACAGGTGCCAAATTTAATACACACCACTGTATCTTATATGACAGTATTGGTTGGGCATCCCTAACAGAAAGACGGACTAGACACTGGATACTGTTCATTTACAAATCCCTTATTGGAGAACTTCCACCTTACACATCTTCTCTGTTAAACTGGCACTCCGGTCATCATTTTACTCGCTCAAATAACTATCTTCAGCTTAAAGTTCCCAGTGTTCGTTCTGAGTTGGGAAAGTCAGCTTTTTGTTTTGAAGCCCCGACCACTTGGAACTCAATTCAACGCACATTTAAACTAAATCATTTAGTTTCTTATGGTCAATTCAAATCATTAGTAACAAACCTCCCTGTCCCAGTCTGTAACTGTTTTACCTGATTGTCTGTATTATATTTTTATCTATTCTTATTTATTTTATCTATTTTTATGGCTGTGATCTCAGTGGTTGCTGTTATTATATTATTGTTTCATGTTGCATCTCGGCTACATTGAAAATGAGGGCTGCCCTCAATTGTACACCCGAGAAGGAAAATAAAGGTTTGAAATGAAATGAAATGAAAAGACTCATTGCAAGTTATCGCAAACGTTTGATTGCAGTTGCTGCTGCTAAGGGTGGCCCAACCAGTTATTAGGTTTAGGGGGCAATCACTTTTTCACACAGGGCCATGAAGGTTTTGGATTTCGTTTTCCCCGTAATAATAACAACCTTCATTTAAAAACTGCAATTTGTGTTTACTTGTGTTATCTTTGACTAAAACTTAAATTTGTTTGATCTGAAACATTTAAGTGTGACAACTTGCAAAAAAATAAGAAATCTGGCAAACACTTCACACCACAGTACAACCCCAAACGAAAAGTTGAGAAATATGAATAAAAACTGAATGTAATTATCCGCAAATCTCTTAAAACTCATATTTAGTTGCAAAAAGGACACAGGCAACATATCTAATGTTGAAAATGATAAATTTGACTATTTCATGGAAAATATGTTAATTTTGAATTTGATACCAGCATCATATTTCAAAAAAGTTGGAACGGGGGTAACAAAATGCTTGAAAAGTTGTGTCATGATAAAGAAAACAAAAGCAGGAATGTTTCACAACTAATTAGGGTAACTGGCAACTCGATTGGGTATGAAAAAGAGCATCCCAGAGAGGCTTCCCTTAGAAGTAAAGATGTAGGGGTATTCATCACTCTGTGTAAACCCATGTGCACAAATGATGAAACAATGTCATTTTAATGGTTTTTAATATGAAATTGTAAAGTATTTGGGGAGTTCATCATCTACAGGACATAATATAATTAAAACATTCAGCGAATCCAGAGAAATCTGGATTTTCTGAAACAAGGGAAAGAGCTGAAAAAACTAATTGGATGGCCGTGGTCTTTTGGACCTCAGATGGCACTGCATCAACACCAGACCTGTTTCCAGACCTGTCATTGTATGGGCTCAGGAAAACCTCTGATAACCATTGTTTATGTCAGTGTTTCTCAAACTTTTTCAGACCAAGGACCACATAACCAAAAAAAATACCCTCACGGACCACCTAGCTAAAAAAAAAGATTTCAACAGTGTATTACACAACAGACCTACTCACCGAACCACCTTGCTTATTGTCTTTGCACCTTGCTTATTGTGTCAGAGGATTCATATGATTTAAACTGGCATAGCTTACATAAGCAGTGTTGCAGAACTGTTTGGATTTACATACAAGTTGGATCAATGTTGCAAACAACTCATCTATATTATATTTTACCACGTCTGCTTGCGGACCACTTGGGGTGGCTTGCGGACCACCAGTGTTCCCCGGACCACACTTTGAGAAACACTGGTTTATGTGCACAGTTTGATACTCAATTCCAAAAATGCAGCCAAAAATTGTATTAAGACATGATACAGAAAATACCACCATCTTAGCTGGGCCTGAGCTTGTTTAAAATGGACTGAGGTAAAAAAGGTCCTGTGGTTAGACCAATCAAAATTTGCCAATCTTTTTGGAAATCATGGACTCATCTGGGCTAAAGAGGAGAGGGCCTATCCAAGTATCCAATATCCAACTTGTTTAGTGCTCAGTTCCATACCCAACATCTATGACGGTGTGGAGGAGCATTAGTGACAGCATTTCATTATCAACTTCAACAAATGGTCTCCTCAGTTCCTAAAACATTTACAGAATTTTGTTAAATGAAGAGGGGAAGCCGCCAGTGTTGTAGTACTTGAGTCCGAGACTCGAACTCGAGTCCGAGTCATTAGCTAAATTTAGAGACTCGTGACTTGACTTCGACTTGAGCACTGAATGACTCGAACTTGGACTCGGACTCGTGCATTCGCACTCGCGATGACTCGTCGAGGACTCGACTTTTTTTTGTAATATATCATAAGGCTATAATTGTATTATGTCATTAGGCTATAATTTGCTATATGATTTTAATATCTAAATTATTCTTAATACTCATTTTAGTTCAAGGGAATGTTAGGCTACTGCTTCGTGTCGTAGGCTACATCGCAAGTCACATCATGTTCACATGCAAAGCAAACTAACGTTAACTTTAACACCAAAATGCCTGGAGATATGGCCGCCGCTATTTCAATGTAGTAGGCTATTGCCAGGCAATATTAGTTCTCATACATGACATAACATTACCTAAGATTACACTCAGCCTAGGCTAAACAACACACACTGCTGTTGGATAGCTGATCATCGTGACTTGGTGAACAGTGTTTTCCCTGACTGACGCGAGAAGCGAGGTTCCATTCATTCATTTTCATTCGGGGCGTGCCCTGCCGTGCTTCTGTCTGTTAATTTGCAGCAGGCTATTATCGGATGAAAGAAAAATAAACTAAACGTTTTCCCGATCAAGATATAGCATACTTCTTAATTTTGGTGTCATAAAATATAGAAGCACAACATTAAATTGCCTAGTAGAGTGTCCATGTAGTGTCAATGTAGGCTTACGTGTCTGCGCAAGTGAAACTGACAAACTGAACCTCTCGTGGGTAGGCCAGAAACAACTAGCCTATATTTAAAACCACGAATGAACTGGATTACTGTTACTGAGCAATTTGATAGCCTAATCCACTGCACGAAAAAAAGGAAATAGAAACGTGTTCTATTTCTAACAGGTGAATATAGCAAATAGTATGGCGATGGCAGCTTAAATTTCACTCATCTCGCAACGGCCTGTTGCACAAATAAATTAATTAGGCAGATGATCTACATCTCCGTTAACCTAAAGCTAGTTTTCATCTCTATTGTTGACGTGAAATATGTCTCCATAGTGTCAGTGAAGTGATAATATAATTATGCAGTTGCGGGTAGCCAGTGTTCACGTCACGGGAGTCAGAAAGAAGCTACCAAGACGGGCCCTGCTCTGTTTCTGTCCCTCCCAAATTGCGCTAAAATTGTGTAGGCTATTTAACAGCCAGAATTTAAAAAAATGGCCTTTTATGATCCACACTACCTCTTACAAAATAGGCCTACTCCAACGTCCATCTAGCTCTTTTGAAGTATGAACTTCTACAACACTGCCTATACAATTGTCAGCAGTCAGTAACAGCATAATGTGACTTAATGGCCTGTGTGATTGGGATGTGGATTGCTCATTTATTATGAGTAGGCCTATAGGCTATAGTATAGCTATGGTATGGTATTCTCTCCGATATAATAAATACAACACATTGGGTTTGCCAAGAAATTTGGCAATACTACTTTCACACAAGTGATGGCACCCCTTGGAGACAGAAGATTGTCCGTTTTGCTTTTAAGGATTTCATCTGCAATGAAAAAAATGGAACGACATGTAGGCTATGCTTACTTTAGTGCTGGACTTGGACTCGACTTGATCAATAGGGACTCGACTCGGACTCGACGTGGATCAATAGTGACTCAACTCGGACTTGACTCGGATGAGTAGTGGACTCGACTCGGACTTGACTTTTTTTTTTAATGACTTGGACTTGACTCGGACTTGAACACTGAGAACTCGAACCTGGTTTAAGCTTCAACAGTGTGTTGTATTTCCAAAGGTTGCTATATTTCCCACGATGCACAACCTCCATCTTAAAACCTCCAGTGTTGCTCCAATGGGGTCTAGGCATACTGTATAACTGTTAACTACCCAATGGAATGGGACTTTGACTAGTGAGAGGCTGTTTACATCTCTATTAGATAGTTCCAGCCTCTCCCTACTAGCCTAGAATCCAGCCTGTATTTACCCCGCCCACAACATTTGAGTTCGGAAATTCGGTCTGGAGTCACTCCATTGAGAAGTCTCTATTCCCCACCCAGAGGTGTTCGGGCCAATCAAATCGTCTGGACGGGCTTTATACGATGATGGACAGATGAGCAACGGTAACGTAGTCGTCCACGTCGACTGATCGTAAGTTACTTGAGTTGATTTTGTTTGCAACAAAAATGCTGGAGAAGCAAGATGTTTAGATTCCGCTATCGTGTCTGTTGCACAAGACATCAACGGCGGAATAACATTAAAAGACAAACAGAAAAACAGCAAATAAGGCTTTTGTCAAGAGGAAGGATGTTTTCTGTCCTACTGGATTCATATATTTCGTGGCTCTGATTGGTTAGGTCTATCCAATTGCGTGCAGAACCATTTTCCCCCTGTGTCAGTTGAAACACGCCCCATAATCAAATCCAAATGGCGTGTTACAAGACTCACGTTTTGATAACAATTCGAGACTGGCTTCCCTAGGCTATCGTCTGACCATAAAAGCTTGAATTTGTTTATTTAGCAGAGACAGCACAGACCTTGCCTAAGGGCATGGATCATGCTGTATCATTTCATTTTTGGGATATGGTATGTCTGCATCCGCTTAACCCAGCATATAACACATATGCATACACCGAGGAAGCCGTATTAAAACTCCTCTATATATATACATATAGTTATGTAGTATGAGTGTCATGGTAAAGGAAAACATAGAAAACATTGGACGTGGAAAGGCATAGAAAGGCCACATTAAATCCTCCTAACATACACACACACACACACACACACACCTTACCTTCATCACTCAGCTGGGTCTCTGTCTTGACAGTGTGGTTCAGGGTGGCGGGGGTTGGGGTCGGGGTGGTGGTGGGAGAGGAGGGGGGTGGCACTGCTTTCGCCACTGTAGCATCGGCATGACCCTTGACCTTCGCCTGTGGCACCTGCTCATCTCCCTCTGCCTTCCTCTCACTCTTCACCTCCCTCTCTTTCTCCTTCTCTTTCTTCTCCTCTTCCTTGTCATCCTTTTTCTGTGCCTTCACTTTGCTGTCCACCTCCATCGTCTGTTCCTCTCGTTTCGGCTCCACCTGTCAATCAGCGGCAGTCACAGTAAGACTGCGGTCTCTTTCCACCACTCTCTGATGGCAATTCGCATGATGGCAATTCATCTGGAAGACTGTGCCCAAAGAGCGGCAGTCGCTTATAACAAAAGCAAAAAACACCTTAAACATGTAATGTTATTTGGTCGTTTAAACTGTGACTTGGGAACTAGCCGTGCATTATTTGCTGCTCCGGTGGACTAGATTTCTGGCTTCGCTCTTACATTGGGGCAGCGCGAAGCTTTGCTGTCGAGCAAGGTGATCCGTCGCTTGAGTTCATCAATTGAACCCGGTTCAATGGAACTCAGAGGGGCAAAGGGCCGTCGTTGTGATATGCGTGAGACATAAAGTGGGGAAAGGGAAATGTCACAAGCAGTTTCGCTGCTTTGTTTCGCTTCTAGCTTCTGTTTTGAGTGACGGGAGACGCTGTCATCCGTGCGAGATTACTCAGCACCAATCTTTTTCACTGTAAAAATGTCAGCCCAGCGCGAAACACACACATAATTTTACATCGACACACACCAATCAGGCATGCGTGCCCCTGAAACGTCCGTTTCCTCATTGCTCCCCTCAGTCCCGACCTCTTTACGTCCAGGGGTTTGTGACAACGCGTGCGTGCCGTTTCAAGGGACCGAGCTGCCTGTGACCTACACAATGTTGCAACAAAAGCCGCTCCACCTTTTTCCATTGGCACAACACAGTCAGAGCGCTTCGCGACGTTTATTTTCAACTCATTTATCACCTTTCCAGCCAATAGCCTACTACCCCCCCCCCCCTCCCCCTTGACAAAAATATGCATTAACCGAAAGAAGAAACATGTTCAACCAAAGGGAGAATAAGAACTGGACGGGGCGGCGATATAACACACATAGCAGAGATGGGCAGTGGGATTGAGTCGCACAAACGGAAATAAGAGGCTTAAACCAACATCGGCGGTTAGGGCTCTCGCCTCTGCCCGCACCGAGTTTCCGCCATTCGCGCGTGCTTTTTTTTTTTTTACCTCGCATGACCGAGGTAGGCTACTGAGAGAGCGGAGGCTCGCCCGGGATCTGCGCGAGACTCATAGCCTGCCCCCTCCTCTCTACCCGTCACCCCTCCTTCTCTTCGGAGCGCCTCTAACTTACGGACACCGCCTAGTGAAAAACATCCAGCACAACTTTCCCCCGAAAATTGGACATAAAACAGCCAAATCATCCACGACAACGCAACGCCGTCGAAGTCCACCCCGTTAGCGCACGACTCAGAAGATAAATGACACTTGAGGGAGTCACGTTGTTGCTTCGACTGCGGGTTTAACAACGATGTTCTCTCCGTCTCTGTCTTTCTCTTCCTCGAGGCGCGCGCATGTGTGAGGGTGTGCGTGGATCCTGGTACAGAACAAGAGAAGCGGCCGCGCCAGATTGAACGCACGGCGCTAGCCCCAGCTCTCACACACACGCTATGCACCTTTTGTGCTCTCTCTCTCTCTGTCTCAATTACACACACACACACACACACACACACACACAAACACACTGAATCAAAACTGACTGATCGCTCTCGCACACACACACACAGCCTACAGTTGCGTGTCTTGCAAAGCGAGCATGTTTGGTGTCGGTTTTTTCCCCTTTTTTCTTTCTTTTTTTTCGCTCGACCCACCGCTCCCCAGAGCCCAGTCAGCTCGTGAGCCACCCGTTCTGTTCACACACAGACACACTCACTCACATCCATAGACGTCCCTTTAAACCGATACTGACGTGGGTCAGGCCTACAGCCGCGCCATGAAAATAGTTTGCATGTGAGGCAGGTTAGTTATTGACGGAAAACAGAAAGGAAAGACAGTGACGGAAATCAGACGGTGCGAACGTGTCCGTGTCTTTGCCATTAAGAAATGAAGAGGTGTGTCATCATTTATTTAAGGACAGACAGGGTGTAACACCGTGCCGAGCTCGGGACGTGTATATAATATTAAGTTACCTTCTTCGCGAGCTGTCTGTCCTGCAGTGCGCTCTTCAGAAGTCTCGCGGATGGCTTGGCGGCCCCCATCCCCCTCGTAGGCAGGGCTATGTGGCCGAGGTGGGTCCGTCGGAGGCGACCCCTCGCCACCTCTCGCTCCAGCACGGCTTTGACTCGGCTGCGGGTCAGCTTCTCCTCGCCGAGGCCGCTCTGCGTGCTGAGGTAGCCGAGGATCTCCTTCAGACCTAGCGGCGTGGGGGCCCGTGGTGTTGCCGCGGACGCCCGACTCCGCTCCGTCAGACTTCGTACGGACTCCACCAGCCGGTCACCCAAATCGGCGCTGGCTTGGTCCGATGCTTCGCCCTCGCTCGGCCCCTTCGTTGGGCCGACAGCGGCGCGGAGTTTGGGTTTGAGCGTCGGTTGCAGTTTTCGGCTGAGGTGATTATTGTTGCCGACATCACCACCGCCGCCACTGCTGCTGCTCGAACTAGCACTCGTGCAAGTTTTCTTTGCCTTATCTCCGTTGTCCTCGCGGCTAGGCGAGTGCGTCTCCTCTCGCGCTGCTGCTGCTGCTGTTGACTTGGTGTTGTGTTGACTCGCGGCATCACACACGTCGTCCTTCTTCGTGTCTTTCGAGCAGTCGGCCGAGTTGCAGTCCCCTCCAGCTTGTGGCATTAATCTCTTGTCTTTCGGTGCACTTGCTTTCACGCCACAGCCGCTCCCGACAGTGCAGTCCGTTGCGCCACAACTGACACAACTGTTTCCGCTAGTCTGAGGCAAAACCGTTTCGCTCTTCTCCGACACGGCGACTGGGGCTGGGGCTTGGGCTTGGGCCGGGGGGTGGGGGTCAAGGTTCTGCCTCGCCTCCGTGGAGTCGGGGTCCTTGTCTCCAAACTCCTCTTGGTCCGTGAGGCTGTGCGCGCTGTCGCCGTTGTTGTTGAAAGTGGCGTGTTTGGCTTGTTCGCCCAGTGACTCGCCGCTGCCGCTACTGCGGTCGGGCGTGAGCTCACTCTTTTTTCGGCTTTTCCTTTGCACTTTCGCGGCGTTCCGGTAGGAAATCGAGCCCTTGTAGCTAACTTTAAGCACTGTCTGTTCTTGGATCAGTTTCTCCAGTTCTGCACGGGTGCGATCTGGGTCTGACCCGTGTCTCCTTCGGACCATTCGACATATCCTCTCAAGGTCCGGTCTGGCTTTTCGAGACCGCAGCGAATCGATAGTCTCCAAAATCCAGTCGCGGTATTTGGGTTCTGACATGTTTTCCGAGTGGGTTTCGTTGGGTTTGGCCCGAGCGTCTCGGTTTTGTTGTCTCCGAAGTGACGCTGAAAGCTCCGATCCGCTCCGAGCCCGGCTAGGAATGAAGCGGAAGCAGCCTGCTGTACGCCTGCGTTGGCCACGATGTGCGCTTAAGGTGGACTGACAGAGAAAAAAGGGACGCACTCAGCGCGGCAATGCTGTTTAAGGTAGTATTGCGGAGATAACAAATTTTTGCGCACCTTACCACGCCGTCTTTTGTTCAGGCTCAATCCTCAGCCCCAATATTCACTGACCTCGATATTCTTGCATCAGAAAAGGAATCGGTCTGAAATTTTATACGAAATATATCTTGCTTCTCATCAAATGGTCAAGCAACCACAAACCCAACCATGACAGGCTGAATTTTGAAGGCTAAATGTTGATGTCCAATATATAATGGAGCATAGTTGTCTGCCTTAATCATGTTACCATTCGGTTTTATTTGAATTATTATCATCTGTGATGCCTTCGGTGCTCAGATGAGTATCTGCCCTTGGCTTTACAGTTTCATGACAAACGCATCAAATCGTCTGATAAGCGTAGTGTTCATAGTCACATTACCATACAACAAACACGCAACAGATAACGTCATATTTTAACAAGTAAAACTTTATTGGAATGATACGTGTTTGTAAAATACTACATATCGTTGTATTCTGTTTTTAACGCACGCACGCACACACACGCCCCCCCCCCCCCCCCCAGCCATACATACGCTGTGTCTTGGGACGCATCCCAAAGAGGGTGTTCAAATAAAATAGTAGGCTACTCGATGGGGTCAGTTAGTGTCCCGCCCCAAAAGTGCGACAGATGCAAGTCAACGTTTTACCCGTTTTGGGAAATAAGTGGGCCTAGCATCACGGCAACTGACCTTACCGACTTAACCAAACAATAAACTAAAAACTTTATCTTATACAAAGCACTTTATAATCCTAGTGCGTGTGCTTAACTCAGGTGAAATCACGACCACGTGGAATTCAACACAAAAACAAAACGTCGACTAATCATTGATGGACTGTTTGCCCAGACCGACCCCCCAGCACGGTGGCAGCCTCTCTCTCTCACACACACCGATCAAAGGTGTGTGTACCAGCGTGATCGCCGTCACATTTTTTGTTGACCAAGCGCACGTTGTGATCACGGCGATGATGTGACGCAGGACAGTCAGTCACTGTAGGCTATGAATCGGGGGCGCGCCGCGGGGGTTGTCGTCTCCGGGGCCTTTCGCTCAGCCAGATTAATGACATGCGTTTGTTGCGCTGGAGGGGCTGAGGTTGAGGTTTGGGAAGTAAAAAAGGGGGGAGGGGCGACTACAGTCCAGCGGCACCCTGTTGTCAGAAGTTATGCAACGGAGCGCTACAACACTCGCGGCGTCTTCGTTGTGGGCTATAGGCTCCACACACACATGCGCGAGCGAACGCGGGGAGAGGACATGGAAAGTCGTTGTTTGAGTGTACGGATAGCCCTCTTCATCAGCTGTGACCGACAAAGACGGCAAGCGGTCTAGTCCATGTTAAAATATCGCTTTCAGGCAGCCTCTATAGACTAAAGCTGAAACAGCTTCCCGCTGCACTTTATATTTATTTGTTTATTTTAATTGGACGGACATCTGCAGAGTAGTCCGATGCACAACAACATCCTCTCCTCAAGTTTAATAGCCTACTAAAATGTCGTCTAGCTATGGCAAATTCTGTACGGTAGCCTAGTCTCTGCACACATGCGATGCAGAAACAAACAGGAAAAAAAAAAAATTAAAAGGGCCTGATAATTCTAGCAGTAGCGTAAAACACATTTTGGTGATATGGTAGGTCTATCTGTGCGCCATGTAAACGTTTATAGAGGGTATCGATTTGTGACCTTGGCTTCGCCACGTCGCATGGTTGTCTGACCCTGGAAATTTGAAGTAGACAAGTAAGCGATCCACTGACTCAAGGACAGTTCGCACACAGACCTCGTGAACCCTTCGGAAGGTAGCTGCATTCACAAGAGGGAAATACATTTCAGATGACCATTATACAGACTATGGCACAGAGGACATGATCAAACCAAAGAAGGCATCAAATCAGTCACCATATCTACCTCAGTAGCCCACACACACACACAAACAATGCACGGAGAAAAATAACCTAAATAGGACTGAAGGCCTTATAACAGAATCAAGATAATAATCGGTGACTAAAAACATATCTTAATACTATCGTCAGAAATGCTCAAACTTCGTAATGCACATAGATAATTATTTATCAGAATGTCGACAGTGTAAGTGAAAAAAACGACGACAACAACAACAACAATGTGCGTTTGGCTCGGTATTGCTTTGGTCAGATGGGCGGGCCACCTGTCCGACATGGACAAGTTCGCATAACAGCGAGCAGGTAAAAGTGGGCGTGACTTATAAAGAATGTAAGTGCGTAGAGAGCTGCCGTGATCTCCACCGGACACGTTAACCTTCACAGGTGTCAGATGGTGATTAAGCTCCGCATAGGTAAGACTGTAGTTGGGCTCATAGTGAGAGATTCTGTAGATGTATGTGCGGGAGTAAATGTTATCATTTGTCTGAATGAGCCAAAGCTCTGCTTCCTGTAAATATATATAGTGATTTAAGACACAAAAGATGACAAAAAAGAAAGAAAGAAAATATATAAAAAGGCAACACTGCTGTCTTCTTTTTTCAGGAGACTGGAGAGGCTTGTTGTCGGTTCTGCTGGACCTCTCTGGTTGTGATTCAGACAGGCAACATCACCCACTCTCATCCTAACACCCCCCCCCCACCACCCCCCAACCCAATAAGAACTCAGAACTCGGCAAACTCCTTGGAGCACTTCTCAGTGAATGAGACTCGGATCTCTTCCTCGTCATAGTCGTCAAAGTTGCTGGTGTCGCCGGGGCCTTTGCACTTGGGAACAAATGGGGCCTCCACCTACACACGCACACACACACACACACACACACCCATAAAAAAAAACACACAGAAGCACATGTGCACACACACATGCACCCATAAACACACACATACACATGCACACACACAGAAACACATATAGTTAGAAATGTGTCAATATACCCATAGTACACAAACATAAAGCCCTCATTTAAGCATAGACACAGCCACACATAGACACAGACATACACTCTCTCTCTCTCTCTCTCTCTCTCTCTCTCTCTCTCTCTCTCTCTCTCTCTCTCTCTCTCTCTCTCTCACACACACACACACACACACACGTAACTCACCCTCTTCTGATAGATGGCGATCCAGTCGGTGGTGGCGAACCACTTGTGGCCCTTAATGTCGCTGACGCCGTTCTTGAGGTTGCCATAGCGCTTGGTCAGGTCCACCTGCAGAAGGTTCCGGAGAAGGTCCTTCAGGTCCGAACTGAAGTGGGAAGGGAAGCGGACCTGTGAAGACAGGAGTAAAGACAAAAAAAAATGCCTTGATTTGGGAACCTCTTATTTGGATTTCACATTCTTGCAGTGCAAATAACTTCTTCAGACCACAGCAATGTTACCTCACAAAGGGATTCAATCAGTTCTGCAGCAGGGTGCTGGGACTGGTGACCAAACCTCCTTAAAAACTAATGTGGAACCATAGATTCACGGAACCCCCTAACCGCCATCTTTAAATGGGATTCATTCAGTTCTGTAGCAGTGTTCTGTGTTCTGACTGTCAATGTTTTACAAAGTATGAATTCCTGGTTCTATATCTCATGGAACCGTAGACTGAAGGACACCCCTGGCCGCCATCTTTAAAGCTATGCAACAGTTGGCCTGGTGTCAGTGTCATCTTCAGCTTCATATTGATGGTAGCCTATAGTAATGTATAGGATAGGTAGATATGTAACTGCTTCATATTGATGGTAGCCTATAGTAATGTATAGGATAGGTAGATACATAACTGCTTCATATTGATGGTAGCCTATAGTAATGTATAGCATAGGTAGATACACTGAAAATTACCCAAATGTCACTCACTGGTCCAGAAAAGCAACTGTTGCATCAAATAATTTATAACCACATGCTTTCATTGATTGTATGATTGCACTATTTGTGGTATGCAGGCATTGTACAACGGGGGCCCCATATCCAGTATTCACAGAATCATCACATATCCAGTTCATAACAGCAATTAAATTAGATATAGTCACTTACAAATGAAACAGAGGGTGCTTGTTTTATTGAGCAGGTCTTGCATAGAAGCCATAATAAGGCCATATCTTTGTATTATTTGAAATTTTAGGCTATGGTATGTTTATTTTATCTTCACACACGATGTTAGTGTGCTGTGGGACATTTTAAGTGTCAAAAGTGTGCCGTGGCACAAAAAAGGTTGAAAAACACTGATGTATAGGATAGGTAGGTACATAACTGTTTCATATTGATGGTAGCCTATAGTAATGTATAGGATAGGTAGATACATAACTGTTTTCCCACTAGCTATTCAGGAATCCAGCTATGTTAAAGTACACAAATGCACACAAATGTCACAAAGAGCTTTCATAGCACCACCTTACCAAATGAACTGCCAAAAGACATCAATATGCATTTTCACCAATACCAGCTGGCGCAGTAGTAGTGTCTGCAATATCTTTACACAAATTTTAGGCGGTTAGCTCGCTAATTGTAGACCAAAACTCCCTACTGCTGCTAGACGATTACTACAAGATTGAAGCCTTTAAGCCAGTTCATCGACTGTGTTTGTTGATCACTATGTCGAAAAAAAAACCCCATACTTACGGTACATACACTCACTCACTCACAGGGACGCACTCACGCATAGGCAGACACACACGCCAATTAATCTAGCGCCCAACGCCCAATTTAGAAAAAGCATTTAAGCATTACAATTCAATGTGTTGTATTTGGTTTGTAGAAGGGGTCCTATGTAGCCCATGTGTCAGTTTGATATATTTCACTCCTGTTTACATCGAGATAGAATGGATTGTTAGAATGGAGTTGATCTAAAATCAATCTGCAACAGCCCTGTGCACCAGCTGGCAGAAAGGCCATTTTGGTTTCATAGCAAACCAGAAAAAAAAAAAATTGAGGAAAAGGTAAACCAATTCTTTAGGGACTCAACTAAAACTGAAAACTGTCTGTTAAATAATTAAAGATGAATGCAACCGTGGGGATGTTGAAACCTGCTACCACTTAGAACAAGAAACCAGCCCCCACCACCACTAAAAATTCTCACAGTAAAAAAAAAAAGCAAAGTAAAAAAGGCTAGACACCAATTGTTTGTGTGTGTGTGTGTGTGTGTGTGTGGGGGGGGGGGGGGGGGGGGTAGTCCTGGAACACAATAAACTAACGAAATAATGAAAATGAAATGGGTCTTTGATTTCACCACATTGGTGAATCATTGAAGGTTTAACGCTAAGGACTGCTTCTGGCTTGCATGGGAAAGTCACAGGCCGATATGGGTCAGAGCCGATCCACATAGCTTACACCCTTGTGTAAAGGAACCAACACTGAAACAAGCTTGCACCCCGTTGGAGAAGAGGGGAGGAACAACCCAACTCTACTTCTTTCTCTTGTCAGGCCCCAAGTGTTAGAACCCAACTCTACTTCTTTCTCTTGTCAGGCCCCAAGTGTTAGAACCCAACTCTACTTCTTTCTCTTGTCAGGCTCCAAGTGTTAGAACCCAACTCTACTTCTTTCTCTTGTCAGGCTCCAAGTGTTAGAACCCAACTCTACTTCTTTCTCTTGTCAGGCTCCAAGTGTTAGAACCCAACTCTACTTCTTTCTCTTGTCAGGCTCCAAGTGTTAGAACCCAACTCTACTTCTTTCTCTTGTCAGGCCCCAAGTGTTAGAACCCAACTCTACTTCTTTCTCTTGTCAGGCTCCAAGTGTTAGGCCCCAAGTGTTAGAACTCAACTCTACTTCCCAAGTGTTAGAACCCAACGAGGTGGCCGGAAAACAAACAAACAAAAAACTCAATTTTATAGGCAAGGCATGTGTATTTATATGGTGCATTTCACACACAGAGGACATTTAACTCAAAAATAAAAGTAAAAGGAGCAGACAAAAAAGAAAAAGAGGTAGAAAAAAGATATAATTATAATAAGTAAAATACATATAAGACATCATGCATAAAATAGAATAAGAAAAAACTAAAAATAGCCCCAACTGTGATCGTATCTCTCACTAGTCATATGTATCAGTCTAACTGACAGCACCCACTGCACCAGAACTACACACATTCCTCTGAAATCAGAATAAAGACACTGTGAAGATAGCCCCAAATGTGATGGTGTCTCTGTCTAACTAAGTGTCTGTCTAACTCAGGGATTCTCACACTTTTCCAAGCAGGGCCTCCCGAAACCGTTCTACAGTGCATGAGCCAGGACCCCCCCAACCCCTTGCGACGCGGGCGCCCCTGCCCCCCCCGCGACGTGGGCCCCCCTGATAAGGGAAATATTACTACAAAAATACATTGTGGATGTGGACTGTCAAAAGCATTCCAATTGGTTGTTGTCATTTGTTTGTAAACCCTTGTTCTGTACTCCTATAGATGTGCTCTATGTTCTATCAGTATGTACGTGGATCCAAGGGGACAGGATGGCCAGTATGTCAGTTTGATTATTGCTGTCTGATCAATTGCCCGCTTCTACCATCAATTGCATGCTTTTTTTGAGAGGGGAGCATTTAGAATGTGTAATGTTTTCAGACCAAATTGGGCTTACAGATGCACACACACAGGCACAGACACACTCAGATACACACACATACGCACAAAATTACATTTGCATTTTACATTTGTTTGTTAATTTACAAAATTTTGTAGATTACTCATTTAGCCTCTCTTTCTCCCACCATGTATCTCTCTCTCTCTCTCTCTCCCACACACACACACACACGGACATGAAGCCAATAAAAAATAAGCATATTCCATTAGCCTGTGCTTTCCGACAGGCCAAATTCCTTTAAAGTCATACCCATAAAAATTGAACCACTGGGTTCCTGACACATGCCTGACCAAATGACCTGAAAGGATATGCTAGTTTCATTAACCATTAGCCCCAGAGAGTATTAAAGGTGCAGGTCTTGATTATAAGCCATTCCACTTCTGGTAAAAAAACAAAAGTCAGTACAGACTGTGCTCAGGCAGAGGCTTTCTAATGAGAAGACACAGCACTCTAAGAATCTCTCATAGAAATGCATGGGGTTAGTTCGTAACGCAAACATGGCAGTCGTCTACACATATCCCGCCGCTTCTGCCGCCAAAAGTTCACATGTGAATATACAGTATCATGCCAATCATGTGGTATATTGTGAATACATCGTGCCAATCATGTGTTGTGATCTCGCAGCTGGAGCGAGATTGATGTGTCATGATTCGTGAAGCCTTGCTTCCACACGCAGTTCTGCCTGAAATAGATGCCCGATAAGTGCCTGAAAAGTGTTACAATATGCCCGCCGAGTGGAGGGACTTGCCTAAAAGGACTTTGGTTCAGGCCTCGGCCAGTAAATGAGGAAGTGACTCAGACTACACTATAGATCCTTTCAACAAGGTAAACAAAAACAATGCTTGAACATTCTATTTGGGCCCCAATCTACTTCCTCTGCATTAAGATAACATATGGAATGTTAAAACGGAAGTCTTGTGGGGCCAACTATGATGCTGATAATGGAACTCTCTTGAAAGGGTCCATATGCAACTTCAGCCAAACACACTGCCTCTGGAGCACAAAGGGGAGGGGTGAACTTTGATTGGCTGTTAAACGGAAATGTCAACGACCTGCACTTTGTTAAGTGTCTGAAGTCCGAAATGATAAACGATCGTAGCAGTTAATCAGATGGTGGTACTTTGTGGTGTTGCCATCTTTACCAAAAGGTAGATTCCTTGCAGCTGTAAGCATTTCTTCTTTCTCTTCTCTCTCTCTCTCACACACACACAAACACACACACACACACATACATCTTGAATTTCCCTTTGGGGATCAATAAAGTATCTATCTATCTATCTATCTCATATTCTACCAAACAAAGAACCTTTTTTTCTCCAATGCTGCCACTGACATTACTTAAATGCATTCATGTGGTTACACAGGATTATATAAAATGTGATATTGTTAAAATACAAAAGGAACAAGAAATGCAATTCCGAGGAATTACATGAGGGGATGCAATCTGCTGGTTAGGGTGTTGGTGGGGCTGTTGAGCTTGCTGCTAGCTGGTTGGTAGGGTAATTGTGATACCTGCAAAGGTGCTTCTGGAGTAACCAAATTTGAATCTTGTGTGACATGGCATTCTTGAGATATCATACTCAAAGTGTTTTTGACCTTGACATTTGACCTTCAACCTCCAACTTCAACTCACTTCA
>NW_027468564.1:29077540-29085040 GCF_046254945.1 Alosa pseudoharengus | reverse complement strand
ATCAGAGCAGGGCTGTGTGAGATCTGACTGTCAATCACAGTCTGGTGCGCACTGACAAGCACAAGCTCGATGGTAGTAGGGGAGGGGCATGAGAGTTGTAAACATTGCAAATTTTGGCTAAGTCCCCTCAATCTGTCAGACTTGCCAACTGAAGCTTTAATTTGTTCACCCTTGATTTTGTATCATTTTTACACCCTCAGAAATGCCTGATCTTGGAGGCCATGTTTGGACATTAATATCCTGAAAACGTTGTAAAGTGGAAGAGGCATGTTCTCAGTATGACTGGACCGTTAAAAGTTTGTACTGCCCATTCGTTTTATATAAGGCCCTAGATATGAAACAAAATGCAAAACTTGTGATATTGAGGGTCTTGTCAACTAATTTTTTTTATACCCACATGGCAACAATCATTATTTTGTCTGCAAATATAATAGTTTATTAATGTTGATCTGATGTTTGAGGTCTCTGCAACAAATGCACTTGAAGATATTAAGGATAAAACAAGGTATGATTGCATTTTTTGGTAATGTTCATAGGATTAAAATGGCACGTGGGGTAACTAGTAGGAACACGAAAATCAACGTGGGAATAGCTCAGTTTATAGTCATTTCATGTATAAATACACTTTCTTAGTTACATTGTATACCTACGTATGTGTTTTCATTCTTGTCTCTGAGGCAAAACAATTATATAGACTATTTATTTATCTATGGTATAACATTGGCACCTTGTACACTAAATGTCCTTACACTGAGCTACTTTCAGATACATTGGGCCTCCTAGCTACCCACATACCATTTTAATCCTATGAAAATTACTGAAAATAACAACCTCCTCTTGTTTAATACTTAAAATCTTCAAGCCCATTATATGTAGAGAGCTGGCAACATTAATCAAATATGGTATGTAATGAAAAATAATGATTGATACCAAATGCATACAAAACCAAGTTTATACTACCCTTAAAGTGCCCATATTATGAAAAAAATCACTTTTTCTGGGATTTGATGTGTTATTGTGTCTCTGGTGCTTCCACACGTATACAAACTTGGAAAAAAAACACCCATGCTGTTTTGAGTGAGATAAGGGTTTCTGGATGTATCCTGCCTTCAGCCTCCAGGGTGAGCTGGTCAAAATCGGCAAGGCTTTTGGCGTCACAAGCCGAAACATTTCAATATTCCCACCCACCACCTCCTTTTAGGGCAATTGCGTTACATGAATATAATGGAAACCTATGGAGCTGCATCGAAGTGGGCAGGAAAAAGGATATACTTACTAAATCGTTGAACAAACATAAAAGGCACAAAATAAGGTTGGTGTCCATCACTTACATATTTCCTACAACTAGGTGAGATAGCTAAGCTTATGTTGTAGGCTACTGAAGTTCCACTGTTAGCTAGCTAGCAAGCTAACCGTTTTACATAGAGATTATGGTAGGCTAAGTGTTAGCTACGGGCTATACTATGTAAAACGAAGGTGTAGTAGATGTTAGGGGATTTTGAATTGGCGTGTTTCAGACGTTGCATAATCAACACCCCACCTCGAGTTCAACTGTTTTTTAAGCCTACATATCTCAGAAAATAATGTAGATACAAGCTTAAACCTTTACACAGTAGTTGTTGGGTAATATTTAGCATTATTGACATAAAGTATGAAGCAAAGCCAAGATCGTCAGGCTAGTCTGGAGGCATTTGTTGATTTGGCACGAATTACCCTAGTAACAGTTAATGGAGTGGGCCGTGGGTAAGTGAGCAGCAGCTCATTAATATGTAATGAGCAGCAGAAACAGCACACTTTGAAAGGGACTGAAAAAGAGTGTAATAGAGGTAGGTAAGAATCTTTTCCTACAAGCTATTTCCAGCAAACAACTTCAGAAACATGTTTTCTGGAACTCATAGACCTATTTTAACTTGTTGAAAAATAGTCATAATATGGGCACTTTAATGTCACACTTTTTGCACTTTTTTCCAAATCTAGAGCCTTGTAGTTCATTTTCAATGAAAATGCAGAAACAACTGGTTCAGTCATACTGAGAACATGTTTGTCTTCCATCCTAATCATTTTGGGATGCCTATGAATAATTATTTTCATTATATTAATGTCCAAGCAGTGCTTCCCAGATAATGTGTTTTCCAGGCTGTAAAACTGGTAATTTCAAAGGCTGAAAATAATAAGAAGACACAAGATTTGAACAAAAATAATTTAAAGGCCTTGGTTTTGGGACCTATTCTTGATAGAGACAAGGTTTGAAAAAAATCTGAGACGGTGCAGCAACAACCTTATCTGATTTGACACGGAATGCCATTTTGTGTCTTTCACCCTTGTTTGTTATGTCCAATGTCTTTCACAGTTTGTCTATCTTCTAGATCCAATTGCAGCTTTATGGCTATGGGTGAATCCTTCTACGTAGTTGCGGAATACAGGCTCTAGCTCAGAGAAGGAAACCACCACAGGCGTAGCTCCATTATGGCTTAAAGGTCTCACCTTGCTGAGGATGATCTCTGGAGCCAGGTACTCCGGGGTGCCGCACAGCGTCCATGTCCGACCTTTGACCCTCTTTGCAAAGCCAAAGTCTGTTACCTGGAGAAATGAGGGACAGAGTGGTGTTTTAATCATCACTGTCTTACAGGCCTGGTACAGTCCCGCGTTTGTGTCCCACACACGCAGCGCATGGTGAGAATTGCGTCATCAATGCGGCATGTGGGGCCGCGAGCAAATAACGCACGTCTTTGACGTGTGCAAATGTGCACAGAGGAGTATACCACTTCCTTTACTCGTCACCATCGTCATCACTGATGTTAGGGCTCCCAATCTGATTCACAAATTCAAATTCCCTGACTTTTCTCTGACTAAAAAGCTGAATTTCCATGACCTGTATTGAACGAAGTAACACAGACTGCCTTAGTGCTGAACAGAAAACAACCAGCCACAGTATCTTAAACCCATCAACAATTTGCAAGCTTTATTCACTAGTTCAGATATTATCAATCTTTAATTTAAGTTTACACTGCTTAAACAGAGTGCATAGTTACTATGAGCTCATATGTCTAGGCCTAATAAGGTGGATTGGATGAAATGATTGCCAGTTGTTGATGAGCCAGAAGGGGATTAATGGGCTTGAAAAATTGAAAAATGAAAAATTGAAGCAGGCTAACAACCGTGCAATGTATGACTTGGTTCAAACCACGATCAAATCCCCTGACTTTCCATGTCTGAAATAGATTGTTTTTTAAATTCCATGATATTCCAGAAATGCCATGACCCGCGGGAACCAACATCATCATCAACATCACTGTCGTCATCATCACCAACATCATCATCACTACCCCCACCCCCACCATCACCTCCACCATCATCACCATCATTATCATCATCCCCTGTGGCCACAGCATTCAGTGTCATTCAGCTTGAAGAACACAATCACATAACTAGCTCAGTAAAATCTGTCAAACCCACAGGCACAGAAGAACCGATCAATATTCATAACTCCAGCTCATGTAAGGTACAAATCAAAGACTTCATTTTTGTTATATTTATGCAGATTCCATATCAAATACTAATTATAAACTGGCCTAGTCCCAACAGAGTTTTTGACCAGACGCCCTTAAAGACTCTGATTATGCTGAGCGTCTTACAGCCATGCTCCCCCGGGGGCGCAATTGAAGCACTCTGTTCGCGGAGCGTAAAAACAGTTTTAGAGAACTGAAGTGCGGTCAAATTTGCCAAACAATGGCGAACGTTCATGGAGAACATGTTTTCTATGAACAGTTCGATTTGAACGATTTGGTGTAAACATTCGATTGCGATCACACTTCGTCCAGCTCATGTCCAGCTCCACTGTATGTTTGCGGAGAACTACCTCCTCAGACTGTATTGCCAGTCACAAACATAGGCAAACGTTTGCCTATGTTTGTGAATTTTGAACGCACCTCTGGTCTAATTTTGTCGAATGCACACACACAATGAACAAACAAACAACTTAATTTATGAGTGACTGATAAACCAAATGATCGAATGAATGAAGGAGCTGATGCATTCAGGAGTGAATGAATAAATGAATGAATGAATTTATTAGTGATTGATTGATTGACTGACTGATTCAAATGAATGAATGAATGCATTAACTAATGATTAAATCAGTTCATTAAATGGATGAAGCCTGGAGGAGATGGGTAATTATTTTTGTTGTCCATTCATTCGTTCATTCATTCATTCATTCATCCACTTAATCAATTGATTTAATGTGTGTGCTTCTGTCTGTCTGCTGTCTCTCCCTGCTCCATTGCAGTCGAGTAAACACACACACACACACACACACACACACACACACACACACACACACACACACACACACACGTCTGTCTGCTGTCTCTCCCTGCTCCACTGCAGTCGAGTGAACTCATCAGTGATAATGATTAACTGCCCGGCCTGCTCTTGGAGAACGGAGATTTACCTCAACAGATGATTCCACAGAATGAACAGATTAAAGAAGGAATGGATGGATGGATGGATGATGGATGGATGAACTTGTACCAGTTCACATGCACTGCAATAAGAAGGCTTTCACATGCACTGCAATAAATTGACTTTCACCATGAAAAACACTGTGCTCCTCTCTCTCTCTTTCATGATAATTGATTAGGTTTTTAAACTCTATACACAAGCATGCACACACACACATACACACACACACACACAGAGTATTCAGACCTGTATGTAGCTCTACTGATAAATGATTGTGATGATGAAACACACCCACTCAAGTACCCACACGGACCCCACTCATACACACAGACACAGACACACACAAACACAGAGTGGTCGAACCTGTATGTAGCTCTACTGATAAATGATTGTGATGATGAAACACACCCACTCACGTACACAGAGAGAGAGAGAGAGAGAGAGAGAGAGAGAGCGCGTGGTCGGACCTGTATGTAGCCCTGCTGGTCGATGAGCAGGTTCTCAGGCTTCAGGTCTCGGTAGATGAGGTCCAGGGCGTGGAGGTACTCAAACGTCAGAACAATCTGGGCGCCATAGAAACGGGCATGTGGCTCACTGCGGGTGGTGGCAGACAAACAAGAAGCAATGATTTATTTTTTCTCCTCCACAATCTAACTTTTACTTAACTTTGTTCTTATTTTTTTTATGTCTTGGTATTCTCTAGTCTCTGTGCTGAATGGTCAAGTTCAGTCAAATTCCTGTGAATATTATGCATTGGGTGAGTAAAGCCATATGGATTCGGTTCTTAACCCATTTCACCCCATCGGTCACAATTGTGACCGAAAAAAAAAAATGTACTCATAAGCCTCTAAAACTGTAACTAGGGAATATCCCAATACTCTTTCAGTAAATATTGAAACAATAGAGTGTTTCAATGAAATGTGTGCAGTGTCAAATGTTTTGAGTAAATTGTCACATGACCAGAGCTGTTTACTTCCTGGTTGCACCTTGAGAAGAGGATGACGGCCTCACAGCTCCCAAATAAAAGGTTTTTAAAGTATGTTAAAATGAACATAGGACAAATATTTTTTGTACACATGGTCTTTAAGGTGTCTAGTTATGATATATACATTTATAATTATTTAAATGTCTTTGGTGTGTTTGCAGAATGAGTAAACATGTTAACGGTCACAATAGTGACCGGTGGGATAGAATGTTGTATCTAGATGCACACATACTTCTACACCTACAAACACACACACATACACATACTCATACATACACGCATACAGAGACATACACACACACATACACACACTCACACACAGATACACACACACATACACACACAGATACACACACACATACACACACTCACACACAGATACACACACACATACATACTCACACACACATACACACAGATATACACACTCACACACACAAACACAGACATACACACATACACATATTCACACACACAGACACACACACTCACAGACATACACACACACACACACACACACATTCACACACACACACACACATATTCTCACACACACACATACACATGTTCACACACACAGACATACACACACTCACATACACACTCACACACACACAAATATACACACTCACACACACACACATAGACATACACACACACACACACAAATACACACATACACACACAAATACACACATACACATACACATACACAGACACACACAGATATACACTCACATACACAGATATACACACTCACACACACAGACATACACACTCACACACACAGATATACACACTCACACACAGAGATACACACTCACACACACACAAATACACACACACAAATACACACACACACACACACAGATATACACTCACACACACAGATATACACACTCAGACACACACACAGACATACACACTCACACACACACACACACACAGACATACACACTCAAGGGGACTTCACATTCCACGCGACATGCACTTTGCCTGCTGCTCTCACACACCCACCTGCAGATACACACACACACACATGCATATATATATATATATGTGTGTGTGTGTATGTGTGAGTGTGTATGTCTGTGTGTGTGTCTGAGTGTGTATATCTGTGTGTGTGAGTGTATATCTGTGTGTGTGTGTGTGCGCGCGCGTATATATATATATATATATATATATATATATATATATATATATATATATATATATATATATATATACGCACACACACACACACACAGACCATATACACTAACTCTCACAACTACATGCAGACACACACGCACGCACAGACATACACATTCAGGGTTCTATTTTAACGAGCCGAAGCTCCTGGTAAATAAACAATGTTTACATATTTTTCATATTTATAATTACCATTGGTCTCAGTGTTCATATCAGTTTGAAAAAAAGCAATTTGAGCAACCTTTAATTGAGTATACGCATATTAAAACTCACTTTTTCATCTACTTTTCTACATTTAAAAAAAAAAAATATTGATTACTTCGAAGGATTGCTAATAACACATGATTTGCATATTTGCATGTCTGGGAAAAATGTGGGCTTAAATGGGTTAAAGGAGAAGTGCGGCGAGTTTTCACATAGATCTCCGTTTCTCGAGGTCAGCGAGTAACCAACAATCGGTTTTACTTAGCTCGAGAATTATCAGCCTATTATTGCATCATGACTTAATAACCGAGTTTTGAGAAGAAAACAATTGGGAATTCAGACGACAAACAGATAGAAGGGATGGATGATAAAAGGAGAGGAGGATGAAAAAAGAAGAGAGATGGAGGGGAGAATGAGAGAAGAAGAAACAGACCAGGGGAAAGAACAGGAAAGGAAGATGAGAGGAGAAGAGATGGAGAGAGGGGTCACAGAAGACAGGAGATGACAGGATGTGTAAAGGGGAGCAAGAAGAAGGAATACTACAGATGTATTGAAATACTCCATACAATATTCTGTGCAGTATTCCAGCCAATGAGGAGAGGGGTGTAATCTCATTGGCTCACTGACCACCTTTCATTTATGCCACGTTCTATTTC
>NW_027468564.1:28742540-29072540 GCF_046254945.1 Alosa pseudoharengus | reverse complement strand
CTTCCTCCTCTCTACCTCCCTCCTCTGTTTCTTACTTTCTTCCTTTCTTTGTCTGTCTCCTCATTTTTCTCTCTTTTTTTGAACTTCCCCCTCTCCAACACCATCTTTTATTAAACACGGTGTCATTTCCAAGCGTACAAATCTAATGAGAAAAATAACAACGCCAACAAAGTGCAACAGCACTGCAACAAGCCACTATAGTTTACATTCTAAATGACAATGTAACAAACACACACGCAAATTTAAGTTTCACAGGTTAACTCGTGTACCTGTTTTACTAGCTTACTCGTTTGTGTATACATTTGGCATATATTTGACACTTTATTGTATGTAATAACCAGAGCAACTCAGGCTTAAGTGGCTTGCTGAAGGGCACAGTGGTGACAGTTAAGAATCGAAACCACAACTCTCCTGGCCCAGTTCCTCAGCTACTATGCCACCACCGCCTCATCAGGATTGACAGTTTGTTGCAACCCCCCACTGTCTCAGCATAGAGGACTGGTGATGGGTTTTGGAGTGTGTATATGCGTATGTGTGTGTGTGTGTGCGTGTGTGTGCGTATGTGTGTGTATGTGTGTGTGTGTGTATGTGTATGTGCGTATGTGTATATGTGTGTGTGTGTGTGTGTGTGTGTGTGTGTGTGTGGTAAGGGGTGGGTTATCACTGAAGTCACGGCTTATGCGCTTCCTGTTGTCTGAAAATAGCCTGTGTGAATTTGCCCATTGTCTGAACGGAACTGCACCAAAACCATGTGGACTCACTTTCACTCATCCACTGTCCCACTCTTTTCTACCCCACATACACACACACACACAGCCCCCCTCACCACACACACACTCTCACTCTTTTCTAACCCCACACACACACACTCTCACTCTTTTCTAACCCCCCCCACACACACACAGCCCTCCTCACCACACACACACTCTCACTCTTTTCTAACCCCCCCCCCCCACACACACACACACAGCCCCCCTCACCACACACACTCTCACTCTTTTCTAACCCCACACACACACACTCTCACTCTTTTCTAACCCCCCCCCCCCCCCCCCACACACACACACACACAGCCCCCCTCACCACACACTCTCTCCTCCTTTCTTAGTTGTTATGTTTCTCTCTCTCTCTCACACATTCACACATTTTCTCCTTTAATCACTTTTGACCGGTCTTTCTCCACCCAGGCTGTTGTCTGTCTGTCTGTCTATCACTTCCTGCCCACCTTTCTGCCTCTCTTCCTCCTCCTCGTCTCTTCTCTCCTTTCTGATCCCTCTCTCCTTCTACCTCTCTTCCTCCTCCTCGTCTCTTCTCTCCTTTCTAATCCCTCTCTCCTTCTGTCTCCTTTATGTTCTATCGCTCTTCCTTCCGTATTCTGTCTCTTTCCTCCATGTTCTAGTTGTATCTCTCCTACATGGTCTGTCTATCTCTTACATGGTCTCTTTCTCTCCCCTCCATGCACTCTCTCTCTCCCTCTCTCCTCCACTTTCTCTCTCTCCCTCTCTCCTCCACTTTCTCTCTCTCTCTCTCTCCCTCTCTCTCCTCCATGTTCTCTCTCTCTCTCCTCCATGTTCTCTCTCTCTCCTCCATTCTCTCTCTCTCTCTCCTCCATGTTCTCTCTCTCTCCTCCATTCTCTCTCTCTCTCTCCTCCATGTTCTCTCTCTCTCCTCCATGTTCTCTCTCTCTCTCTCTCTCTCTCCTCCATTCTCTCTCTCTCTCTCTTTCCTCCATGTTCTGTCTCACCTGTGCAGGGTCCTCCCATTTCCTCAGGAAGTCCTCTTTGGCTTTGGCAAGGAACTCCTTCACTGTGGGACACAGAGAAGTGCATGGTCAGTGATGCACACAGGCCATATGCACATACTTCTCTCTCTCTCTCAAATTCAAATTAGCTTCATTGGCATGAAAAAAAACATTGTGTTGCCAAAGCTTACACATGTGGTATAAATGTATAGATTTAAATAATAATAATAAAAATAATGGTAAAAAAAAATAATAATAATATTTAAAATGTACACTAATTAGGCGAAATAATACAGATTTAAATATTAATAATACAAATAATGGTAAAATAATAATAATAATAATATTTAAAATCTATACTAATTAGGCGAAATAATACAGTAGAATGTAGGAAGGAAAAGGACTCACTTTCTCCATCTTTGCCACTCTGTCAGGAATTCTACTAACCTGACTCTCGCCAGATGAATTTCGTTCCGTCTGGCTCCGCCTAGCTCGGCGGAATGAAATTCATCTGGCGAGAGTCAGGTTAGAATTCTACTGCTATTGTCGCACTCTCTCTCTTTCTCTCTCTCTCTCTCTCTCATACATACACACACACACGCACACACACATAAACAAGCGAACACAAAAAAGGCAAGAGCAGCCTTGTTATCAAGCAGACACCTTCCTTCGTGGATTTTTGAATGAATTAGGCCCATGCCATGATACCTCCAGAAGAAAAAGGCACGTGTTTAATTTATAAGTGAATGATTGAAGCTATTCAACAGGTGGATAGGAAACTAAGATAAGACAATCTAAAAGATCTGTTGCAGTGACAGACAGACAGACACACACAGACTCTCATCCTTTTCTGGCACCTTGTATGAGCTGCTGAGCAGCAAGTGATTTGGATTATTAGGTCTGAGGCTCTCTCTCTCTCTCACACACACACACACACACACACACACTGTCTTCAGCACTTGCTCTTAAAGCAAGTGTGCTCCCTTGCATGGACCTCTTAAGTAGACTTCCCATGTCATCTTCCCATGTCAAGATAGCGAGGCCAGGCCTTGTGCTCACGTGAAGCCTCAGTCGTGTGGAATAACACATCCAGACAAATAATAATAACAACATAAACATTCCCGGGATTCTATGGAACACTAAGGAGCACATAACTGGTCTACATCTGCTTTTGGAAAGAGGTCTGCTTCCTGGAGAACGCGCGCAAAGACTGGCAGCATTGCAGGTGCGGGGTTTACACTCGGCTAGCCTACATTCTCCGTGCCTTTCGTGATGTAACTTGCGCTGAAAGACTACTGACTGACTGTCGGTGGACAGGGTATGTTAGTGATGAATGACGACCACCTGGAATGCTGTTACGTTTCGCCCTGATTCGTCCAATACCTCGTTTTGAAGTGTATTGTTTGCCGAACAAGACTGCGCAGGTTTAAGCTATATTCTTTCTGACTCAAAATGACATTTCTTGACATTGCATATTGGTGAAGCCTCATGTGCTCGTGTTTGCTTCATTCACCGCCGCCCGGTATAGTGGCCACACACACACACACAGAGCCCATTCTGAATTGGTTTGTTCTGGAGATGCTACCCACCTGTCAAAAGATTAAGCAGGGAAATATGTGTGGTTGGCTAGCACATAGCCTAAAAATAAATGTATAGAGTGCAGCAAACGCGTGTGTAGCAAAAACACTTCCCATACGCAAAATAGTACACCCACCGCTTTCCATATCGCTTCCCCGCCTAGAGGCGGGCGTGTTGCCCATGTCTTGAGGCCTAAACGCCGGCTGATTATTCCTAGAGTCTCCCCTCCTCGCCGATTCAGCCGTCTTGGTCTCAGCTCGGAGCTCGGACTCGTTCGTAATTGAAACGTGGGTCCGATCGCCTTCACAGAAATGGGAGTGACTCCGAAACGACCCTTTTTTCTATCCACCGCGCAATTCCTCCTCAAGAAGGCATATTTCCCGTCTTACCCATCGACATTCGCCAACCTTAGCCCCTGTGTTACAACTAGATAGAAGCAGAAAGTCCGGAGGATGGCCTATATTCCAACGGCAAGCTCCGGTGTATGGCGGGGGACTGCACAGGGTTGTTGACTTGGCTGCTCGGGCAGAGCGCCTTAAACGAAGAGTCAAACAGCCAGGCACTGACAGCCTTGGCCACCGAGCCCGACACGGCGCGCTCTCTCTCCTCTCCGGCCCCGGTTGCAAGCCCACTCCTCCGGCCGCTGCGCTTTCCGCCTATCCCCTGCTTGCTGGTCTTCCTTCGGTCTGTCCTTAGATGTCACCGCTGCCTCTCATTGAAGCGGGCGACTCCAGCCCCAAGTCCAGTGTGCAGGGCTGTTAAAAAAAAAAAAAAAAACATAAGCGAATTATATGCAAGAAAAAAAGCACCTAATGAGAATCTGACCCTTCGTTATAGATATTCAGCGTCCATGCACTACAGACGGGAACTTCAGTACAGTGACGGAGGAGCACCCGCCTTTTCAGTCATCTCATAGGACGACCCGTGGGTGACGGACAGTGGCAATGACGCATTGATTGGTCGGAAATGCGGGCGTCAGGGCCCTGTACGCCTTTCCACTGGTACATTAAAGCCTGTCAACAAAATAATGAGACCATCTCGGCATCAACACTGAGGACGAAGAGCATCCTTTCTGAAAATCATCAGCGCAAGTTCAATTCGTCCACATCGACAGCATGAAAGACAGTTACCACACTTGTTAGCCAATACAACCGGTGGAAGACGCTCAAAACATCCGTATGCGTCCTGTAGATCACATTTACATGTGTAACTGTGCATCTGAACACACAAAACAATTTTTGATCATTTTCATAAAAATTTGAGTGTTTTATTTAACTTTAGAACACCCATGTGTATTCCCGGGCAAAAATGACCGACCATTAGAAATGAATGGGTGAGAAAATGGTAAGTGTATAAAATTGAGTCCAGGCACATAGTTATTGATCAGATGGATTGTAGGTGTGCTTATGTACATTAAAACACACACACAAACACACCCTGACTCCCCCTCTTTGTTTCAATGGCAGCCCCCACTGGAAGCTTTCTCCAATAGAATCTTCTCCTTTCTGAAATGCATGAGCTCAGGTCAATGAGGCCTGCAGGCCATAGGCCTAAATAGCAAATGGAAGTTCAAATCTGGTTATATCCAATAGAACACAAGTTGATACAAAGGTCTATCGCAACATTAGATGATAATATGTGTGTTACTATGGATTTATAGCAAGTTATAATGCAGTGGTCATTTTTGACCGGGAAGACAAGTAAACATGAAACGAACACAACTGGAGGGTTAAGAGTTTGTGCCACAGCCTGTGGAACTCTGTCTAGACCGCGTGAAGAACATCTTCAACTCTACCACGATAGTTTCTCTTATTTCTGGGAATAACAACTTGGTACGGAAATAGCAGCTTTCGGGATAAAATGGCACCGCACAGAGTGATCAGACGTGCGGAGAGAATTGCCAGGACTTAACTACCTGGGTTACAGGACATTCACCTGGCGTTGCCAGTCAAGGGCAAAGAAAACCATAAAGGACTGCCACCACCCTAACCACAATCTTTTTAAATAGCTGCCTTCTGGAAAACGCCTCCAGTCCCTCAAAGCTGAAGAAGAACTGAAAGAAGAACAAGAACTGAAAGACTAAGAAGGAGCTTCTTTTCCCAAGCCATACAGGCCATGAATGCATCCCAGCACTTTTCCTTTTTTATAAACCCATTAAAGCATTTATTTATTTTCATGTATTTAATTTCCCCCCACCTTCTTATTTTATTTTTTGTTATTTTATTTCTTGCTCTACTGCTTTGTCTACTTTTTTTCCCCATTGCACAGCGTAGAGTTGCTGTTACGATACCTCATTTCACTGCTTTTTGTTTGTGTGCAAATATGCCAAAATGTTAGCCTAGAAATCTAGACGCACCCTAGCGGCAGCAAATTACATTTGCTCCCAGGGCTAGTCTAGCAACTCTCCGTTGGCTTGTGAGCTCGAAAAATTAAACTTCTATCAGGCCAATCAAATCGTGTATAGTCGTTAGGCGGGCTTAACATAATGATTGATGTCAGAGTTGCAACGGTTTGGCTTGAATTCCCTGCTACTTGAAAACAAAGAAGATGGATGTTGCTGTTGGCCAACAGTGTGACACGAGTTAAGCTTGTTTTAAGATGCCAAAAGTTTGAACTAGCCAACTAGCTCTGCTGGTGGGAAAACGCATGGGACTCAGCGCTGTCCTATTGCGTGCAGAGGGAATTTGAAAGACAACCGATTATCCCGCCCCTCGGACTGAGCACTGCGAACGGTGAGTGCCCAGACCCTACATTCTAATGTGGGTCTGGCTCGTCAGGCTACCAAAATGTGACAAAATCTCTTGCATCTTGAAACAAGAGGTGATGATAAACCTGACGGCAATAACAAACCATGGATAATTATTCAAATAAATAATGAATAATAATTGCAAATAATTAAAGGATAACAACATATTTTACTCAAGCTTTTAAGGAAATACATTAAGGGCTAACGAAACTGACTGAGTTGACTGTTGAGTTTATGTTGATAAGGTTCAATTAAAATAAGAATAAACCACATAACAACCATAAATAGCCAGTCTACAGAGTAAAGCACAGGGAGTTTTCCAAGGGAGAGAAAACTATACAGCATAAGATATGTGACGGAGTTTGTTTTTTAAAGGTACAATTCTTGTAAATGTATTAGCCCATGTCAGTGTGATGAAAGGTGCAGAGGTGTGAGTGTTGCATAGTGAGGTGTGTGTGTGTGTGTGTATGTATGTGTCTGTTTCCTACTTCTGTTCCTGCAGGATGTGTGTGTGTGTGTGTGTGTGTGAAAGATGTGCAGGAAAGAAAGGATGACAAGAGAAGAGATCGAGAGAACTGAGGTGTCGCGCTGGATGAAAGGGGGTGGGGGGGGGGCACCCTCTCAGAACCACCTACACCCCTGCTGCCATCTCCTAGCAACCACAGACTAGAGGCACTTCCACTGATATGTCAGCACAACTGCTATATAGAAGTGTACTATTGTAGTAAAATACAACTGCTGTACAGAAGTGTACTATTGTATACAATTACAACTGCTATAAGGAAGTGTACTATTGTATAAAAAAGTTAGTATTAAATATTATGTCATATATATTGTTAAAGGGGTGTGTAAAGACAGTCAATGATTCTGGCAGAAGGCTGTTTGACGTTTGAGCTCACAACGGCCAATCACATTGCACATCTCCCTTTTTGTGCTCCTAAAGCAACTTGCTGATAGGGTGGAATTGTTGATGGGTTGGATCTAACCCACTGTGATTTCCCCATGCACAGCACCATAAAACTTGACTTACCTGACTTACAATACTGACAATGCATTCAGTCCATGGGCTTGGCAAATGCACGCCTCCAACGTCGGCTTTGCATTATGTGATGTGGTTGTCGGAGGTAGGATCATGACACCTTTTCGTCAGTTATACACAAATTGCTAATTAAATGGGTACCAAGCACATTGGAAACTGATGAAAAGCACAGGGCATTGGGTTACTTTCTGGATCGGTACGGGCCACTATGTCTGATCAGAATAGACACAAACTAATCAAGTCTGACACTACAAGTTGTCTCCAGGGTCCTTCCGCTCTGTCGTGCAATAAGTTGACAAGCGCAGCCAGCCGTTTTCACAACCTCCTGCGAACCTCCTTTTCAGCGAGGGTGAAGTCCAGGCCTCCACATGAAAAATAGGACTTCACGAGGTTGACGCAGGTGTGAGTAGTAGAATAACTTTTATGTTGTTGGCTACTCTGAACATCGGGAAAAACTTTTAAACTCTAAAAAAAAAACACCGCTTTGGTCCCAGCTGGAGCCGGAAACGGAATTATCGACCTAACAACCAGACCTAACAACCAGACAGTTCCCTGAGGAGCAGGGGCCTGTACTACGAAGCGGGGTTACTGGCTTATCTGGGTAACTTTGAGAGTAACTCGATCACGTGTGGCGTAAGTTCCCGATTAACCCGTACTACGAAAGGTGGATAGGTTTTAACCGAGGTATGCTGCCATGGCAATTTACGCTGCATCTCAAACCTGCTCCGAGCAGGTTATGTTCTTGCTTAACCCGAGGTTTCCGTTAACCACACCCTTTATAAGTACCACCCCTCTACTAACAATTCGAGACTATGTCGGCGTACCTGGATGATCCATACGACATCGGAGCGCAAATCGTGAGGTGCTCTCTTCGAGGGGTTTTAGAGACCGCCATATATATATATATATATAGGCCTATATATATATATTCTCTATGAAGATATATATTGTCAGCCGAGGGAATTCGTTATCTTTGTCAGATGATCTAGGCAGAAGTCTCTAATGTCACCCGTCATAGCAATGGCCTTACGTGGACATTCATGTTTTCCATCTAATCGGTGATGCTGAACATCTGAGCAAGTCGGACTAAATCGGACATAGGCCTAGCCTAGCCTACAGTATGCTGAACATCTGAGCAAGAATAGCCTAAAATAAATCGGACATAGCCTAGACCTAATAAATTAAAATCACCATTTTAACAAACTTGTTGAATTGAATGTCATATTACTGTACCCTGCATAAAGGCTACACATTTCCACAGCACCAGAATCCGACCGAATGCCTCCCTCAACCCCTTCCACAATCGGCCTTCCACTATTATTTGCGATGGCCAACTCCTCTGCTACTGTAAAACACTCCTTACAGTAGTGTTCAAAGACACCTTTTTCTTGTTAGCTAAAACAGAGGCCAAGTGAAGGCTATAAGCATACTAGGCCTACATGTTTTCATAATTAAGAAATATTAATGCAAGCTATAACTATATAAACCTACTATTCTGAATAATGTGTTTGTGTTTCATTTTCACCTGCTGCCATGTGCGTTTGGCAATGGTGTTGCATCTGAAATGTTCACAGGATTAGGCATACACTAAATCAGTCAATGGGGGCTACTTAAACATTAAATTATCCTATTACTGTAATCTATATGCCCACTTCTAAATTGTGTTGCATCTGTAGGCATTTCTATGAACTCAAAATAGGCAATTTAATTATTTCAACTCATTTCAGACATTCCGCAAGCTATTAATAATTGTGCATTCCTCATCTGTAAAATAAGGTGATCGCGTCATCATTGAAAGTGGTGACTTGCGCTGCAACCCGCCCCTTTTATGTGAACACGCACAAACTCCAATTAGGTTAACCCCGGCTCAACAAATCAACTTCATAATCAGCGTCGTAGTACCGATTAACACCACTTAAGATAACCAGGTTTTGTCAACCCCGGTTTAACAAAGTAACCTTGGGTTATATCTGGGTAGGTTAAGCTCGCTTCGTAGTACAGGCCCCAGTTTGCTGAGCGGCGACTGGAGAGTAGAAGGGCAATATATTAGTTGGTATTGCTTTGATTGTTTATATTATTATTATTATTATTATATATTGTATTATATATATTAGTTGGTATTGCTTTGATTGTTTATATTATTATTATTATTATTATTATTATTATATATTGTATTATATATTAGTTGGTATTGCTTTGATTGTTTATATTATATATTGTATTATATATATATTAGTTGGTATTGCTTTGATTGTTTATATTATTATTATATATTGTATTATATATATTAGTTGGTATTGCTTTGATTGTTTATATTATTATTATTATATATTGTATTATATATATTAGTTGGTATTGCTTTGATTGTTTTCATGTGATTGTTTTATCCTCACCCAGCTAGTGGAAACTGCATGGATAGATTTACTTGTTTTAAGCATGTGGGGAGAGTTCACACTTCAGTGATCCGCATGCATGGCTTGCTGGTAGTTACAAGCAATAAAAACAAACAACAATTTCTTAACAAGTACTTAACTTTATTATTTAGTTTTTTCTTTCCACGAATATTTTGGAAAATGACATATCAAATGACATCATACCTTAATGAGTAACGAGGAAAAGTATTTACAAACAGGAAACAAAACGAACCAATGAGGGGCAAAAGAAGCACTCAAATCCTGTTTCATAACCCGTCCCCTTATCCTCAGCCAATGAAAAGCCAGGGATGCCCCACAAACCCGTCCCTCATCTCCCCTCAGCCAAAGAAAAGCCAGGGATGTCCTCAAAGTCCCATCTTTAGTCCTGGTACAACGCCAGCATGTTTCTTTTTGTTCGCTTTAATATACAAAAAACACAAACAGTAAAAAAGAAAACACAAGTTTATTTGTGCTCTCCTTTCCAAAAGATAGTTAGCTGCTTCATTCCAAACCCAAAAGAAAAAACCCTCCAACGGAGTCCAAAGAGAAATGCGTTTGGACTGTCAAAGGTGGACCACAGGCAGAGCCGACTTCTCTCCAGTGCTGAAGAGCAAGTGCTGAAAGGCAATGCTGGTGTGTGTGTGTGTGTGTGTGTGAGAGAGAGTGTGTGTGTGTCTGTTCAAGGAACAGGTCAGTGCCAACTCTTTTAGTCTGATGTCTTCATGTTTCACACACTCAGGATGGTAAAGGAAAAACAAAACGCACAGCACCATAACCTGCAGACTCCAATGCGTTTAGGTCACAGAGAAAGTGTGTGTGCGTCTGTCTGTGTGTGTTTGTCAGTCTGTCTGTGGGCTTGATTGTGTGTGTGTGTGTGTGTGTGTGTGTGTGTGTTGCTCCGTCCTTCACCAAGGGTGCACGGTACCATACTTGTGTAACAGTATCACTAACGTGCCTAAGCGCTTCGAGGTTAAGTATCTGTGTGCGTGTGTGTGTGCGTGTTTGTGTGTGTGAGTCTGAGTGTTTTGTTTTTGTTTTTTTGTTTACAGGCAGTCCATGGAGTTGTCTGGCAACAGTCCGAGAGGAGGGGCCTTCCCGGGCAGGCAGGAGGGCGGCAGCATGGCGTTGGGCGAGGGGTCCACGTTCTCTGAATCCTCCATTTTGTCCGCGCTTCCCTCCCAGTTGATGTGGAACCGTGTCACGCGCGGGTTCGACGCCAGGATGTTCCTCTGGAGCTGTGTGTGTGTGTGGGGGCAATTCATTCAATATGAGAACAGTAGTCTTTTAACAGTGCTCAATGTATTATAATGTGTATGCTGCCCGTGTGTGTGTGTGTGTGTGTGTGTGTGTGTGTGTGTTCACATGCATATGTGTGTGTGTGTGTGTGTGTGTGTGTGTGTTCACATGCATATGTGTGTGTGTGTGTGTGTGTGTGTGTGTGTGTGTGTGTGTTCACATGCATATGTGTGTGTGTGTGTGTGTGTGTGTGTGTGTGTAAAAAGAGAGAAAGTGAGGGTATACACGCAATTTTTCATGTTACTGTTTCCCTTAATGCTGTCAATGTTCTAATTGTTATGCTGTTTTTCAATGCTGTTTTAATTGTGCTTTGGCAACACTGTACTTACTTACAGTCATGCTAATAAAGCAACCTTGAATTGAATTGAAATTGAATCCCTCTGCCTGAAGTTATCAAAAGTTCTTAAAGCCGTTATACTGTAGATCAGAGGTTCCCAAACTGTGAGGCGCGCCTCCCCTGGGGGGGGGGGGGGGGGGCGCCAAATAATTTGAGGGGAGGCGCGGAAGGTTGATTCAAAAAAGAAGGAAAAACGTTTATTTCATGTTAGAACTACCTATGTTTTTTTTTTCAACGATTATGTAATTGTCAACATTATAAAATCGAAATAAATAATAGAAGAGATGTATACTAAATCTTTGGGATAGTGGAAAGTATTATTGATCCCTATCCTGAGTGAGAATGTATTGTGCCAAACTTCATAACGTAATTTAGCAACAGTGCCGCCAGCCGAGCTAGCTGCAAGATACCAGTGAACGGTAACTTGCAGCTTGGAACTTGAGCTCCAAGCAGATTTGTACACGCAGCCTTACAACACTGTTTACAGCTCTTCGAGGCACGGTAAAATGTATTTTTTGGTACATAGGTAATTTAGATAAACGTATGGTATGGGTGCTTACGTTTCTTTAGGAATCCGCCGCCTTGGTTTGTATAGAAATGAATATTTACATTTATATTTAAAAGCAGAGTTTGGGGTTTGTGACTGTGTGTGACACACTTCATCCAACAAACCAAACTTATATACAATAAGTGTGTGTGTGTGTGTCTGAGTGTGTGTGAGAGAGCCTCAGACCTAATAATCCAAATCACTTGCTGCTCAGCAGCTCATACGAGGTGTCAGAAAAGGATGAGGGTCATCACTGGCTCATAGCCCAGGTGTGCATGCAGGCCTGTGTGTGTGTGTGTGCGTGCAAGTGTGTATGCTGTACACGTTTGTTTTTGTGTGTGTGGGGTGGCATATGGTCCCCTTACCAGTGTACAGGTGTTTGAATTTTCACAGTTTGGGGTCAGTGTACTCCTAACTGGCCTAATATTTGTGTGTGTGTGTGTGTGTGTGTGAGTGTGAGTGAATGCGTGGCTTCTCACCTGTGTGTAGTCTGGCTTTATAGGTGGATTCTCCCGCAGCTCGGGGTCTGTGTACTCATTGTTGACGTAGTAACCGATGCGGATGAACTCCTGACCCCTGTAGGTGCAGGTGATGAGCACCACGGTCACGCCCACCGCGTCACTCTCGGGAATCAGCCCTGTGTTTGGAGCATCCGCCTGTCAATCAAAGGCCAGAACAGGTGGCACAGAGAGAGAAGAAAGGAAAGATTACGCACTGGAGCAAATGTGCACAAATGTGTTGAGGGCGTGTGTGTGTGTGTGCGTGTGTGTGTGTGTCAGGGTTTCCGTTGTCCGGTAATTACCGGACAATGGCCGGAAAAAAAATGAAATGTCCGACCAAATTAAATCTCTCCGGTCAAATTGTCCCATTGAAATTGGCTAATAATCCCGTCCCCTAACGCAATCTGAATTTGAGAATAAGCCTTAATATGTAAGCCTATATTATACGTCCTCTGGCTATGTTTTTAAATGAACAGGCTCTACCGTTTGAAAAGTAAGCTATTAAACAACACGCATAGCCTATGCTGCATTTCAAATAGGAAGCGCACGCTTAAAACGACCAGGTTAAACAACGAACAAATGAGTGAGGCGGTTCAAACATGGCCAGGCCCAGGCAGACTAGCCTTAAAAGTTTTTTCAGAGGCCAGACGCGATGGATGATGATAAATTGGTAACGTCTGAAGCCTCAGCTGTCCGGTCAACTCCACCACCACCAGATAAAAAGCAGAAGTGTCGGGCGTATCTGTCGGAATCAGTGACATTGGAATTGGAAGTGGAGTTGGGGGGGGTGCGGCCGCTCCAAGACACTGTCATTCTCCGTGTACACTGGACATGCAAAGTGTTCTTTACCCAAAGCATAGGCCTACAGTAGGCCTATGCGTTCTCTGTCTATGATCTGCAGGGTTAGGGCCTCCTCGACGAGGCGATTACTGGTCCGCGGATCATTTCTGGCACAATTAAACGGTATCATTGAATCGCGGCCGAAAGAAAAAGAAACTAGGCTTAAACATTTCCCAGGCCAGAATAGGAAACATTTCCTAATGTATTGTTATCAAATAAAGTGGGTTTGTGTGTGCTTGTGTAAGTGACTTTGTGTGTGTGCATGTATCGTGTTTATGTAAATGAGTTTGTGTGCATGTGTGTGTGTGTGAGCGCATGTAAGTATGCAGGCATTTTGACATGGAGACACAAGATTCCCTTATTGACCTACCAGCCAAAGTGGCCAGCATATTTTAGTGCTGTACACTCAACACTGACTGAAGTTACTGCCACACAGGCCTTGAGTTAATGTACCTACTTGGGTCAGGTCTGTGCAACCCAAACCCAAGCAGTAGTAGCTGAAATAACAGCTTATTTTTCTCTTCAGATGAACAGCATCTATATTTTATACGTCAGAATGGCTCAGTAACCACAGTCATTCAACAACAATCAAGATGCCATAAGTGCTTGGTGGTGCTTTTTTCTAGAGTGTCTATGTGTGTGTGTGTGTGTGTCTCAATGCATGTTTGTGTGCAAGTGTGTGTGTACATTTGTATGACTGTGGGCATGTGTACACGTGTTTCCGTAAGAGTGCGTGTGTGAGTGCGTTTGTATGAGTGTGTATGAGTATGAGTAGAGAGACCTAGATGGGGTGTCAATTTATTTAAAATTTCTCTCATTGACATTCCATAGAATGCCTCAGTCTGTAACCAGTAAATGCGGCTGCGACTCTTTTGGCTTTTAACACTGCTACTGCTTTTATTACTACTGTAGTGGAAATCTTTAACATTCATTTTGAACATCACCCCAGCTTTTGATCGTGCCAAACCCTTTGTCGACCAAACTGCCCTTGTGACCTTTGTCAATCAAATGCTCACATGACCCATTCTCATGAGGACACGTGACGACAATTAATCATTTGATGATGAGTCCTTTCCTCTTGACACAATCAAAGAGGAAGGGCTACGCAAGACGCAGCTCTGGAGGTTCAGTTGGCAGCCGCCTTAAGCGGTTAGTTATACTGGCCTCCGAGCTCGTAGTTCTAACACCATTGTTAACCAATACATGTTTCCCCATGTTTTCAGTTTTCAAAACCTGCCTCTGTCTGCTTGCACTGAATTTTTCTTACAACATGTTAGGCATATGTTTATTGGTGAGGTTTTGTGAGTTTATCTATCTGTAAGCAGGATGATGCAAACCTACTGGCTCAATTTCCATGAAACTAGGTGGAAAGTAGAACGGACTTAGGAAGAACAGATTAAACATAAAAGCAGATGTGACATATTAAGCAACCGCGTTTACATGGATGTTCCTACTATTGAAATGAATCTGATTAAAGATTTCAACCGAACTGTTTACATGAATGCTAAATAAACCGATTGGCGTTCAATCCTTGTTTACATGATACGAGCATTTAATCATTTAGAAGCTCCTAGTTGTATTTCTGCCATGGAAACTGACTTGTTTACGTCACTGTGTATTATTACTAGATAGGGAACACCTGCGCAGGAAGAAGAAATGTACTCCAACAATCAGAGAACTAACTTTACATGGGTGGATTTTTAAATCGATCAGATTATCAGAAGAGAGTAAACCACCTTTCTCAATCCGATTGGAAATTGAGTCTGATTGGGCTGAATCCAATCAGTTGAGCGTGTTTATATAAGGCATTTTTATTCCGATTGAGCCATTTTCCATTAGATTAAAAGTGTCCATGTAAACTGGTCACTTACGCTAACTTTGTGAGACATTGGGCTTTGGCATCTTTATTTATTTATTTTTTCAGTTGCAAATTGTTGTTGGAAAGCAAGTGCTGCACTAGATATTAATACAGGTGGGTAATGGCAGCATGAGACATGTCAGAAGCTTCCACTCGAGTAGACTATGGTTGCAAATTAAGGCTTTCAGTCTAAGTCTACACTTCCTGCACTGTGCATGGTCTTTATACCTTCGCCATACCTCTGAAATCCAATATGCTCGCTCACTGTGGATACTTAAAAATGTGCTTCTCTGTCTCTATTAGAGGTGTAACGGTACACAGAAGTCACGGTTCGGTTCATACCTCGGTTCGGACATCACGGTTCGGTACGAGTTCGGTACAATGGAGGGGAAAGCAAAACAAAAATGCAGAAAGCAATTTTTATTGTGCATGTCTCAGGCTGTACCACCTAGTGTCATACAGTCTCTCCCCTGAGCTATCTGCAACAGCCTCAAGTGTGTAAGATGTAGGCTAAACAGTACAATAAGTACCCAGACTCCATCTGTAACTTGTAAACAAAATAAGACAATCAGCTCTAAAACTGAAAATAGGCCTACAGTATCTCTTATTTCTGAAAGTGCAAATTACATAGAAAAATTAAGCAAGACCTTCAACATCTGTGTTTAGTTGTATATGGAAGGGTCTACAATTTGCCTCAATATTTTTTTTATTGTGTGTAAAGTAATAATCTAGCCAACTAATTGTGAAAATATCACACTATTTTGACTTTTTTTAAAAAACGAAATTGCTCCTTTCATTTCATAAACAGACTACAACTAGAAGTCACGTGACTTTGCCCTTTGACGTTAACTCACCGTAGCATGGTTTGTTTATTAGCCTGGTTAGCGTTGTCACTTTATTTTACCGTCTATGCACTTAACACTACCAGAACCTCATGTGAGAAGTTACAAGTTACCCCAACATAAAGGCAATTACCACGCGATTTACATAGCTTTCTGTCATTGCGAAATCATTTAATTTAAGCCATAGGTTTTGGCCCTATTTGTATGTGTGTCCAAAGGCTGCTGAAGCGCAGGGGAAGTTTTTTCCCCTCGTTTCAGTGATTGGTAGCCTACATCATCTGGGTGATAGCTTCGAGTAGCATTTTTTCCACTCACATACCCAACAACTGCTGAACAACGCCGACAAACAGTTTCATCTTATCCACCACTCTTTCGCCTGTACTAACGTTACTGTAACTGAAGTTTTCAAACTTGCGCTCTTAAAGAGACCAGCGGATCCTCTAACTCTTGTGGGTCTAACGTTAGTGCTGCTAATGACTGACGGACTCGACCGACGACCTGAAAAAAAAAACATAGGCGCCAATCAGAGCTAAGGCGAGGCTACAGATTAGCATTAGGTGTCGCTAAAGAACTCCCGTAACTCTCGCTACTTAACAGTAATTGCGCATGACATTAATTAATCCGCACACGAGTTTTATGTATTTTTATACCATGTATTCTCCGTGTAAATTCATGCACCGAACCGTGACGCCCGTACCGTTTCGGTTCAATACGAATACATGAACCGTTACACCCCTAGTCTCTATGCAAGTCTCTATGCATGCAAGTGTCGCGTTGGAGCTCTCAGACGTATCAGCTCCTACTTGAATGCGCTGATGGGGTGCAAGGATTCGGCAAAAGGCTGTTTTATGAATAACTTCCGTGCAGTTTGCTGCACAATAAAGAAATAATAGAAAAGGAAAAATGTTTTACCGCAGTTCATGTTTGAATCACAGGGGCCGTTCCGTTTGGTTCAAGAATATACCGTGTACTGTGAGATCCCTTCTGTGTGTGTGTGTGTGTGTGTGTGTGGACGTGCACACACATCTGCGTGTCTGTGCAGTAGCCTCAGACTGAAACTCCAAATCACTTGCTGCTGGGCAGCTCAAAGGAGGTGTCAGAAAAGGAAAAAGGAGTCATCCCTAGCTGTGTGTGCACGTGAGTGAGTACGCGTCCGCTCACCTGCACGTGTGTGCGTGCGTGTGCGTCCGTGTGCACGTGAGTGAGTGCGCGTCCGCTCACCTGAAACACGAACATGTGGCGTCCGGCTGGCACAGGGCCGACCAGGACGGAGTCGAGGACCTGGTCGTACTCCTCACTCTCGGCTGAGCCCACGTAGATGATCTTCCACTCCAGGTCTGGGAAACAGCACATGATAAGGATGCGGTAAGGTTACGCGGCTTGGTCCAAGTCACTTTAGTTTATTTATTTCTTATTTACAGAGCGAGGAATGGGTGCAGAGTCCAGTTGTTGAGTGTGAAGAGAATGGAAGGCAACAGGATCGTATGGAGCAATGACATTCATTTGACAAAAAGTGTATTTGGATTAGAATTTACGTTTTACACCTTTAACAGATACTTAAGTTTACTCATATACAAGTCAATATACTCAAGTCAAACTCATATACAAACTGTATACAAATCTGCACTGTCAATATGTATGTGTAAAACCCAGAAAAAACTACAAAGATGTCCAATCAATCTAACTAAGAAAAACGAGCCTGGCTCTTTGGCGTTGCGGTCAAGCAGGAGGTTTGGTTTCCCTGGAGACCCAGGTTCAAGGCTGAGTGGGTGGGGTGACTGCTCTCTCCATTTGCTACAGGCTAACTGAGTGGGCAAGTGTTAAGGGTTTCCCTTATGGAGTATTAGCAAGAAGACTTAAACTGAACTAGATTTCTGCAAGTGCAACTCAATAGGCCTACACTGGAATACTTCAAAACGTATCGTGCTTTCCAACAGGCAAGCACAACCAGTGAACATCTGTGTCCTGCTGCTGGATACAAAAAAGGGAGAAAAGGAAAAATTCTCGCAAACAGCAATACCTAGGAGTGTGGACTGTGTCGACAAAACAGATGACGAGTGCAATCGCCTGGGGACACTCCGCCCACACCCGACACTTGGGCCAATACCACACGGAGGGGATGTGGTACGTCACACGATTTCGCTCCATCCAAATACGCGCCGGCGCCAAATTTTCATCTGCCAAAAACTGGCTCTTTTCTCTCAGATGTGTGTAAAACTAGTCCATTGTTAAAATTGAACAATGTACATGCAATTACACTACTTCAAGTTAAAAGGTAGCGTTAGCACACTGTCGTGTGTGGTGCCAGCGCGGTGCTCCGATGTCTGAAACACTACTACTTGAATGTTACAAAGGTCTGATTTTAAATTAGTTCTACCTACACACAAGAATTGAGTAGTGCTAACTTCCATAACCGGGTGTAAAAATGAAGGTCACTGCCTTGTCGACGCCAGGATACGTGAAGAACTCTTGCTAAGAGACTCCCGACAATAATTATCGTTTAAAGGCATATGTGCGAGGTGACAATTTGTTCTAGTGATCTTAAATGGGCACAGGTTTGTTAATACGCTGCACTTCACATGTTAACGTTACCTACCTTCGGGTAAATCCTCCATGCATTCAAATGTGATTTCAAACTGGAATGGGTTTCCGAAAGGACTTGGGTTGTCCAGAACTGCGACATTCAACACTTGCACTTTCGCCATTATCTTAGGGCTTTTCTAACGTGAGTGAATCAAAATAGCAGATTGAGCCGTAACAGTTAACGTTATGTCCTTGTACTGCCGACTAGCCAGTCCAGGTGAGATAGCCTAACTAGCCGGGGATATCGGAGCCAGGCGATGAAGGGAGGGTTGGTCTGCAAACCGGTGTCTTTCTGTCCACTCCAAACAACATAGAACGGTTATAAGTTACAGTTTCGAAGGTTTAGCTGGACATACACCGACGTCTTGTGCCTCGCCGGCAAAAAAATCAGAGGCTGATGGAGAGCAAGCTAGTAAGTTAGCCTACTGGCTTGCCAATCGTTCCAGTCCAGATGCAATTGTTTTGGTCAAATAGTCTTCCTCGACGCAGTTTGCCACTAAACAGTTACTAAATCGTTAAAATAATGCAATAGGGGTTGTAATTTCGAGTTCCAGAGGCTGAGATAAATGACAATAATCTTCTTGCAACACAAACGACTTTCTCCCGCCAGTGCATTCACAGCAAACCTCTGCGAACGTAAATTGACAACAGCAAGTGTCTCTTCCTCCTCTCGCCATACACTGCTAAAAATTATTATTCGCAGCGCCATCTCGTGGTTAGGAGGAGTGAATGCAACTAACTCGTCACTTGGGAGGACTGGCTGCATTACTGCAATTTGCTTGGGCAAAACAAGTCATGTTTTCCCCATGTCTTCCCGGGATGAAAAACAGTCTTCCGAGGTCAGACTTGGCCGCCTCATCGACCTCCACACATACAATAACTTACTTTACTGTAGCTCACAGAATGTCCTCAACCCCCCCCCCCCCCGCCCCCCACAGTTAGTCAGCCAGTCAGTCAGTCCAGAGAATGTCTAATAAGGAGAGAACCTTCACTCTCGGAACTCTTCCGGTGTGGTACTGCATCTAGGGGCGCTCACGGGCGATTCCAGAATGAATGGAGGTCTATGGAGCTGTACCCCTCAAAATCCACTTTTCTCGGGATATAATTTTTTTTCAAGTAATTTGAATATTGCATTCGAAAGGGGAGGCAAAGACAATACACTTGGTGGAGTATTATATTTTTTAAAGTCACTTAATTGTTCTAAAAAGCCTTTCAAACGTGCCAATGATGTCATTCATTAGCATGATCATAGCATAGCATCAATGCTAGCGTGTTATGGGCAACAACGACCCAACCTGTAAGAAAACGAAAGGACATGACTCCCGGATTATTTCACTTTTGATTGAAAATCCATATCCATTTTGCGAAAAATAAAATAAAATCTGAGGGTTTCAGTTGTTAAATAGGTGAAAACAACAAATGTAGCCATGTAGCTCCATAGGACCCCATGTATTTTGGACTCGCCCGCGATCGCCATCTAGGTGAACTCTGGTGAACTGCAGCCAAATTCGGTTTGTATGGGATTAATAGAGAGTGGGGAGGCTCTCCTTAGAAGGGCTCTGGTCAGTCTCAGCCAGAGCCCGTCTACGGAGAGCCTGGCCACTCCGTATTAAGTCCCATTGTACCGAATTTTGGTTGCAGTTCCACCAGATTTCCACTGGGGGCGATCGCCATGAGTGCAGAATGAATGGGACTCAATGGAGCTAGACGGCTAAATTTGTCTCTTTCACCTGATTGTCGTTGACAAATCTCAGATTTGATTATAGTTTGTATAACTTCAACATGGGTTATAGGTCAAAAGTTGGATGAACGAGTACTTATGTCCTTTTGATTTCTTACAGTTTGGTTCGTTGTTGCCCATAACACACTAGCATTGTGCTAATGAGTGACATCATTGACACGTTTGAAAGGCTTTTTAGAACAATTAAGTGACTTTAAAAAATATAATACTCAACCAAGTGTATTTTCTTTGCCTCCCCTTTCGAATACAATATTCAAATTATATCCCGAGAAAAGTGGATTTTGAGGGGTACAGCTCCATAGACCTCCATGCATTCTGCACTCGTGGACGAGCGCCCTCATGTGGAACCACAGAAGGAACTGCAACCAGTTCAGAAACCGGAAGTTTTCCGAGAGTGGCAGTTCTCCCCTTATTAGACAAGTTCCCCATTCTGTCCAGTAGAGGGCATCACCTCACCTTATAACAGCGGTTTCCAAACTCCTCCCCCCCACCCCCCCCCACCCCACCCCCGCGTACCACCACCTATCCTGACTCGGCTCAACCACCCACACATAAAAATGTAACGCATTGCCGCCTATATGATAAAAGATACAAAATCAAAATGTGCAACTGGTCTATGAGCTCTCACACTAAAGAACAAAGAGAACATAGACTTAAGGTTTTTTTTTTAACTCATTTTTAACACCTTTCCAACATTGCCCTTTTAATCTAGTAGGTTTAAGTGGTTTTCGTTTAAGTGGTTCTTAAAGGGGCCATATTAGTTGAGAGAGGTTGATGTCAGAAACTGTGCTTCTGTGAGCTAGTCAGAAATCTCCCTTATTGAGACGTCACAAGGGAAATTAGGGAAATTTTAATGTTAGGCCTACTATCCCCTGACTACCCCCATCTGAAAATTCCCACTAGGTTGGGAACTTCCTGTCGAAGATCCTCCATTTTGGTTGTAGCCTATTGTTTCCAACAGTAGGCTACTCTAGACACAATATATCCAAACGTCTTTTACCTGACATCCATATTTTAAGCATACAAACAGAAACTCCCCAGACCACGTCTCATTCTTGTTGACATATTTAAAAATCCGATACCGCATGGCACGGCATGATTTATTAGAAAAGTCATGGAAACAGTGTCACTTTAAACAAATGTGTGTAAGCCTACTGTGAACTTCCTCATCCCTTCACTGGACCTTGTTTGCAATATGCTGCTGCGGGGTATTACATGTTTTGCCCAGTTAATTTTTCAGTCCACGTTTGTGCATGTCGGCATTGACTTATTACATTTACCATTTAGCATGTCATACACATTAGAGCAGTGCACACGTATGAGCAATTGCGAAATTTGATGATTTTTTTAACATTCACTCCTTGTCAGTATTTCTTTCAATTTCCTTCCAATTTCTTACCAAACAGACAATTTGTTGAGTCGTTGTCAACCATCACTAACAGTCAAAGGGCTTGACTGTGGTGTCATTGTTTACAAGGAAATTGTGCAATGACAGTGCAGTGCCCAGACTATGCAAAAGCTCAAGGAGAGGTCTTGATGCCAATCCACAGGCCAACCATTTACTATTCTCTGGACTCATTGTTTCATACTGTGACTGTGTGTAGATTTTATTATGTATTATTTATCATTAATTAATTATTTACATTGTTTTGTCAAAATAATTTGTTTCTTTTAAACATAAAAAAGTACCTGAGACAATATGTTTACAGTAAGTTAATTGTGGTTAAATGGGATTTTATTTTGATTTTAAGTTGATCAACAGCAAGTCACCTGCAGGTCATGTGATTTAATGCAGCCACAGACAGTCAAAATAGTCAATTGCTATGGTAATACCAATTAGCCTTGTTTTATGTACAACATATTTGTGAAACAAACAGAACAATGGCTCATAAATGTTTAGGAATGTCGCCAAAAGGGCGTAGGGTTTAACAGTGACTGATATTGTTATGAAGTAACTAGCTGACAGTGGTAGATGCAATGTGTAACAAGGTCTCCTATGTCATATTAAAAAATCAAACACAGCTCATCCGAATTTTCTATTATATTGATTTGAGTTAAGGTAGAATAAGTAAAAAAATGTGTTTGTCAGAGAGTTAGAGTGGTTGAGGAGAAGAGAATCCTTTTTACACCAAAGACACTGGGTGTATGTGTGTGTGTGTGTGTGTGTGTGTCTATAAACACTACACACACACACACACACACAATCATTGCATTTAGATTTTAGGTTTTGTTCTGTATACTTTGTTATCTGGGACCTAGTTTTTTAAAATGCAATTTATAGAGATACAATGTTAATGGTAACACTGTAACATAGTTCTCAGTACCCTGTACACTGTGGTAAGTCAGCAATCTGAGTCAAGTCACCCCACTGACCACTCGCCAGTAGGAAATGCATAGTGTTACACCCCCACCTTTATGTGGCCCTTTAGGGGTGAACAAAAACCCACCACTGACCCCAAATCCTACTAAATAACAGGAACACCTTTTAAAATGTACCCAACCAGTGGGATTTATTACATGAAAATAATCCATAACAAAACACTACATAGACATGACACAAAGTCCAAATCAAAAGACAAAACAAAATCCTAGGCTGAGAGGCAGCAAGACAGCCAGCAGTCCCCACACCAAAAGCCTCTCCTCAGGAACTGGATCCTGGAGCCTTTAACTCCCAATCAATCAGGGCCAGGTGCTCCCAATGAAGGCAATTATCTGCGGCACACCTGAGCAGAGGTAGAGAGGGGAGAGAACAGGGACAAACAGCACTGGGAACACATGCAGCCGTAACAATAGCAATAGGAGTCATAACGTTGGTGGTTGAGTGTTGCCTTTGGCCTCCTCTCTGCCAGGTAAAGTTGGTGGTTGAGTGTTGCCTTTGGAGTGTACCCCTGGGGTAGCAGAGGTGAGTGTGCTCCTGTGTGTGTGTGTGTGTGTGTGTGTGTGTGTGTGTGTGTGTGTGTGTGTGAAGGCCATGTGTGTGTGTGTGTGTGTGTGTGTGTGTGAAGGCCATGTGTGTGTGTGTGTGTGTGTGTGTGTGTGTGTGTGTGAAGGCCATGTGTGTGTGTGTGTGTGTGTGTGTGTGTGTGTGTGTGTGTGAAGGCCATGTGTGTGTGTGTGTGTGTGTGTGTGTGTGTGTGTGTGTGTGTGTGTGTGTGTGTGTGTGTGTGTGAAGGCCATGTGTGTGTGTGTGTGTGTGTGTGTGTGTGTGTGTGAAGGCCATGTGTGTGTGTGTGTGTGTGTGTGTGTGTGTGTGTGTGTGTGTGTGTGTGTGTGTGAAGGCCATGTGTGTGTGTGTGTGTTACTTTTGAATGCGTTGGATGGTCCGTGGGGGGGAAGTTTCGCGGATATAACAGGTTTCTGAAAACAACAAAAACAGAAAGGAGGGAAGGAGCAAAGCTAGGAGTTATTTCAGATGGGCAAGAAAGGTAACATTAAGCTAGGCTTTACATTTAACAAACTAAAGGTAGCCTAAGTTCTAGGCTGTATAGCCTAATGTTGTCCAAACGAATACATCCTTGTCATGCGTTGTTGTAGGCCTATTATAAGATATTGTATGTGGATGTAGTTAGGCTACTATGCAGGCTAATTTTCATAACTTTTTAACTGACCAAATGCACGCACCTAAAACCGGGGGGAGGGGGGGGGTGGGGGGTATAGAATGCGTTACGTTTTTATGTGTTTATGTGTCGGATGGTGGGGGTACGCGAGCCGAGTCGGAATGTAGGCGGTGGTACGCGGGGGGAAAAGTTTGGGAACCGCTGAGCTAGAGACTGCACACACACACAAATACACACACACACACACACACACACACAAATACACACACACACACACACACACACACACACACACAAATACACACACACACACACACACACACACACAGGAGCACATCAGCTAGAGACTGCACACACACACACACACACACACACAGGAGCAGATCAGCTAGAGACTGCACACACACACACACACACAGCAGCCAGTTCCCCTCATATTTGCAATTGCTCAATCTGAGAGCAGACTGGTGGACCAAGATAAGAACACAACATTTGGTTATAGCTGAGGAAGAGAGGGGGGGGGGGGCAGGCAATGTTCGGTACTTGACTTGTGAGTTAATGCCATTACACACATGCCAGTACGCACTTGCCCCTGACTTGCTTTGTAAGATGCTTTGGATGAAAGTTAATAAATTCATTATTATGAATTCATAAATAATCAAAAATAGAAAAAGATAAAATTATTGTACATTGTACTCCTGATGTATGTCAGTTTAAATTAAGTCAAAGATTTGTGGTAATCCTTAACAGAAACATGCATGCAATCTCAAACTTAAAGGAACTTTTTTGGAAATTAGTTTATTTGTCTACCCCAGTGTTAGATAAGAGGATGCCCTTCTCTTGCAATAACCCAGTCTGTTGTGTTTGTGTGTCTTTCATGCCAGTGTCAGGGTGGATTGCTGCATGTGGCATTCCTTCTGGGTTGTGTTTTTTTTATGATTATAAATTTAGATCTGTCATTAAAATGTATGGGTTTTTTTATTTTTGGAATCCATGTCTTCAGCTTACCATGTGTTTCGAATCTGTGTGGCCTAAATTGAGCTTACAGTTTTTTTCCAATTGCTAACACACTAAAATGACATGCATATCACAATTACTTAAACTGACACACAGAGAGAGCAAACCCTCTTCTCAAGTCTCCAAAAGTCTAAACACATGTTCTGCTTTACACACATTTTGCAATTCAAAATGGCATTTTTTAAATGCACTGAACACGGTTCTCCGCGTAAGACACAGCAATGTTTTACATTTCAAAACACTGCCATTCAAAATGACACTACTGGCCAATATGCATATGTTGTACTAACTTGTTTGGTAAAAAATGATAAACAAAAAAAATGTTTCAACAGCGTGTGTGAGTGATCTGTGATCTGCAAATGTCTGTGCATGTGAAGAATTTTCTACAATTTGAACTATTTTAGTATTATGGCAAAGCATACTAAAGATGAGAGTGCTTTTCATTATGCCCAGCAGTGTGTAGTTGGTGAGACAAACATCTGGTAATATGACTGAAAATGTGTGCCATGTGGTGCAAAAGTTTGATTTTGATAATGCTATTTGTAGTTTTGGTTACAGTGCTTCATTTTGCAAGATATATGAGGTATTTTGCAGTTTGGGTGTGTGGTTTTGTGAATTGTGTGTGAATTTTGATAAAAACCAGCCTAGTTTGCAAAATTGTGTTTTAGCAATTGGAAAAAAATGTAAAGGGTTAGCATTGGCTTAAACTATTTGCATTGTAAAGGTTTAGCATGGGCTTAAACCCCTAGGCGGCGTAGTCATCCCTAAATTATACTAAAATTATACTAAATTCCTCGCCCCTGCTATACTTAGTTGTGTTTCATTCCTCACTTGTGGTATTCCTCACTTGTGTGTCACTTTAGAAGAACAAATATGTATACATAACAACACCGCACAATGGCAATGAACACCAGGACAAGAGTCTTAACACTTTCAATTTGTTTGATGGATGCTTTGAGTTTTATTTTTCAGAATACACTTTTATTCATGGACAATTATAAGAAGTCTCTTTTATTTTTTGACAAAGAAGATCTTTCACTCTCTCTCTCTTTCTGAGTGTGTGTATGCGTGCATGTGTGTGTGTGTGCATATGTGTGTGTGTGTGTGTGTGTGTGTGTGTGTGTGTGTGTGTGTGTGTGTGTGTGTGTGCGCGCGTGTGTGCATACGTGTGTTTGTGTGTGTGTGTGTGTGTGTGTGTGTGTGTGTGTGTGTGCATACGTATGCATGTGTGTTTGTGTGTGTGTGTGCGTGTGTGCATACGTGTGTGTGTGTGTGTGTGTGTGCATGTTCAGCGACTCTTGCATCCGAATCCCATGTCTTGGCGGAACTGCTCCAGGTTGTCATACTGGTTCTTATAGGTGTTTGTTGTTCCCTCTGCATCTGTTGGCCAGTATTGCACCCAGGTGTGGTCATCAAACAGGTAGTGGTACCTAATGTTCAACAAACCAACAAAACAAATACACAAACAAAACAAAATAACAACCATGAAAATTCGACAGACCTAAACAGAAATATGCATATACATACAAATGCACATACCGGTAATCTTTGCTTGTCCTTTGAGTCCAAAAACCAAAACAAATATTAAAAAGTACCTATATTTTAAGACACACACATACCTTCCCACACACACACACACACAAACACACACACACACACAGTCATTAGACAGCCACACACACACACACACACACACAAACAGACATTAGACAGCCACACACACACGCACGCATGCACGCACGCACACACGCACATATACACAGACACACAGACACACAGAGAGAGAGAGAGAGAGACTCACTTCCCTGCCACCTGTTGGGCGTTTTTGCCCATGATGAGGTAAATGCCGCCGATTTTCAGGTTCAGGTTTGTCTTACAGGTTGGACGGGAGAGGAAGACCCGAGTCTCATCTATGGGATCTTCCACACCATCTAGAGGTAAAGGATACCATAGCACACAGAGTCCTAATTCAAATGGTGGTCAAAATGCAAAGTCTATCAACACGCAAAGTTCTTATATGAGCTTCTATGAGCTGACATGTTGAACTGACATCTGACTCATCAATGTTTGCGGATGAAGTCTCGCCCACGGTTTTTCCTAGCTGTTACATTTGCTTTAGTTTGACTTCGCACTTTGCCCTCAGTGTTACACACTGTGTGTGTGTGTGTGTGTGTGTGTGTATGTGTGTGTTTTATTGTATCAGAAGTGCATTACCTTCTTTAAACGACTCAAGGACTGTCACATTGTACGCATCAGTGCTCGGAGTGGACTCCATATCCTCTACCTGCACCTGGTATGCTAAGAATGGACACACACACATCACACATTTGAGATAAAATGTATTACTATTATGATTATTATGAATATTATTATTATTATTGTTATTATTATCATTTTCATTATCATTATATACGATTATTATTATTCGTAGTAGTATTTGTGTAATAGGATTAGTGTTGCAAGACTGAAAAAAGAGAATACACTCCCGGTTATGCATGCACACACACACACACACACACACACACACACACACACACACACACACACACACCAAATTTCATGGACTTGCTGCAGGCCTCTTTAGCTAGTTCGGCCAGGCTCCTGACACCAGTCTTTTGAGGGCTGCATTTGTCTGGACACTTGACACGGTCATCTGCATCACTGAAAAGACAAAAACATGGATACACAGACAGACAAATACACACACACACATGCATACACATTAACACACAACACATACATAAACAATTATAATATATATTTTTGTTACATGGCTACTTCATTTTTTTATGTGTCTTTTACTTTATAGATTCTTATTTGCAGCTTTGTTTATTTTTTCGTCAGGTCTTTAGTTTGACAATTGTGAGTACAATGTATCTGCATGCTGTTTTATTTATTATTATTATTATTATTATTTCAAATATTAACAAATACAAATGAATCTAAAACCTGTAACAATTCAGAAATGTTCTTTTGTACACAGAGACATTTCAGAAATACATCTAAATGTCCTCAGAATAAAATAAGACATATTTTGTGAAAGAATATCATCATTACACTATCCAAAAATATAATCACCATGTGGTATGACAATATATAAATACTGTACAATTCAAGAAAACTTGTTCATCATAACTAGGGTGACTGATTGCAGAGTATTTGAACTCTGACATTTACATTTCACATTTATTCATTTAGCAGACACTTTTATCCAAAGCGACTTAGATATGTCAATTACATTACAAGGGCCATTGTCCCTGGATCAACTTGGGGTTGAAGTGAAGTGCCTATAGCTCAAGGGCACAACGGTGGAAGGTGGGAATTGAGCCCACAACTACTGCATGCTAGCCCGGCTGCTTGACCACCACTACGCTATACCAGCGCCCTGCGCTACTTACGCATGCTAGCCCGGCTGCTTGACCACCACTACGCTATACCAGCGCCCCGCGCTACTTACGCATGTGGTGAGAGTACCACAAGGCACAGAGCCAGCACGGCCAGCCGACCCACGTCCAGACGCATCCTCGCTCTGAGTGACCGACTCCCTCTGTGTTACTGTGGTGCTTCGGGTCCGATGATGATGCTGCACACTGTCTCTCTCGCTCCTGGTCTAAAACGGCGGGTTGTTTTTGCTGCTGCTGCTGCTGCTGCTGCTGCTGTTGCGTGTGTGTGAGTGAGTCCACTCACACAAAGTGGTGTTGAGCCTTTATGAAATTCGGGGAGCATTCATAAAAAAAAAAACCATGGTTGTGTAAGCACAATGGCGGCTCGGTGAGAGACTTCAAGAAACGATAGTCTCTCTGTCGTTTCGGTTGTTACGCAAGGGCCCCTCCTCTTCACCGCCTCCTCGTGGAAGATGATGATTGGTCAAGATGCCAGTGGATACATGCAGAATGTGTGTGTGTGTGTGTGTGTGTGTGTGTGTGTGTGTGTGTGTATGTGTGTGTTTGTCTGTGTGTGTTTGTGTGTGTGTTTATATGTGTGTGTGTGTGTGGAGGGCCTGGGACTGTGTGTGTGTGTTTATATGTGTGTGTGTGTGTGTGTGTGTGTGTGTGTGTGGGTGTGCGGAGAGCCTGTGACTGTGTGATGGTGATGATTTGCTATTGTATTTTTTTTGGATGAACTAATGTGTTGAACCAGAACCTTGTTTAACTTGTACTACTGCAGACAGAGGTGTTATATTTTATACTATTTCTTCCTACACATACACAATAAAATCATCATATAGGGCGAATACATCATGACTAACGCTACAAATCGGAGGATTTGGGATTTGTTTTTAATTTTTTAGTTTTATAGCTGAGTATACTTGGTCCTTGGTCAAAAAATGGCAATTCATATTAGGCCAGCGGTTCTTAAATGGTCTTGCTTTGGGACCCAAACTCATATATTTTTTTCCTGATCAAGCCAATGGAAATGGTGAGCTAAATGGTAGGACACGCAAACATGGTGATGTTTGGCATTACATTTGTGAAGTCTCAAACTCCTGATGTCAACTTTCAAAGTACTCGACAGGTTTGTCTTTGGCAGGGGTGCTTTGTTTCCATGTGGCGTCTTCTCTCCTGTGGCAGCAATTCAGTGAACACCGCACACTGGGGTTTCTGTCCCATTTTGTCTCAATTTAAGCAAATCCATTTCCAAATATTCAGGGTCGTAGCCTACTTGCGTTTACTGCTAAAATTATGTCTAACATGACCTGCCACATAAACATTGTCTGTGTTCATGGCAATGACTAACATACAAATAAAATCTATCAAAAGAAAGGTCCAATATTACATCTGATAAGGTATCTGGTAAATGGGCGACCTTTTTCTTTCTTTTCTTTTTTTTAAAAACAAGCTCCACAACCCACTTTTGGGTCCCGACACACCAGTTAAGAAACACTGTACTAGGCTATGTTCTATTTGCTTTGGTGGAAGCAGAGCCCTAGAGATAGATCTAAGCCTATGGAAGTTTGGAGCATCACAATGCATTGCAAAATTGAAGATGAATAAACATTTCTTTCCATGTCAAGCTACGGGCAAGTGTTTAGCCATAAAACCTAAAACTTTATTATAAATACCATGAGAGCTGTGCGTTTATTAAATTTGTAACATCAGACTGATTCACGATGCATTCCACCATAACCATTATCACAGCTTTATTACACAGCTCAAAGTCAAAGTCAAAGTCAAAGTCAGCTTTATTGTCAATTTCTTCACATGTTCCAGACATACAAAGAGATCGAAATTACGTTTCTCACTATCCCACGGTGGAGACAAGACATATTTTACCAATTTTAAGTCCACAGACAAACATAACATTCAAGTAAACAAAAAGTAAGTAAATAAGTAAATAAGAGGGCACATATAATGAAAAAATAAGAGCAGCAAAAAATGGTTGAAATTGTGCATAGACAGTCAATAAAATAAAATACTAGTGCAAAGTCAGGCCAATAAGAGGCTGAGGTAGTTCTGTTTGACCTAAGTAAGAAATAAAGTGGCATAGTGGTGCAAGTTATGTAAGACAGCTCTTCACAATGCAAGTAGAACGCTCCGTTGACTTGAATGGGATTTCCCAAAGTTCTAGCGGTCATTATTTTCGAGGAAAGGACCTCTGAAAAAAATAATGACCGCTGTCAATGGCAACAGAGTTTGTGCTTCTAATTCAGGTCTTTCATATCACTACGCAAGGCCTGGAGCTTCATTCAAAAGTGAAAGCCGACGGTTGATCTGCTGTGTTCTAAAGCAGTGGTTCTTAACTGGTGGGTCGGGACCCAAAAGTGGGTTGCGGAACCATTCTGGGTGGGTCGCGGAGCTTGTGGTTAAAAAAAAGAAGAAATCGCCCATTTCAAATAGACTTAAATTGAGACGAAATGGTGCAGAATCCACAGTGTGCGATGTTCAAAATTGCTGGACAATGAGTGAAAATACCTCATAATAAAGTACTGTGTGATATGAAGTAAAGTACTGTAGAAATTGCTGAAATGTCTAACAGTGTACTGTTCATGGACCCTAGTTATTGTCTTGTCAAGCCCAAAGGGAAGAAGACTACAGTGATGCAGCAATGGTAACCATGACAGCAGGGTGACACAGCAACAGTAACCACGACAGGCCAGTCTATCACACAGGACATGTGTCTTGCTCAACCGCATCTGTTCAGCAGAGATAAATGACCTGCATTTTCACGGCATTGAGCTCTCAGTGCAGGCTTGGGGCCTTTCCGAAACTAGTCCGTATCCTCTCCACCTCAGTTACGGAGTGCAATTCGCCTTATTCACCCGGCGGCCAGAATGAGGCTAAAGGGTACACTAGCCATTGCACCTCAGTCCAGCAGATGGTGGTGGTAATGCACTCCGTTTTGTACTGCCAAAAAAAAGCTCACAGAAAAAGAACAAGGGTTCACTGGCCTGTTCTTCTTTTTCAGTGAGGTTTTTTTGGCAGTTCAAATCAAAATGGTTACTATAAATAAGTATATCATTGGTACTATATAGTGTTATAGTTATACCATAGTGAGAATAGGCAGAGTGAGAGTTGTGAGAGAGAGAAGCAAGGGGAGAGAAGGGGTTGTAGGCCTATGGCGTGACACATGAAAAGTCCATGATGGCACTATGCTATAGCAGCATAATGGTGAAGGGTAGTCAATATCTTAAGTCTACATCGAATGTCATTTTACTATACAAGTTGTGAAGTATTCGTAATCACTGAGTTTAACACTGGGAGGTAAACTAGCCTACATTCAGCTGACCCGTATTTGTGTAACCTGGAACGGTTGGACATTCCCAGTAGCAAAAGATGACAAATCATCGGCAAAGGTTACATCATAAAACAAATACATTTTTATGAAACAAAAATTATTTGCTTTACCATGTTCTGTCTTTTTGGAACTGGAGTAGCCCATTGACTCAGATGTGATGTGATCAGGTAAAAGGTTTGGAACAAAAACGGCAATGCTGCTTTGCGATTGTTGGACTTTTATTTTGACAACTTGTCGTCGTTCTGTCTTCCACATTCATAAAAGGTTTGCTATGAATGTTGAGTCATGTCTCATGAAACAGTCATGAATGCTTTATGTGCTATTTATGACAGCTGCTATGAATGTTATGAACTCACTTGTCAAGTAAAGTGTTACCGGACTTCTTTATCTTTGAAATGTTCCTTAAATGGTAAAATTTAGTTTTGGTGATCTGTTTTATGTGATTATTTTTTTTTTTAAGTATATTTTTTTGGGCTTTTATGCCTTTAATGCGACAGGATAGTGGAGAGTGACAGGAAGTGAATGGGAGAGAGAATCGGGGTGGGATCCGGAAAGGACCACGGGGCGGGAATCGAACCCGGGTCGCCGGCGTACGGCGCAGGTGCCCCAGCCAGTTGCGCCACGGCTGGGGCCTTTATGTGATTATTTAGTGATAGATCCTGGTCAATTATAACTCCTGGGTTTTTAACATTTCTGGATGAGGTCATTGCAAGATCACTATATATAGCCTGTGATGGGGATAGGATATCCCTCATCTTTTTAGGACCTAAAACCATGACTTCTGTTTTATCTGAGTTCAAAAACAGAAAATTGTTGAAAAATTGTGTCATCCATGGGTCATTCCGAGCCAAATCAACAGATGCCTCCCGCCTGACCATCTTGGATTTGCTTCATACTTTATGTCAATAATGCTATAATTCGATATAAGATATGGAGGCTTAAAAAGCAGGGTCATTAGTCTGATAAAATGCCGTTTTTTAAAATCACTAAGTTCCTTGGGTCATTATGTTTGAACAAATCATGCTAGATGCTTGACATCGGGGAATATTGCACGACTGTAGATGTTTTCAAATGCAAAGTGATTTGGCAAGTTATGGCCAAGTTATGGCACGCATTAAACTTTCTTTTACAAAGATGCGAAACTCACCAAGTGGTCAAGGGAGTTCCTTCATTGAGGAAAGGGAGGAACACCCTCCCTAAAATTTCAGAGAAAAATAAAAAATATATAAAGTGAATTACTAATCTGATAAATTACTGTTAATATTATTATTTTTAACACTTTGAATGAACAAAATCGTTCCCCTAGGTCAAAATGCCAACAGCACCCCCTATCGCAATTGAAAATTACTGTATGGAGGAGCTTGCTCCTCAAGCCCTACCCTGGAAATCCAGAGTTCTCGCGAGAGCACAATGGAATTGTCTCTGCGAGACTCTCCAAGTACCCCTGGCTGCAGCTTGCAGATCGGGGCTGGGCTCAATGTGGGGCGGAGCGCAACGTTGAGCTCAGCCCAAAATCAGCTCGTCATTACCCCTTGACCTCTCTGTGTCTGTCTATTTACCCGGACTCGGAGTTAAATTTTTCTCAACCGAATGCTGAACTCTATAAAAGTAACCTGACTCCGCCAGATGGATTTGCTCCGCATATCCATCTGGGAACTTTTCATTGAAGAACTTTTGGGAAGGGGCGGACATACTGGTTAGCTGATTGGATATCACCACCTTTGTTGGTTATCGACGGGCCAAATCAACCAATTAGATGAACAAAGTATTCTTCTAATGCCGTTTAACATACAATTAAGTTAGGTAACGTGACAAACGTTAAGATGTTTTAACTTACCATTTATGAACCTAATCAACGACAATTCCCATCAAGTTTTCACGGTAGGCCCTACACTTCTGAAGATAGTAGACTATATTCCTCCATTATGAACTGGAATCAGCCGTGGAGGATGTCTGTGTCGTTCATTCCTCCCAGCTGCATGGCTGAGACTCATAGCTTCACAGTTTACCCAGGAATACTTTCTAATTTGAATAAAACTTGCGCGATAGCTATATGCTCATCTCTGTGGATGCCGTCATGTTGTTCGTTGCGTCACACCTCAACCCGCCTCAAAGCCAACGCTGATTGGACGTTCGTTTGGTGAACTGCTCCAAATTTTCTTTAACGGAAAGTATCCAGACTGATCTGCGAGTGAAACCCTGAAGCTCGCGAGATCAGGATGGTCTCACGAGGCTACTATAAAAGCGTATCCTCCTTGAACTACTGCCCACGTTAATCATTGCCCTTCCCCCCCAGCGTTCTAGAATGTGTGCTACACCATCGGCGTTTCTTGGGTAATCTAAGTAGGCCTAGGCTACGCTATAAAGATCATTACATGCAGTCTGCAACATAGGTCTATAGCAATAACATTATCAATGCATTTTATCTCTAGCCTATCGGTATTTTCTTTATAGAATAGTTTAGTAGCCTGTCTCAAAGGGAACATGCAACAATGAACCTCTTTAGTATTCCTATAATATATGGTCAACAACAAGATAAAGGTCTGCTGTTGGCCTCTATAGCCTATTGTTTATACATACATTTAATTGGGTGTGATCGCGGCACATAAATCACATAACTCGCAATTAGAAGTGTTCGAGCAATAAAATCAGTTCATTTTGCCATAGAGACGGGTGTTACAATTGTTATTTTCATTTAATTAATATCATCAAATTTCACGAAGCAAACTTTTGCGGTTTAAAAAATAAATAAAAAATTGCGGTGCTTGAATTTTGCACCTTTTTCTTAATATCTCTGGTCGTATTTAAGTAGACCATTCATATTTGGATGGCTGTAAGATTCTACATAATTACATGATATTTGTCTATTTACGTTTCCGTAGCTACACCATCTTGAGAATAAAACACTGTTACATTTGTACCGCTGTTAGGCCTACTATTGCACCAGTTCTTCTCCCCTAAGCACTAGGCTATACCCAGTAGGCTACTGTTAGCCTAACAGCGTCGAACCTCCGTGTTTTTTTCTCTTGAAGTCGAGGAAATACTTTTATAGATTTAAGCATTCTTCCCAGAGATTATGTTGAAAATTATAACTTGGACAGTAGGAAACAAGGTAGGCCCTGAAGCGTGAGAAGACGTGCTGAAGGTGGGCTGAGCTCAACGTTGCGCTCCGCCCCACATTGAGCCCAGCCCCGATCTGCAAGCTGCAGCCAGGGGTTTCTCAGACACTCTGGCAAAGAGCCATAGATATATACACTAGATGTCGCCTTGACTACTGCTGTTCATTGGAACGAATGCGTCAATCGAGACGCCATCTTGCTTCAGTGATCCACTCATAATGCATTAGCGTCAATCTGGGCAAAGATCTAGCGAAAATAAAATCACCATAAATCGTCAAAATCTCAAGCAATTATCTAGTTTTTTTCCATCCCAACCTGCAAAAAGTCATTTCAGGGAGGTATCACGAAGCCCCCCCCCCCCCAAAAAAAAAAAATATGTTCAATATGTCTAGTCAGTACACCAAATAAGGAAGGCCTAGATAGAAATTGTGAAAATAAAATATGTAGATTTTGGTAGTTTGGTCTTTTCATGTAGCCTTGGTAACTAGCCATCTAGTATAGGCCTGAATAATATGCACATGAATTGACTCACCTCAACATGTCTTTTGCAATCATTTAACCCGCCATGGGCAATGTTAAAGTCACTGTTACAAACAGTGCAGCGTGCAAGACTAGCCTATCATTATTTTTAACTCTTATGAGATAGCCTACACTTTGAAATGGGTCTTGAAACATTGTTCTTTTTTGAGGCACTGACTCTCTCCATGACGCTCCTGGTCCTATACACTGAACTGATTAATTAGTTCGGGAGAAGAGATAAAAGCCCGCCTACACTGAAAACTGATTGGTTGATTTAGCGAAACAGGCCAATCGGGATGCTTTCTGTCTTGGATGCGCTAAGGCACACACGCACCACCCCTCTCTTTCTCTTTCCCGTCGTGTGCGCGCTACACTCAGATGCACACGCGGTCTCGCATGCGCGCTCTTGATCGCTCACTATAGATTCCGGGAGATTTTGCCTAATTTGCGGGCGTCAGGGAGCCGCTATCAATATTCGGGAGACTCCCGGAACTTCCGGGAGACTTGAGATGTCTGAATCATGGGTTAGTGCCATGGGCAAACGAGATGTAGCTGAATTCATAAATGACAAAGCCTTGAGAAAGGTGATTTTCTTACGTTTCAACAACAAAGAAGCCGATCTGCCATCATTGTGAGAAGTTCCCAAATTTGTCGCTAATCTCTAAAAAGGTTTTCTATCGCTGGGGATGGCCAAACGTCGCTAAATAGGTAACGCTGACAATACAGGAGAACTAGTTTAGCGCTTCAGATCCCTGTACCAAGATGGCGGCGGTGTTGACGCATGCTGAGAAGCAGAAGGCGACATCTAGTATATATATCTATGGCAAAGAGCAATGATGCATGTTACTTTTTTCCCAAAATTCCGGGGAACCAGCTAAACTGATGAAAACAGCGCTGCAACGTTGGAGGACAGTACACATTGGTTGTAGTGTTATCTGATTGCGTTGAAGTCCGAAATCATTCAGAGTAAACAGTAGTAGTGTTATCCAATAGGCCTTTATCACGGCAGCCGAAGTAGGAAGTGAACAGCCCTGCTCCTGTGTGAGTACAGGTGTTTCTAATTAAGTGTCAGATTCGGCCACAGTTACTTCAACCAGAGGCCTCGTTAATGTTTTTAGGAACACCTGTGGTTTGCCTGCCAACAGGAAACTGAACAGCCCTGCTTCAGCTGCCGTGATAAAGGCCTATTGCGTGCAGTATGATTTTTAAATGCATGCTTGTTGCCGCCCCTCGAGTTGGGCCATTACATTGCTCTTTGCCAGACCCTTAGTCTTTCTAGATTATCAGGGTCTGGATCAAGCCCCTCATTGAAGTCCATTATAAACGCTTCGGACCCTAGCGGCTCGTGAATCACGTAGTTTTCAATGGCCAAGCTCCTCCATACAGTAATTTTCCATTGCGAGAGGGGGTGCTTTTTTTAGCGGCAACGGTGCAAGAACGTTGTCTGCACTCATACAGCTGAGAATCTTGTGTTGAATGGAAAGCTTGTTTTTTGCTCGTGAAATAAACAGTAGGCTCCAATGGAATTAGAGGACAATCTCAAATCTTTTATACATTCAAACACACTGCGAAGGTTAGGATCAAAGCAGGAAGACCAGTTCCAAAAATTCATATTCCAAAACAAGATGATAAGGCTAGTGTAGGCTACTGAATGTTACATAGTCAGACAAACACTCATGGCTAACTGGTAACGTTAGCACAGAAAACAGCCTACTGCTGGCCTGTCACATACGTGGACAGTTCACTTGGTGATAAAACATTTTTGGATAGTTATGCGTTGTTATAATCATCCAAGTTATGCCTTAACTAAACAATTGTTAAATAATGTTCTTGTTGTTAATATGTTCTTGTTTTCACCGTTCTGACTATATCTTTGGATGAAACTCTTAATGAATGTTTTAGACCATGATGCATTCCTTTAATGACGTCTTTAATAACATTTGCCTTTCGAGTATGCTTTCATAAATTCCCACTTAGCTATTACAACCTGCCTTTAAATTATAGCGATTTGGCTTTAAAAACAGTAGCATGTTACAAATAACCACATTTAAGGTCTATTTTTAATGGTAAATAGTTACCATATGGTTTTATAAAACAAGTGTCTATTTTTAGTATTATAGACTTTTCTGCCAATGTATCACATTGAGCAAAACCTCCAGACTTTCCATAATTTTGCACATCTGGAAAACCGTGTTTCATAACTAGACCTACATATCTTCCCTGACTTCCCAGACCTACATTTACATTTATTTACATTTACATTTATTAATTTAGCACCATTATCCAAAGTGACTTATATATTTAAATTATATTACAAAGTCCATTATCCCTGGAGGAATTTGGGGTTAAGTGTCTTGCTCAAATGCACAATGGTGGAAGCCAAGAATTGAACCCACAACTTTTCTGGCTTCTGCATGCTAGCCTAGCTCCTTAGGTCTGATCCCCCCATATAATGTCAGAACAGCATTTATTGCACAACATTGCCAGTTAAAATGCTACAAAGTACATACTGCTGCTATAAATGTGTCTGGGTAGGTGGCCTACATACTCTATTGTTCACATATGCCACCCACGCCATCACAACCTCACATTTGCCAATAACACCAATCAATCGGACATTCCTTCCTCCGTTATTTTTTTAACCACCGGCCGCCACTGGTGCAGACCAACCAGACACCACTGTGCAGAGATACCTACACCAACAAGGATGCTCCTGGGTGTTTAACCCACCACATGCTTCGCACATGGGTGGTTCGTTGGAACGCCTCATTGGAATGGCTCGAAGGATCCTGGAGTCAGTGCTTCTTGAAGATGCCTGACCCATGATGTCTTGTGCACATTAATGGCGGAGGTGGCAGCAATTATGAATTCAAGGCCTCTAGTTCCAGTTTCAAATGACCCAGAGGATCCATTCATTCTAACTCAGAAAGTCGGTACCCCACCTCCTCTAGGAGACTTTACAGACAGAGACCTCCTAACCAAGCAGTGGAGACAAGTGCAAGCCTTGTCCAACATGTTCTGGCGCCGTTGGAGACAAGTGTACTTGTCAACTTTACAAGGCCAGAAGAAATGGACCAAGTCCCACCAAAATCTGCAAGAAGGAGATGTCGTCCTCCTCAAGGACAACCAAGTTGTCCGCAACAACTGGCCTATTGCGATAATCACAAAGGCTATTCCTGGAGAAGACGGAAAAGTCTGTAAGGTGGAATTGAAGACCACAGATCAAGGACATTCAAAAAAGTACCTTAGACCAGTAACAGAACTTGTTTTGCTTCTGAGTAGAGTGATGTTCATATGTTTAGTTAATTCATAATTTGTGTAGTGATCTCACAGAGGCCAGACGGGGAGTGTGTTGCCATTAAGGCAAAATGTTAGGGACTTTTAATTTGATACGCTGTAGATCTGGAGTTTGGGGTTAAAGGTTATTTCCTGTATAGAAGAAAGGAAGCTGACAGAATGTGTGCACATGTAATCCATCTGTTGTTAGCACTAGAGGCAATGTTTTAAGTACAAAATTCATTGTTATGTTAATAAGTTAATGTTACAATACTGTTTAAAAAGGAAAGACTACACATAGTTATAATATTTATTTACATGTATTTACAGGTATATTCATTAGACCAGATTTATGTTAAAACAGTCGAACTTTATTCCTTTGTTACAGTTTTCACTCTGCCATGTAAGGTGATGTTCGAAGCCACCGTAAACAGCAAACAATTGCTCACTACGACATGTCATTTTGCATCAGAGTTAGCTGATTGTATAGCTACAGTTGCTACACTGCAGTGAGGACAACACATTACCCATAACCACCAGAACCAGTCAAGCTACATTTTAAAGATTCAAATTGTTGTGTTATACTGATCATTTAGATATTCTTAATCTAAATTATATAAGCTTAAAGTATTCTTGTTGTGTGAAAAGGAGATATGTGATTGAAGATGTAGCCTACCCTATTTGTTAGCGCGTCAGACTTCCAATCGTAGGCGTGTGCGAGTGTGCGAGTTCAGTTCCTGCAAGTGTAATTTTTTGCATAGGCTTATTTTGTCCATTGTCATTTTAACAGTGGAAACCAGGTTTAGTTATGTTTTTGTGTGTAGTTATGAATACAAATTAATGGAAAATTTTCGTACAAACTTAGATTTCTTTACTAAAAAGTAGCAGCCTTTCAGGCTCAATGCAAAGTTATGTGTGGTTACGTTTCACACGGTCAGGGTATCGGATGTCACCTACCCCAGGCATATATTTGAACCTTTTGGAGCTCTTTAGTTATTTAATTAGGCTACTTGGGCTACTCGCAAAAGAAGCATTGCATAACCGGCCATACAGAATGACACTAGAAAGTTGACCGAGGTCCTCCGAAGTCCTCATTGTGACATAGTAAAGGGGGGCGGGGCTTGGGATTGGTCGATCTCTCACTTTGGCCTATAGAACACTTACTGGATCTGCTCCCTGCTATTATATCTTACAGTTTTTTTCAATTGTTTACACGCAATTTTGAAAACCGGGTTCTTTTTTTTCAAAATATAATCACAATTATCCAAACACCACACTCAATTTGCATAATTCCTAGATTGTTTGCCAAATGACACACTTCAGTCAAAACATACACACTTCAGTCAAAACATATACACATATTTGTGAAAATGCTATTAGTTTTCATTTAACCAACACAGTTCTCAATGATCAGACACTATTGCAGCCAGTTTCACACTGCTGAGATAAATAAAAAAAACACGTTTGTAAAAAAACTAATGTTAGGAAAATAGCATGTGCTAGATTTTTGGCCAGACGTTGTTATGTAAGGGATCATTTAGATGACAATTTTTTTTGACAAACCCACAACATTCTTCATGATTAGTTTGAGATATAGGGAGAATGTACACACATAGGCCTACTATAAACTTACCAAGCACTGCACAACACTGATTACTGTAATTACTGTAACTGATTATGGTAATTTCTTACCATAATTAGTTACTGTAACTGATTATGGTAAGAAATACTTAAAGTATTTCTTACCATAATCAGTTACAGTAATCAACCAACAATGAAATCAAAGAAACAAAATCTGTAGACAAATAAAAATTACTGCATGAAGTACATACACTTTGACTCTGAAGAAAAGCTACTGTTATAGTACACCTGAGTGTTGCGTTTTCAAATTAGCACGTGTGCTTCCACAACTGGTGGTTGTGGTTATCCAATTCGTTCATTAGTGTGGTCATTGGCAATCCGGGGCTTTGTAATGGCAAGGAAGTAACCTCACAATCCTTATTTGTGTCTAAGGTGTGAAAATGTGTGTAGAGTTTTACAAATCACTGTGTGTAATGTTTTGCAAAAAAGGTGAAGCAGACATTGTGTGTAATGCTGTGCAAATCTGTGGAGGTGTTTTGCTCCTTGGAGTAGAATTTTGCAAATTGTGTGGAAGTTTTTATTTTAGTGTGTAAACAATCGTAAAAAACTGTAATACTATGATGAAGCTTTACATCCCCAACTGCCCACTGCGGTCTTCTGATGAGCATCTGTTGTTTGGGTCTGTAAGTTTTGGGTCTTTCAAGTTGGGTCTAAAGGCATATCTGTTCAACATGTACTTAGTTAATTAAGCATTTCCTATGAGTTATGGTTTTATTTTTCATTTTATCATTATGCTATTGATTGAAATTACATTATTGTTTTTATTATTGCTATTCTCCTTAATGTAGTCTTAAATTGTTCACTGTTAAATTTAACTATTGTATTGTTTTATTTGTATGTCTCTTTGGACAAAAACATCTGCCAAATCCCATAACCATAACCAAATATTGATTTAATGTTAATTTTCTCTTAACTAATAGATCAATTTTCTGAAAATTACACTACCACATGCCAAAAGGTTATAAGACGATGTAGTAGAAAAATGGAATCAAAAAATAAGTGTTGTCATCTTTTTTTAACATTTTTTTAAAAATGGGCATGGCCAAAATGATTCATACCCTTTCAAAATAATCAGTGAAAACATCTTTATTTGCCATCACAGGACTCAAAATGAGCATTTGTAAGCTTTGTTAAAGGTCCATACTAGTTTAAAACATGTATTGGCTGTAACTAGCCTAAATCAACAAGCAACAGAACATTTGTTAAGATATCAATAGCTGCAGCCAAATTCTATCAGTTCAAAGGCAAGGGCTTCGACTCCTTCAAATCTCTCACTAAACTCTGGCTTTTGGGCTTCTGTCTCTGTGGGCCAGTATTCAATCCAGGTTTGCTCTCCCAACACAAATTGATAGCTGTGAAAACACAATACACACACACACACACACACATCATATAAGATATCATATTTGCAGTCATATACTGGAAAATAGACTGAGGAAATAGAATTATTTGCAGTCTTGAGTGCCATCTAGCTCACCCGTCTTTAAATGTGTGAACGTCCTGCTTTGCTCCCATAATCAGGTAGCTTTTGTGGACCTGCAGGTCCATTTGCTCCCTGCAGTTTGCGTGAGCCAAGAAAACACGCTCACTCCCATCAGTCATCCTTTCATCTGTGCCTGATGGCATCAGACAAGAGCAGTGCTATTACATACCAGATATATACTGTACTGTATCATGTAACAGGTTATGACAATGTTATATAATTTCACAATTACATAGATTTACTCTGTCATTTTTTACTACATTAGGCAGCGTTCACAGTGACACGCCTTTTTTTCATCTCCAGAAAATGAGTATTCTGAAGTAGTGAGTGCTAAAAACATGCAGAAATTGATTGTGTACATGTTGTTGCAATGATGACTTAGCTAAGGCAGGCAGCCAAGCAACAACATATTGTTGAAGAAAGCATAAACCTAAAAAGTTGAACTATTTTTAACTTTGAGCACCTCACATTTTTAGAAGCCTCACTTATTTTATGCAAAATGTTGTTATGTCTGTCTGTCTCTCTGAATCGAACCCAGGCCAACCGATTGCCAGACGGCCATATGACCGCTGCTCCCCCCACTATTTAGGTACAGAGAAACAGCAGGCGTACTATGTAGGAAGGTATGGCGACTGTGTGAGGGGCCCTAACCATTAGGTAACCACAAGGTATTTAACATTCAACCCAATGTGTAATGGAAATCATAATACAACACTATCCTATACATACCCAATTTAATGTTCTTCACTCTGAAGCGGTACAGATCTGTTGCCGTTGATAGATTTCTCTCTAAAACCGTTGCCTTGATCACTGTAAAGGGAAACAGTCAAAACCTATTGTATAAGGACAATTCTTTTTTTTAAATTTTATAATAGAATGAAGAAAATAAAAATATAGAGTCAGTATAGACCCTTTCAACAAGAAAAACAAAAACAATGCTTAAACGTTCTATTTTGTTCCCAATCTAACATATGGAATGTTAAAACGGAAGCCTTGTGGGAACAACTATGATGCTGATAATGGAACTCTCTTGAAGCGGTCAATACCGTAATCAACCTGACTTCCACAGGCTGTTAGACCACGTGTTGGTTTTACCAGCACCTCCTCTTCCTTCTTCAGTTTGCTGCACATTTCTACAATAAGAGCATACAGTAATTCACACACACATATTAAAGGAGAATTCCGGTGTGATATTGACCTAAAGTGTATTGAAACATGATACTGAGTGTGAATGTGTGTCTCATAGCCCATCTCGGCTTGTCCCCTGCACTCCAAAATCTGGCGCTAGTTAGCCCATGCTACCAACAGCTTTTTCAATAGTGGTGCTTCGGCATCGGGCTAGCCATGCAAATAAATCACTGTTTTACACCATTTAAGAAGCTCAATGTATCTCCACGCTTCATTGGTAGACTTCCGAGGGCCCTGACATTTAAAACGAGACATTGAGAACTTTGAAAAAGCACTGGTAGTTTACTTACAAGACGATTTATACAGAAATAATTCAGTGGAAATGCATGGATTCCAGTTTCTTCCAGTAGCGGCAACTGGAATCCATGCATTTCCACTGAATTATTTTTGGAATCTGATCCCTTATCATACCTGTTCATTCTTACTCGTCGCTCGACTTATCGTGACTGAATTCAAGATGGCTGCAAACGCTAAACTTTGTGAAGATACTGTCTGTATAAATCGTCTTTCAAGTAAACTACCAGTGCTTTTTCAAAGTTCTCAATGTCTCGTTTTAAATGTCAGGGCCCTCGGAAGTCTACCAATGAAGTGTGGAGATACATTGAGCCTCGTAAATGGGTGTAAAACAGTGATTTATTTGCATGGCTAGCCCGATGCCGAAGCACCACTATTGAAAAAGCTGTTGGTAGCATGGGCTAACTAGCGCCAGATTTTGGAGTGCAGGGGACAAGCCGAGATGAGCTATGAGACATACGTTCACACTCGGTATCATGTTTCAACACACTTTAGGTCAATATCACACCGGAATTCTCCTTTAAGACCACCCCACACAAGAGGCAAATATGTTTACATGAGACACACACCACATTGCAAAGTGCAATAAATGTATTTGGGTATTTTCAAATAGTGTCTAATCTAGAATATCATTTTATTTTTTTAATTTCTGCATAAAATTAAACACATTTTGAATGTGTTGGTCTATGCAATAGATGCTAAATGTAGGCTGCACAGTCTTTCTACTAAATTTGAACTTACATTCATTAATTTTTATCCACTTTTATCCACAGTGATGGACTAACAGAGAATAACTATAGAGTGCAGAGGTGACCTTAGCTAGGAATTACTACTGTATCTGTCAATACCTTGGTCAATACGATGACAAGAGTGCAGACACTTCCACATCCATACATCTTACTCTTACTCTACTCAGCACTCACTATATGACTCTCCACAGAGGTTAAAGTGGGGGCCGGGGGGGGGGGGGGATGAACGCAGTTCAGTTCCGCCATCTCAGATAAATGAATAATAAATATATTCTTTCATACCATCGATATAGTGCAATGATATTGTTAAAATAAATGGTGAGTTTCGGTGAGTTAATTAGCAATTCTTGTTCAAAAAGTATTGCTACAGTACACCACAATACTCAGTGTGTTGTCCAACGGTGAGTCATTTTTCCCGGTTGCACCGACACTGGATTTTAATGTTCCCCCACCTGCCAAATCCCACTTTAACCACTGTGTGCAGTGCTGCGCTGTGTGAGGGGGAGTGGTTAGAGCAGCCAAGAGTGTGCTTCTCTATCATTTTTTTCTGTGCTTCAGCCAGAGTTTGCTTCTTATGACATCATTTATATTTTGCATTTCTTGTCCTAACAACGTCAAACTGGGCACTGCACTCACTTGTGCCTTTAGCAAGAAACTTGCCAAGTTTGAAATCAGTCGATTTGAGAAATAAATGATTTTGAGTGACTACATTCTAAATCATATATGTTGGATTTAAAAACTGTGGCTAACTATAGAATACATAAGTAAACAAATAGACGATTTACCTTCTGCACACTGACAGATATTTGTGTTCTTATCACACAGTCTTGTCAATTCACCGGTAATCTTCTCTGGGTGGTAGAACTTCACACAGCGATTCTCTGGAAAGAGACAGCAAGGACATTCAGTATGTTTCAAATAACATAGGCAAGTACTGGAGCAGCACAGAAGATGGATAAGTTTGCCCTGGCCGTCGGCTTTAAGATAAAAGCATATATTAAGGGGTCCTTAATAATCATAACTATGACGAAAGAAGCATATAATAAGGGGTCCTTAATTGGCATTTTGGAGAATCAGTTAAATTCAAGGGATAATTAAGGAGGGTTAAGGGCCATTCACCCCAGGAACAATAATTATAATGTTAATCATATCTATGACTATAAAAGTGGCTGCTTTTACTGGTGAGAACGGCCCTTAACCCTACCCTGGAAATCCAGAGTTCTCGCGAGAGCACAATGGATTTGTCTCTGAGAGACACTCTGGCAATGAGCAATGATGCACGTTACTTTTCCCCTTGAACCCCGGGGAACCAGCTAAACAGATGACGACAACGCTGCAACGTTGGAGGTCAGTAAACATTGGTCGTAGTGTTATCCGATTGTGTCGAAGTCCGGAATCATTCAGAGTAAACATTGGTCTAGTGTTATCCAATTGCGTGCAGTAAGATTTTTAAATGCATGCTCGTTGCCGCCCCTCGAGTTGGGCCATTACATTGTTCATGGCCAGACCCTTAATCTTTCTAGATTACCAGGGTCTGGATTTTCCAGGTTATCTTAACCCTCCTTAAAGGTTGTATCAGCGATTTCAGGGCCAAAAAAGGCCCAAACATAAATGATCACATTCATCTAATCTTTCCTAACGATCCGCTAGCTGCCCGCCCCATAAGCAGGCCTTCAAAAAAACATCTCTCTGTACTCAGCCTAGGCTCAGAGATCTGTACACAAAAACAATCGCTACCAAGTGTTGGCAACCACTCAAAGGCAAAATAAAGTTTTCCAACCAATAACCGACGGGATGCGCGTTTAGGAGAGTTTTAGCTGCACGGGAGGGAAGGGGAGGGAGTAGCGAGCTAGCTCTCTGTTTTGTTTGAACATCAACAGAAGTGCCCCCCTCAATCACTGATACAACCTTTAATAATCCCTTGAATTTAGCTGATTTTCGAAAATGCCAATTAAGGACCCCTTAATATATGCTTTTGCAGTGTGAACTCCACACTGACCATCCATAAGGAAAGTATCTCCTTGTCGTCCCCTTAGAATTATAAGGTTCTATCTGACATTTTTGTCAAAATTGAGTTATTGACATATTCTTATTCTGTGACACACTAAGAAGATGAGGTGAGGTGTTTCTTGTAGTTGTATGCATTTTTTTAACTCTATGGAATTCTAAAACTTTGAAGCTCAATATCTCAGAACTACTCAGAACGTAGATAGAACCCTATAATTCTAAGGGGACGTTGTGTTGATGAATGTGATGTCTAAAATTGATTGAGTGAGTGAGTGAGTGAGTGGAACCCACCGGTGTTGTAGTACTCATATACTGTAATTGCTGCTGGCTGTAACAAACCGACATCCATGACCCTGTGCACCTTAAAGGCAATCCTGTCTGTTTGCAGATGAGAGATCTAATTGGGATGCAATGAAAATAATAAGAATACTTGTAAATTTAGACATAGGACTGGTATGCAGTTGTTTATCTGCTATGGCAGTATATAAAGTGAAATTGCAGCCATGTGGACTAACTACAGAGTCTTACTGATACATGAGGACAGTGAAATGTGACATTCATTCACAACGCTGGGGCACTTTGTGCAATGACCACACTTGGGAGTTTTGACCCCCTATGACATAACCAGTTGCATTTTGGTTGCATTTTGAAAGACAATTAAACACATTTCATGAAGGATCTTTGAAGGATGAACAATGTCTATCATAATACCACTGAGATGTGGGTATTGAACTGAATTGAATGGAACTGAAATTAGTCTATGCAAGAAACATCTTATGGATTCACTGGGACGCATCCTCAGTGATGTATCCTGGGATCATTGGGTGTTTCGGGTCTCGCAACATCATACATCCTCGCCCAGGCGACCCAGCCAAATAAATTATGCCCATGCTTCAAAGGTAGTACATCCCATCCACATCATGTGGTGACAGATGGACCAAAATGAGTCACCAGGAAACATACAGTTGGTTGACATTGTTAGCATGTTGTCCCCTAATAGTTTTCCGACAACTCTATATACAGTTATCATTTATGTATCTTTATTACACCAGCAAAGATGATTTACCTTGTTAAGATAGATGATAAGGGACCCTCTGTCAGAGAGTTTATTGTCCTTCTCGAACCTCTGAATGTAGCGGTCTTTTCCTTCCAGCAGCTATATCATAATAATGTTTGTATTAATACATAACTCTCACAATCATCAACAACAGCAGATGACCAGAAATGTTATCACAAGTAGCAATCATGAGGATCTGAGGAAAAATGTCAACTGTGTGTTATTCAAACATTACTGTAAACTCTAGTGAAGATGTTAGCCTGGTTTCCAATTCACTACTTTGTTTCACTTTGTGAAGAGAGTCTGGCCATGCCCTCTCAGGAAAATGTTTGGTAGTGGACATGGACTTTGCGTTAACTTTGAAATCGTTGGTCCAGCCTAACTAATCACATCAGGGACTTATGGATATGAGGATATTATCGTGGTCTAAAACGCATGGTCACTAGTCAAAAGCTTATTTAAATTTAGTGGGATGTCCAGTCCACATTGAGAGTGTTTTCGTTATCAAACGTCGGGCGGATGGCGCAACAAGGCATTCCTATGATTCTTAATCAGTCATGGGTGTGTTTTGGGCGTAACATCATTTAAACCAATGAGAATGACATCTGTCATTACCTTTAACAGCAAACAACGCAACTTCAAACAGAGCATCAGTATTTTGATAGTCAGCGGCGCATTTGAAGGAATCTGCTTGCACGCGAGACCGTATGGAATAGTTATTCCACTAAACCAGGGGTGACCAAATGGCGGACCGCGGTCCGAGTCCGGACCCTGACGTGATCCTATCCGGACCCGCACCATAAATAGCCTAATTTAGATTTTCACGTAAGATTTCCAAGCTGCGCTAAATGTTTCGTTGGTTAGGATAACAGCATTTACTTCAGGAGCTTCAGGAACCATCATTTCGCTTGCTGCTATATTCAGCCAGTGAACTCTGATAAAGTGAATTCTGTGAATTTTGATAAAGTCGAGTCAGTGAGTAAAGTAGCCTACTATGGGGAAGAGACTCACATAGTCTGAAACGAGCGAGGAGAAGAGACAGGACGAGAAACAATCAGATGGATATCTAAGTTAACGATAACTAAGTTATTTTCAAATCATCGATTGCTCAAAGAGGAGAAAGGAAGAACAGAGCTTTATATAACGATACGGGGGCAATACCACGCAAAACTGTCACGTCCTAACGCCAACTAAATATGGATGTGACAGTTTTGCACGGTATTGCCCTGGACCTCTTCTACATATTCTGAGACAGGCGATTTTTAAAAGCGCCAATTTGAAGCACCTCTACTAGACAAAGCATATATTTTGAGCAAGCATAGGGTAGGCTAGGCACATTCAACAGTGAACGGAGACCACAGAATATGTTATGATTTAAGAAGGCAATATGATCCACCACAATCTAGTTAAGCCTACATGCATTCACTGCCCAACAACGTGATGTTCCTGGGTTTCCAGGATTTCGGGTCAACATAAAAAAAACTAAATAAAATCAAATTAAACTTGCTGATTAATGGGTTCAAGGAACCAGCTGTGGAATATCCGTCTCAGCTCAAATTTTATTTTAAGTTCACGTTAAGATCTTAAAAATAGCCAAGGCTACTCAGTTTTTCTCCCCAATTACTCTTATCTTATCTCTTATTACTCATATATATGTCAGGGATAATGGATGACACGGTGGTCTTGTGAAGAGGTGTGTAATAAATAAATAAATAAATAAATATGCTTTGTGTGTATGTAGGCATATATATAGGTCTACATATATGCCTACATACATACATAGCCTAAACACGCACGTTAAACATTATTATGCTCCGGACCTTTGCTTGAGGAAATTTTCCGTAACTGGACCTCGCTGAAGATTAATTGAATACCCCTGCACTAAACCATGCTTTACTTAAAACCTAGCAGAGTATAGCCTACACAGATTTGCACTCGTCTATTATTTGAACTCATAGGCAAAGTGAAACTAAAATCACTGTGGTGTCAGTCAACGACAAAACAGTTAAACACAGTTAATTACTTTCACTTTTGACTAACAATGGGTTTCCATTGAAAAGAAAAAGCAACACTTACCCCAATAATGTTCGAATGATTGAATAAAAAACATTTATCCTGCAGAGGAGTTGCTGCTTACATCTTGTGACAGTGCGTCTTCAGCTGTGATTCATATTTGCCTCTCGCCTTGATCGCCTAATCACTTTTATCAGTTATTACCAATTTGCAAATGATGGTGAATAACTACTCATTGTGAGATGTATTTTGTAATATATTTATTCTAATTATGTTTCCCATTGTTATTGTGTAATTTGTAATGTTTTGCATGGATGTGCGCTGGTGCGCGTTCGTGCATGAGAGAAGCAGGGTGCGTTATGCACCCGCCCATATCACGGCGCCTAATGTGCTCTTAAAATAGCATATAAACAACTAGCCATGGATTTCTGACCAGGTTTCTCTTGGTCAGTGGTGTGTTTTAGGTAGTGTACGATACCGTTAATTAATCGTTAATTGCCACACCCCTTGGCGCGTACATTTTGCGCTGGGATAATAATCCGCTTTCTGACAGGTTTTGCGTCACGAAAATAGGGCCCGTAATGTTACTTCCATCTTTGCCTAACCATTAATAAAGTGCTATGACAGTCAGGAAACTAATTATTATTATTATTATTATTATTATTATTATTATTGTTATATGAGACATATGGAAGCCCGTTTGCGCCACATAAAAATAAATATTCTGATCTATTATATCTCATTATTGTGAGATACTATGTCATTATTGTGAGATAGTATCTCGTTATTGTGAGATAGTATCTCACAATAACGAGATACTATCTCACAATAACGAGATACTATCTCAGAATAATGAGATACTATCTCACAATACGTTATTGTGAGATACTATCTCGTTATTCTGACATAGTATCTCATTATTGTGAGATAGTATCTCATTATTGTGAGATAGGTAGATAGTATCTCGTTATTGTGAGATAGTATCTCATTATTGTGAGATAGTATCTCACAATAACGAGATACTATCTCACAATAACGAGATACTATCTCACAATAATGACATAGTATCTCACAATAATGAGATATAATAGATCAGAATTTTTTTTTATGTGGCGCAAACGGGCTTCCATAGAGACATGTAATGTAATTCCTGTGAATATGTTGTCGCTTAATTAACCTCACCTTCCGGACATCTGATTCGTCTACAACAAATCCAGTCAGAATGCTGACATCCAGGATGGACATACCGGCATCCACATCGGAGGGGAGAAACCTGACAAGTAGATTCAGTATTAGTAAACGCACTGATGTCGCTAGTTATGAGTAGTTCACTGCACACCACACTAGGGATGCACCAATATCTCAGCCTGACATCAATATTGGCCAATATTGGCAAATAATATGAAATGTACAGATGGCAGTGGCTGAATTTTACTACACCTGACACCAGGTGAGAGTTTCTTTCAACTTCAGAATTCTGAATTAATATGCAGGAGCAAAAGTTACAACAAACGTTACTGTGTAATTCTGCAAATATAAACAAATGAATTGAGGTCTTACAGCCTGTATATGCTATGTACAACATATTTATCACATTAATCTACACAAAATATTTCACAATCACAAAGCATAACCACACTATCTCTCCCCAGTTACTACAATCTGATAGTGACAAGTCACTTTAGACCAGCGGTTCCCAAACTTTTTTCCCGTGTACCACCACCTACATCCTGATTCAGCTCGCATACCCCCACCATTTCACACATAAAAACATAACACATTCTATTGACGCATTCCAGGCATCATATGTAATTAGCCGCCCTACATGATAACAAATAACAAAATCAAAATGTACAACTTCTATGAGCTCTCACACTAATAAACAGTGTGGGGGACAACATTATGAAACACAAAGAACATAGGCTTAAGATTTAAAAAAAAAATCTTTTTTAACACCTTTCCGACATTGCCATTTTCATCTTGCATACTCCCTAGTTAGGGCTGGGATAAACGATTAATCTAGCGATTATTTTTTTGATGCATCGATTAATCTAATTCATTTTTTCAGTCCGATTCGATTGCGATTCGATTCAATTATCGATTATCTCCCCATTAATTGACTAATAGCAACTTATACATGTTGATTTACATATCTGAATGAAAAAAACATGAATTCCTTAACATTGGAATATATGTTTATTGCTCTTAAGATTCCAAAATAAAAGACTATACAAGTGCAAAGTAATGCATTCTTAGTCAGAGGTAGCATTCAGTTCAGTAGTGTATAGGTCTAATTGAGTGCCTGTCACTTTAAGACGACGTTCGTGAGGGAATCCCTGCAATTAACATTAACAGTTAAAACGCTGCTGATGTGTGGATGCAATTCATAACATAGTTAGTTCAAATAACGGTTCGTAGCCTACTTCTTCTTGGGACAAGCACTTTTGAGTCTTGGAAAACACTTTTCCATTTACATTGGGATTTTGCAAACATTCAGAGTCAATAAAATGAGCCCTACATGAGTAAAGCAGATGTAAGTAAGCATGCTAAACTTGACATCTGAACAGTATCCTAACGTTAGCTTTGAGATACTGCTTGATTGCATAACTTAACTTAGTTTGGTCTCCTCAATGTAGGCTACTATGTTGTGATGAGACCTTAGCAGAGTTAACTTTAATGCAGCAGTTTTGAACAAATTTGCTCAGCATGGCCACGATGCTAAGCGGATTTAATAGCAATTTAGCCCACCGTGTTCTATGCAATGTGGCAACAACAATCCTTCAACAATCGTGAATATTTTGTTAAATGCACATGCAGAGGAGGGGCAGCGGGCTCGTTACAAGAGAGAGTGGCCGGGGCAAGGAAAGGCTGCGTGCGTGAAAAGCACAGCTCAATGATTTTGTGGCCACAGATTAGTCAACTTATGGGAAACACTGAAGGTGTAAAATTCAAAATATTTAGCGGCACACATTATGCTTAATGAATCGACGCTTTTACACTAATGCCTCCCATTCAGACTTTACTCAAACACTACAATCTTTCAAGAAACTTTCCCAAATCTTCTCAAACTAGTAATAGAGAGAGAAGCTTGCGACCAACGCAGAATTAGTGAAGGAGACCATTTATGCATAGTTCAAACTTATGGAAGTTTTTTGGTTTGCTGGGCATTGAATAAAGCTACATCTTCTTGAACTGAAACTATGTCTTTAATCTGCCTATTGCTACCTGCAGTTGATGTGAATTGGGCGCTGCGTTATTACTATGAAGGAACATAAACATGTCCCCAGTACACCTTTTCCTTTTAGAAAGCAAGTACATCCTAAATAAAAGTAAATCAATTATTCTGCTGAGACTTACTGAAAGTCATTAACAACTAAATTAATAAACTGAAATAATCTTACCACATTACTTGAATAAACATCTTGTCAACAACATACTTTCCTTTTTCCTTTTTTTTCAGAACATGAGCTGCTCTAGTCTAAAGCAGCAGTGTAGATGAACATTCTACAGTCCTTCAAAACCTATCCACCCCTCTTCTATATGTCCAGTCTATCTGGGGGTCTTGACACTCTCCCTGACAGTGACATGTTGGGTGTCTGTCTGCTGTGGGCACGGGCATGGCACAGCTGCCTCTGGGGGATGCCCCACTGCACGCAGGTGAATGCGGTTTCGCCTGAACAAACCCCGGTCCGTCTGAACAAGGGACGATCTAGGAGTCTCAGCTTGCCTGACAACAGCACCAGGAATCTTTTCCGTTGTGATCCAGACTTTCTGTCCTTGTGCCAGCTCTGGCAGCAGGCGTGCCAGGTGACGGCGGTTGAACCGTGTCTCCTGCTTAAGACGTCCTTGCCTGTCTGCCTTCTTAAACTCTTCAAGGTTAGGCCATCGTGGGGTGAGTGATGTCTCTGGTTGTGGAACAGTTGTTCGGAGGTGCCTCCCCATCAACAGCTGGGCTGGAGAGTACCCATGTTCCAAAGGTGTTGCTCGGTAAGCAAGAAGTGCTTCGGTTTGATCAGACCCTTTCTTCCAGAGGCTTTTCATTGTGCCTACTGCGCGTTCAGCTTCCCCATTAGCTTGAGGATAGAGGGGACTGCTGGTAATGTGCTGGAACTGGTAGGCGGTGGTAAACTCTTTGAAGGCCTCTGAAGAGTATTGGGGCCCTTTGTCGGATACCAAAATGTCGGGGATGCCATGCCTAGAGAAGACGTCTTTCAGTCCGGCTACAGCAGCTGAGGACGTGACTGTGAGACGGGCTACCTCGATGTATCGAGAAAAGTAGTCCACAATCAACAGGTAGGTGTTACCTTTCCAGGTGAACAGATCTGTTCCAACTCTCTGCCATGGACGATCTGGAGTGGGGGTAGACCGCATAGGCTCACTGTGTGGGGCCTGGTGGATTTGGCAAGACTTACAGTTCATTATCAGGTGTTTGATTTGGCTTGACAGTCCTGGCCACCACACTGCCTGCTGAGCGCGTGCGCGGCATTTAGTGATGCCCTGGTGACCTTGGTGGAGCTGCTGCAGGGTTTCTCACTAACCTATGGTCTTTCAGCAGCAGATTGCCGACCAGGTGAAGGTGTCCTCTCTCTGACCAGAAGGGTTTAGCCTCCGGATCCAGCTCACTTTGTTCTGGCCAGCCCTGAAGACAGTACCGGGCCACGCGTCTACAAGCTTTGTCTGCACGCTGGGCTTCGCTGATCTGCTGTAGGCGTGGCTCTGATGCCGGCAGCGCAGCGCGCACGGTGTCCACAAAGACCTGAACATCCTTCTCAAGCTGACGTTCTGTGACTGTAGGTGTGTCGTTGATGGGTGCTCAGGAAAAGTGTGTCGGCCGTAATAAGAGACTTCCCAGGGACGTGCAGGATCTCGTAGGTGAATCGTAGCAGCCTCAGGCGGAACCGTAGTATCCGCGGTGGAAGGTCATCAAAGCCTCTGGAACCAAGCAGCGGTAGTAAGGGTTTGTGGTCAGTTATGAGTGTGAACCGTAACCCAAGGAGGTAAGAGTAGAGGCACTCACAAGCCCATGTGGCGGCTAAGGCCTCCTTTTCTATTTGAGCATAACGTTTTTCGGTTTCAGTTAAGCTCCTGGAGATGTATGTTATGGGTCTCCATTTACCATCTGCTTGTTTCTGTGTGAGAACGGCTCCGATGCCGTAAGCAGATGCATCGGCTGCAACTCTCGTCTCTGCTGTTGGCGAGTACTGTGCCAAGACTTGTGGAGAGCTCAAAGCCAGTTTCAAATTTTTGAATGCCTCAACTTGACTTGTTCCCCAATGCCACTCATTCCTGTCGCTGAGAAGTTCTTTTAGTGGTGTGGTGATTGTTGCGAGTTGGGGAATGAATTTCGTCAAGTAGTTAGCCATCCCAAGCAGCCTGCGCACATCAGCTACAGTGGGTCCCAGTTAAAAATTGACACTTCATTCACGATCATGGTGAATGGTGAAATGTAAGTACAACTGCAGCTGCTTGGGGGCAGCATAGTCCGCTGTGGCGTTTCACGGTCGAACCAGACAGCACATTCGACAGCAAGGGCTGTGATTGGCTGAGTTTTCAGTGCGTTTCTCTGTGTTTTTAGCAGCCCCTGCAACATGCTAGTCCACTGTAGCCTAAGCCTTGTACATAATGTTAAACATAGTTTTGGATTCAGTGGCAAGATTTCTTGATTGTACAGTGCCTGTCTCTCAGTAATGTTTTAAAATGAGAGCTTCGTCAGCTGGCAGTAGGCTACTTTGTCGGTAGTCATGAGAAGTTCGCTTGCTAACAGAACATAAATATGCTGCCCAGAAACCTTGTGAATAGTTCTGATTTTTTTTACTACACTAACGAGGTTGAAATATAGACTTTGCCTACAGCATCTCCTTAACCCTTAGAACCCGATTGACGCAAAGTGCGTCAAAAAACACACCCTTTCTTCTCTGTTACATTGCTCCGGAACGGTTCATCGCAGCGAGATGAAACCTTTATTGCACGACAGAGCAGAAGTGGGGCTTTCCAACGAGACTACACACTTGTCTGTACGATCAAGTATCAAGCATCATATTTACAGTCTATACTTCTCTGCGTTCACCTGCACACACATTACTCTAGTTTGAATTACTCGCGAACCCGTGATCGCATCGATATGGCAAGCATATCAGATGAAAGAGAAGGCACAGGGCTATCCATTGGTACCATGTTTATCGACCCTTCTGGCTTATAAAACCAGACGAAGTGACTGCAAAATAATAACGTCATGTACACAAACCAACGCTGCACACGCATTACTCTCATTTGAATTACTCGCGGACCCATGATCGCATAGATATGCCACGCATGTCAGATGAAAGAGGAGACTCGGAGCTATCATTCGATACCAAGTACATCCTTCTGGGTTATAAAACAGACGAAGTGACAGCAAAATAATAACTTCATATAGCTGGACTTACCCCACGTTTTTGTCTGTTCTTGTGGCAAAGCATGTTTATAATCCAATGCTATCATGTGTTTCTCTATTGCAAAGCATGTTCATATTCCGGTTTTGAGATCCTAGCAAATTCCTGCATGGCATCCAATTCAAGGCTCACATTGCATCCCAATTTGTTCAACAAATAAACACCTTTTTTGCCTTTACTTTGTTCATGGCAATGCAGTAAAAAGTTGAGAATTATTATGACTGCATACACACAGGCACGCAGGCTAACACACAACCTCGGGTCAAGTCAGGTCAGATCAGTTCATGTCACAGATATGGAGCGCAGAAAGGTAATTTTTCATCACTAAATAAAAAATGGCATTTATTTCCGTAAATCACACAGCAAATATTTCTGTAAATTGCTCAGCCCCAGAGTATCCCTCCAACATGGCAATTATATTGCCCGATTCAGGACAGTCTGCCCTACACACACATGAAATGCATGTAGAGCTGTGAGCTTGCTGTGGTGAGATACATGTTGAAATATAAGAATTTTTATAATACACTTTTTATATTTTAATTCTTTAAAAATCAAAATAAAATCAATGCTAGTATTAATACATGAAATGATCTGAATAGCCTAGACTCTCATGAAAAAAACAATATATAATATATGTGTGTGGCACTTACAATGACCAGAATAAATCTTTATGAATAAAGGTAGTAAAATTGCCCTAAAAACAGCTTAGGGTTCTAAGGGTTAACAGTAATGTTAACAAAATGACAGCATTCATATGACAAAGAAAAACGAATTCGGTCACTCAAGACTGTGCCACAGCAACCAGTGTAGGCTACAGTCCTACCCAATAGGCCTACTCGAAGCAGATAGCGTTGTCTGAGGGTCGAGTAGGTTAATGCACGTATTTCCAGAACAGGTCTGCAACTTTCAGGCAGTTCTGAGTTCGAATCTAGGCAGGAGCAGAGCCATATAAAGGCCTAGGCCTATTGTTATCATTTTTTGCAAGGTGTTGCTCCTGGCAATACTTGTTTATAAGACGTTTGGTGATTAATTGATAGCTGTTTTTGGGACACGTTAAACGTTCTTTATAATGAGCGCATCCGGGGAGTAAAACGACTGTTACGCGCTGTTACAACTGTAGGCTACAATGATTGCAATACAAAAATATGCGCGTGTTAGTTTAGTTAGTTTTGTGATGTTTTGCACTTTTGCCTCATGTGTTTTCAGGTTTGAGGGCTTTTTTGGCAAGATTGACCTTGGTTAGACTCTGCATATGTTATTTCTCCGTATGGAAAATAAAGTCAATTTTCGACACACGTCTGTTATTAGTTCAATAACAAGTGTTGCTTGTTAAAACATGTGACTAGTGAAACTCAAATGATTTTAGAAATATTTAGCCAAAGCCAAAAAGTGTTAGAGAAGGAGAGACGCCGGTGCAGCTCAGATGTCTTCTTAATTTTCTTTATTCTTTAGTAAAAGGTGCAGAACATTATTAAACTTTGACTAACGTTTCGATGTTCGTTAGTCAAAAACATCGACACATCGAAATGTTAGTCAAATTTTAATAATGTTCTGCACCTTTTACTAAAGAATAAAGAAAATTAAGAAGACATCTGAGCTGCATCGGCGTCTCTCCTCCTCTCTAAAATATCTGTCCTGGCCTGGTTGCAACGGATTGTGGCCAAACGACAGAAGCGTGGAGAACCCTCCTTTGTCTACTAAAAAGTGTTACTTTGTGCCCCGCGCTCCCCCATTGCTTATAAAGAAGGGGATGGGGGAGGGGGGCTTAACGTGAAAAAGCTTAATGTCACAAAACGGCAACAAGTCGTTTTAGGCTACAGGCCTTCATAATGGTAGGCTACAGGAAGTGGGGGGAGGGTATGGGATGACCAGAGCCGTCATCTATCGTCTTTCCAGGCACACAGCTCGTTATATAGCCTATCGACTGCCTTAACAGATAGGCTTTGCTCTTGGGTTTGGCCTTACAGCGAACTCAATGCTCTTGTTGCTTGCAGTTTGTTAAATAAAGCGATGCAGATTACATTATTTATTTCTGATTAATTGCGTCTTTTGATGTATTTTGCAACATTTGCTTGTTAGGCTGGGCTACTGTCAATGTCCTGTACAGGTCAATGTTCAACAATTGCTGGTGTAGGCCTAGGCTATTAATCAATTAGGGACTGTTCGTTATTTATTTAATTAAGGGGCTACCGGAGGAGTTTTGGGAGCGTTAGTCAAAAAAGACGTGACCCTCCCTCGCCAGCAAGAATTTTTTCTATGACCCTCCAAAGTGATTGAGAAAAAACGCATGACCCTCCCCAGTCCCAACAATTTATTGATGCCTTAGGCTACTGGGTCAATTTGGGAGCTTGCATGCTATGACTCCTTCCTTGAAGTGCCTTGAAAAGGCTGTCGTTTGCACAATTTCACAAATAATCACCGGGACCGAAACAAACCTGTCAACTTTTCCCGGGTTTATCACGTATTTTAACTTTTCCCTCGCTGTCTTAGGAGGAGCTGCAGGGCCGTCGCAAGGGGATGCGAGGCCCTGTGCGAACTTGACAGATGCAAGGCCCTTTTCACTTACGTGCATGAAATCATGCGATAGCTTACTCTACACATAGCCAAGGCTACTGTCGGTGTATTTTAATAGTAGCCTAGTCTAATAAGCTACACCAGCTTGCCTTTAACTCATTGAGTGCCAAAAACGTAATATTACGTTTTTCCTTCCCATGTGTTGAGTGCCAAAAACGTAATATTACGTTTTTAGCTTTTTTTTTAAATTACGAAACTAGATACTCTAATACACCTTATATGTGATTTTGGGAACTCTGTGATGAATATAAATGAACTATATGACGATCGTGAAACTCATGAAAACGGAGAATCTGGACATTTTATCTGGACATTTTATCATAACTCGGTTGCCGCTTTGGGTCGAATCAGTGATGCATGCACGTCAGGTCAAAACCAGGCCATTTTCGTGGGTCTATCACGAGGTGGCAGTCTCGCCAGGTCTCACTGATCACTTCACGGAATGTTTACACGAGTAAGTAACAGGCAACACTTCATATTTCATGAAAGACGTTTATCTCCATTTCTAGAAAAAAACAGCGATTTTGATGAAAACTAGCCACTGTTTAGCTTGGGATTTCTCAGGAACGGAGGCGTGTAGAAATACACGGTTTGCACGCACTGAGAGCTTAAAGTTTCACCTTTTAATCGAGCTATTGTACATGTTCATAGCTATAACACAGAATATGCTGTGGCTGTACACAAATCATCAGCAATGGTATAGATTGCTGGCACTCTAGGACAAAGCTCCCAAAAACAGCTTGGCATTCAATGAGTTAAGAGGGGAAATTCAATTGTATAGCCTATAACATTAGCTGAGTCACATATTTGGCCATATGGTGTTTATCATAGGCTACATCACGAAACCAAATAGTGTAACAAAGGCGAACACTTTAACAGGGGGAATTAATTGGGCATGAATCATTGTGCTGAACGGTATTTGTCAATGAGCAGAAACACACACGACATTCAAACTATTGATAAGATGTACTGGTCTGTATCTATAGGCTAACATTGGACAAATAAATGACACTGACTCGCCATATCCTGACTCAGGAAAAAAAACATTTTCTTGCTTTGCCGCAAACTCAGCAATGAAATCATAGGCCAGTTTGCAGGTAGCCTAACGTCTTTTTCATAGAAGGGAGAGCCCAGTCTCTCCTGTGACATGGAGGTGCGCAAATAGTTTTTAATAGCCTGTTCAACTTCGAAAAGCTTCGTTCACCCGATGCCAGTCACTGATCGCAATTTCAAAGTTCGGAAAGCTTCATCTTTTTAAGTTTTAAGTGCAGTGGCCCCTATCTGCCCCCTTTGGAATTATATCTCGAGCCTAGGCTATTATAAGGTCCAGTGCGTTATGTCCTGGGATTCGGATGTGCTCAAAAAGAAAAGAAAAAAACACTTTTTTTTCTTTTTTTTTTCTTGTACAGGTAAATGTTCAACAATTGCTGGTGTACAGGTTATATAATCAATTAGCTAAATCATTTGTCCAGCTGTTTAAACATTTTTTCGTGCTACATTCAAACGCAAAAGGTGCTTTGATATATTTTTTGTTTGAACGTCGGCAAGCGGGCATGCTTTGGTTGCAATGAATGAGGATAATTGCTTTTTTTTGCATTATTTTGAATATGACTCGCTCCAGTCTCAACAGCACATACTTTTTCCACACGCTAAGTTCTAACACACATATCCCCTCTCGCTTTCTCTCTCTCCATCCCTGCACACGGTGCTTTCTTACAGGAGCTGCACCATTTTACAACAATTGCATCTACATTTTCATATTAGAATGTTTTGTCAAGTGTAAGCTTAAACTACCGTGATCAATTTAAGTTCCCGTGCCCCCGCTGCGTCATGGAAGCAGTAAGTCAGTCGCATCAAAAATAGTAGTGGCACCCAAGTGACACCTTGTGGTTGTTTGTGTCAACTGCAGTTTGTGCCATTTCTGCTGAGAAAATGGGGTGCGTGATTCATGAAGGAACCCGTCCAAACTTAACGGGGACCCACTGTACGTTCTGGGGCTCAGGCATTTCCATAATGGCTTTTACTTTACCAGGGTCCGGCTCGATCCCCGTAGCTGTGACCGTGTGGCCGACGAAGATCATGCTGTCCCGGCCAAACTCGCACTTCTCGTTGAGTGTCAGCCCTTCCTCTTGTAGTTTTTGTAGTACCTGATGTAAGCGTGTGTTGTGTTCTTCTTTGTTTCTTCCAAAAACCAGGATGTCGTCAGCATGGCAGAGCACGCCGTCGTGTGACTCCAACATCTGAGACATCCGGCCCTGGAAATGCTCGGGAGCCGACGAGATTCCGAAAGGGAGCCTGTTAAAACAGTACCTGCCGTAGAAAGTTATAAAGGTTGTCAATAGCGCTGACTCCCTGGCCAGAGGTATCTGCCAGAACCCGGATTGTGCGTCAAGCTTTGAAAAGACCTTTGCTCCAGACAGTTTTGCCAGAGTCAGATCGACAGACGGTAGAATGTGTCGCTCTCGTTTCACCCATTTGTTGAGGTGGGTGAGATCAACACAGATCCGTATTTTCCCGTTTGCTTTCGGAACGACGACCATTCCCACACACCAGTCTGTAGGCTGTGTGACTTTTGAGATGACTCCCATCGCTGCTTCCATGCGGTCAAGCTCCTCGCGGACCGCACCTCGTAGAGGGATTGGAACTCGTCGAGGCGTAGAGAGGGCATATGGAGTGGCGTTCCTCTCCAACTTGATTGTGTAGTTCTCCTTGAGACGTCCCAATCCGCTGAACACTGTCGGGTATGCAGTCTTAAAATCCTCTTGGGCGTCTCTCACTTCCTCGATTCTTTGTATCAGGTGCAGGGCTTCGATAGCAGGTAAGCCAAGTAAAGGTTTTGAAAGTCCTGTCATCACAGACACCTCCTGTGTTGCACTGTGACCTTTCGCTGACAGCTTGCTCTTAAAGCAGCCTTGGACCTCCAGAATGTTGTTTCCCGGACCATATAGGACTTTGCTGGGTTTTGTGAGAGGTCCGTCGCGCTCCACCTTGAACACCTCTGTTGGAATGGCGGTCACTGCCACGCCAGTGTCCAGCTTGAATGTTAAAGGCTGAAACGGTGTTTCTGTCCACTCTGTCAATGAGCGTGTGCTGACTGTCACTGATCCGAGGAACTCATACTCCTCCTTGTTTTGTTCCTGCCTTCTCTGCTGTGTGATGGTGTGGACTGCTCTCGCGGACCGGCAAACCGCAGCGTAGTGGCCCTTTTTTCACATTTCCTGCAGCTTGCGTCCTTTGCTGGACAGTCCTTCCATTGGTGGTGCTGTGTTCCGCCACACCACTTGCACTCTCTCTCACAGGGGCTGTCCCGCTTGTACTGAGGTGGCTTCTCTCCTTTTGAAAATTTTCCTCTTTGAGGTCTAGGCCCCTTTCCTTTGTACCTGATACTGTCCACATTGTGTTCTGTGTTTTCGCCATGCAGCACCGACTGCTGTTTTTTCACAGTCTCATTTTGACGTGCGCATGCAATTGCTTTGGCCAGATCTAAATTTGGATCTAGCTGCAAGCGTTCAGATAGCTTTCTGTCCAGGATCCCTACAACTATCCTGTCTCTTATTAGTTCTTCTCGGAGTGCACCAAACTGGCAGTTCTCAGCCAGAGTGTGTACTGATGATATAAAGGATTCAACACTTTCTCCCTGCTCCTGGTGCCTCATGTTAAATTTTGCTCTTTCATAAATTACATTATGTTTTCCTATGCAATGGGCTTCAAAGGCCTTCCTCACCTTGTCATATTTCTTTTTGTCTTCTTCTGACAATGGCAAAATGCATCCCAATTTGTTCAACAAATAAACACCTTTTTTGCCTTTACTTTGTTCATGGCAATGCAGTAAAAAGTTGAGAATTATTATGACTGCATACACACAGGCACGCAGGCTAACACACAACCTCGGGTCAAGTCAGGTCAGATCAGTTCATGTCACAGATATGGAGCGCAGAAAGGTCATTTTTCATCACTAAATAAAAAATGGCATTTATTTCCGTAAATCACACAGCAAATATTTCTGTAAATTGCTCAGCCCCAGAGTATCCCTCCAACATGGCAATTATATTGCCCGATTCAGGACAGTCTGCCCTACACACACATGAAATGCATGTAGAGCTGTGAGCTTGCTGTGGTGAGATACATGTTGAAATATAAGAATTTTTATAATACACTTTTTATATTTTAATTCTTTAAAAATCAAAATAAAATCAATGCTAGTATTAATACATGAAATGATCTGAATAGCCTAGACTCTCCTGAAAAAAACAATATATAATATATGTGTGTGGCACTTACAATGACCAGAATAAATCCTTATGATTAAAGGTAGTAAAATTGCCCTAAAAACAGCTTAGGGTTCTAAGGGTTAACAGTAATGTTAACAAAATGACAGCATTCATATGACAAAGAAAAACGAATTCGGTCACTCAAGACTGTGCCACAGCAACCAGTGTAGGCTACAGTCCTACCCAATAGGCCTACTCGAAGCAGATAGCGTTGTCTGACGGTCGAGTAGGTTAATGCACGTATTTCCAGAACAGGTCTGCAACTTTCAGGCAGTTCTGAGTTCGAATCTAGGCAGGAGCAGAGCCATATAAAGGCCTAGGCCTATTGTTATCATTTTTTGCAAGGTGTTGCTCCTGGCAATACTTGTTTATAAGACGTTTGGTGATTAATTGATAGCTGTTTTTGGGACACGTTAAACGTTCTTTATAATGAGCGCATCCGGGGAGTAAAACGACTGTTACGCGCTGTTACAACTGTAGGCTACAATGATTGCAATACAAAAATATGCGCGTGTTAGTTTAGTTAGTTTTGTGATGTTTTGCACTTTTGCCTCATGTGTTTTCAGGTTTGAGGGCTTTTTTGGCAAGATTGACCTTGGTTAGACTCTGCATATGTTATTTCTCCGTATGGAAAATAAAGTCAATTTTCGACACACGTCTGTTATTAGTTCAATAACAAGTGTTGCTTGTTAAAACATGTGACTAGTGAAACTCAAATGATTTTAGAAATATTTAGCCAAAGCCAAAAAGTGTTAGAGAAGGAGAGACGCCGGTGCAGCTCAGATGTCTTCTTAATTTTCTTTATTCTTTAGTAAAAGGTGCAGAACATTATTAAACTTTGACTAACGTTTCGATGTTCGTTAGTCAAAAACATCGACACATCGAAATGTTAGTCAAATTTTAATAATGTTCTGCACCTTTTACTAAAGAATAAAGAAAATTAAGAAGACATCTGAGCTGCATCGGCGTCTCTCCTCCTCTCTAAAATATCTGTCCTGGCCTGGTTGCAACGGATTGTGGCCAAACGACAGAAGCGTGGAGAACCCTCCTTTGTCTACTAAAAAGTGTTACTTTGTGCCCCGCGCTCCCCCATTGCTTATAAAGAAGGGGATGGGGGAGGGGGGCTTAACGTGAAAAAGCTTAACCCTTAGAACCCGATTGACGCAAAGTGCGTCAAAAAACACACCCTTTCTTCTCTGTTACATTGCTCCGGAACGGTTCATCACAGCGAGATGAAACCTTTATTGCACGACAGAGCAGAAGTGGGGCTTTCCAACGAGACTACACACTTGTCTGTACGATCAAGTATGAAAATAAAAAAAAATCATGAAATTAAATCAAATTGCATCATATTTACATATACTTCTCTGCGTTCACCTGCACACACATTACTCTAGTTTGAATTACTCGCGAACCTGTGATCACATCGATATGGCAAGCATATCAGATGAAAGAGGGGGCACAGGGCTATCCATTGGTACAATGTTTATCAATCCTTCTGGCTTATAAAACCAGACGAAGTGAATGCAAAATAATAACGTCATGTACACAAACCAACGCTGCACACTCATTACTCTCGTTTGAATTACTCGCGGACCCGTGATCGCATAGATATGCCACGCATGCACACATGTCAGATGAAAGAGGAGACTCAGAGCTATCATTTGATACCAAGTACATCCTTCTGGGTTATAAAACAGACGAAGTGACAGCAAAATAATAACTTCATATAGCTGGACTTACCCCACGTTTTTGTCTGTTCTTGTGGCAAAGCATGTTTATAATCCAATGCTATCATGTGTTTCTCTATGGCAAAGCATGTTCATATTCCGGTTTTGAGATCGATCCTAGCAAATTCAAGTCAAGTCAAGTCAAGTGCTTTTATTTGTCACATACATTTTACATGTAGTGAAATGTAAAAGGGTCCTTTGCTCTGCATTTGAATATTCCTGCATGGCATCCAATTCAAGGCTCACATTGCATCCCAATTTGTTCAACAAATAAACACCTTTTTTGCCTTTACTTTGTTCATGGCAATGCAGTAAAAAGTTGAGAATTATTATGACTGCATACACACAGGCACGCAGGCTAACACGCAACCTCGGGTCAAGTCAGGTCAGATCAGTTCGTTTCACAGATATGGAGCGCAGAAAGGTCATTTTTCATCACTAAATAAAAAATGGCATTTATTTCCGTAAATCACACAGCAAATATTTCTGTAAATTGCTCAGCCCCAGAGTGTCCCTCCAACATGGCAATTATATTGCCCGATTCAGGACAGTCTGCCCTACACACACATGAAATGCATGTAGAGCTGTGAGCTTGCTGTGGTGAGATACATGTCGAAATATAAGAATTTTTATAATACACTTTTTATATTTTAATTCTTTAAAAATCAAAATAAAATCAATGCTAGTATCAATACATGAAATGATGGCAGATCTGAATAGCCCAGACTCTCCTGAAAAAAACAATATATAATATATGTGTGTGGCACTTACAATGTCCAGAATAAATCCTTATGAATAAAGGTAGTGAAAATGCCCTAAAAACAGCTTAGGGTTCTAAGGGTTAATGTCACAAAACGGCAACAAGTCGTTTTAGGCTACAGGCCTTCATAATGGTAGGCTACAGGAAGTGGGGGGAGGGTATGGGATGACCAGAGCCGTCATCTATCGTCTTTCCAGGCACACAGCTCGTTATATAGCCTATCGACTGCCTTAACAGATAGGCTTTGCTCTTGGGTTTGGCCTTACAGCGAACTCAATGCTCTTGTTGCTTGCAGTTTGTTAAATAAAGCGATGCAGATTACATTATTTATTTCTGATTAATTGCGTCTTTTGATGTATTTTGCAACATTTGCTTGTTAGGCTGGGCTACTGTCAATGTCCTGTACAGGTCAATGTTCAACAATTGCTGGTGTAGGCCTAGGCTATTAATCAATTAGGGACTGTTCGTTATTTATTTAATTAAGGGGCTACCGGAGGAGTTTTGGGAGCGTTAGTCAAAAAAGACGTGACCCTCCCTCGCCAGCAAGAATTTTTTCTATGACCCTCCAAAGTGATTGAGAAAAAACGCATGACCCTCCCCAGTCCCAACAATTTATTGATGCCTTAGGCTACTGGGTCAATTTGGGAGCTTGCATGCTATGACTCCTTCCTTGAAGTGCCTTGAAAAGGCTGTCGTTTGCACAATTTCACAAATAATCACCGGGACCGAAACAAACCTGTCAACTTTTCCCGGGTTTATCACGTATTTTAACTTTTCCCTCGCTGTCTTAGGAGGAGCTGCAGGGCCGTCGCAAGGGGATGCGAGGCCCTGTGCGAACTTGACAGATGCAAGGCCCTTTTCACTTACGTGCATGAAATCATGCGATAGCTTACTCTACACATAGCCAAGGCTACTGTCGGTGTATTTTAATAGTAGCCTAGTCTAATAAGCTACACCAGCTTGCCTTTAACTCATTGAGTGCCAAAAACGTAATATTACGTTTTTCCTTCCCATGTGTTGAGTGCCAAAAACGTAATATTACGTTTTTAGCTTTTTTTTTAAATTACGAAACTAGATACTCTAATACACCTTATATGTGATTTTGGGAACTCTGTGATGAATATAAATGAACTATATGACGATCGTGAAACTCATGAAAACGGAGAATCTGGACATTTTATCTGGACATTTTATCATAACTCGGTTGCCGCTTTGGGTCGAATCAGTGATGCATGCACGTCAGGTCAAAACCAGGCCATTTTCGTGGGTCTATCACGAGGTGGCAGTCTCGCCAGGTCTCACTGATCACTTCACGGAATGTTTACACGAGTAAGTAACAGGCAACACTTCATATTTCATGAAAGACGTTTATCTCCATTTCTAGAAAAAAACAGCGATTTTGATGAAAACTAGCCACTGTTTAGCTTGGGATTTCTCAGGAACGGAGGCGTGTAGAAATACACGGTTTGCACGCACTGAGAGCTTAAAGTTTCACCTTTTAATCGAGCTATTGTACGTGTTCATAGCTATAACACAGAATATGCTGTGGCTGTACACAAATCATCAGCAATGGTATAGATTGCTGGCACTCTAGGACAAAGCTCCCAAAAACAGCTTGGCATTCAATGAGTTAAGAGGGGAAATTCAATTGTATAGCCTATAACATTAGCTGAGTCACATATTTGGCCATATGGTGTTTATCATAGGCTACATCACGAAACCAAATAGTGTAACAAAGGCGAACACTTTAACAGGGGGAATTAATTGGGCATGAATCATTGTGCTGAACGGTATTTGTCAATGAGCAGAAACACACACGACATTCAAACTATTGATAAGATGTACTGGTCTGTATCTATAGGCTAACATTGGACAAATAAATGACACTGACTCGCCATATCCTGACTCAGGAAAAAAAACATTTTCTTGCTTTGCCGCAAACTCAGCAATGAAATCATAGGCCAGTTTGCAGGTAGCCTAACGTCTTTTTCATAGAAGGGAGAGCCCAGTCTCTCCTGTGACATGGAGGTGCGCAAATAGTTTTTAATAGCCTGTTCAACTTCGAAAAGCTTCGTTCACCCGATGCCAGTCACTGATCGCAATTTCAAAGTTCGGAAAGCTTCATCTTTTTAAGTTTTAAGTGCAGTGGCCCCTATCTGCCCCCTTTGGAATTATATCTCGAGCCTAGGCTATTATAAGGTCCAGTGCGTTATGTCCTGGGATTCGGATGTGCTCAAAAAGAAAAGAAAAAAACACTTTTTTTTCTTTTTTTTTTCTTGTACAGGTAAATGTTCAACAATTGCTGGTGTACAGGTTATATAATCAATTAGCTAAATCATTTGTCCAGCTGTTTAAACATTTTTTCGTGCTACATTCAAACGCAAAAGGTGCTTTGATATATTTTTTGTTTGAACGTCGGCAAGCGGGCATGCTTTGGTTGCAATGAATGAGGATAATTGCTTTTTTTTGCATTATTTTGAATATGACTCGCTCCAGTCTCAACAGCACATACTTTTTCCACACGCTAAGTTCTAACACACATATCCCCTCTCGCTTTCTCTCTCTCCATCCCTGCACACGGTGCTTTCTTACAGGAGCTGCACCATTTTACAACAATTGCATCTACATTTTCATATTAGAATGTTTTGTCAAGTGTAAGCTTAAACTACCGTGATCAATTTAAGTTCCCGTGCCCCCGCTGCGTCATGGAAGCAGTAAGTCAGTCGCATCAAAAATAGTAGTGGCACCCAAGTGACACCTTGTGGTTGTTTGTGTCAACTGCAGTTTGTGCCATTTCTGCTGAGAAAATGGGGTGCGTGATTCATGAAGGAACCCGTCCAAACTTAACGGGGACCCACTGTACGTTCTGGGGCTCAGGCATTTCCATAATGGCTTTTACTTTACCAGGGTCCGGCTCGATCCCCGTAGCTGTGACCGTGTGGCCGACGAAGATCATGCTGTCCCGGCCAAACTCGCACTTCTCGTTGAGTGTCAGCCCTTCCTCTTGTAGTTTTTGTAGTACCTGATGTAAGCGTGTGTTGTGTTCTTCTTTGTTTCTTCCAAAAACCAGGATGTCGTCAGCATGGCAGAGCACGCCGTCGTGTGACTCCAACATCTGAGACATCCGGCCCTGGAAATGCTCGGGAGCCGACGAGATTCCGAAAGGGAGCCTGTTAAAACAGTACCTGCCGTAGAAAGTTATAAAGGTTGTCAATAGCGCTGACTCCCTGGCCAGAGGTATCTGCCAGAACCCGGATTGTGCGTCAAGCTTTGAAAAGACCTTTGCTCCAGACAGTTTTGCCAGAGTCAGATCGACAGACGGTAGAATGTGTCGCTCTCGTTTCACCCATTTGTTGAGGTGGGTGAGATCAACACAGATCCGTATTTTCCCGTTTGCTTTCGGAACGACGACCATTCCCACACACCAGTCTGTAGGCTGTGTGACTTTTGAGATGACTCCCATCGCTGCTTCCATGCGGTCAAGCTCCTCGCGGACCGCACCTCGTAGAGGGATTGGAACTCGTCGAGGCGTAGAGAGGGCATATGGAGTGGCGTTCCTCTCCAACTTGATTGTGTAGTTCTCCTTGAGACGTCCCAATCCGCTGAACACTGTCGGGTATGCAGTCTTAAAATCCTCTTGGGCGTCTCTCACTTCCTCGATTCTTTGTATCAGGTGCAGGGCTTCGATAGCAGGTAAGCCAAGTAAAGGTTTTGAAAGTCCTGTCATCACAGACACCTCCTGTGTTGCACTGTGACCTTTCGCTGACAGCTTGCTCTTAAAGCAGCCTTGGACCTCCAGAATGTTGTTTCCCGGACCATATAGGACTTTGCTGGGTTTTGTGAGAGGTCCGTCGCGCTCCACCTTGAACACCTCTGTTGGAATGGCGGTCACTGCCACGCCAGTGTCCAGCTTGAATGTTAAAGGCTGAAACGGTGTTTCTGTCCACTCTGTCAATGAGCGTGTGCTGACTGTCACTGATCCGAGGAACTCATACTCCTCCTTGTTTTGTTCCTGCCTTCTCTGCTGTGTGATGGTGTGGACTGCTCTCGCGGACCGGCAAACCGCAGCGTAGTGGCCCTTTTTTCACATTTCCTGCAGCTTGCGTCCTTTGCTGGACAGTCCTTCCATTGGTGGTGCTGTGTTCCGCCACACCACTTGCACTCTCTCTCACAGGGGCTGTCCCGCTTGTACTGAGGTGGCTTCTCTCCTTTTGAAAATTTTCCTCTTTGAGGTCTAGGCCCCTTTCCTTTGTACCTGATACTGTCCACATTGTGTTCTGTGTTTTCGCCATGCAGCACCGACTGCTGTTTTTTCACAGTCTCATTTTGACGTGCGCATGCAATTGCTTTGGCCAGATCTAAATTTGGATCTAGCTGCAAGCGTTCAGATAGCTTTCTGTCCAGGATCCCTACAACTATCCTGTCTCTTATTAGTTCTTCTCGGAGTGCACCAAACTGGCAGTTCTCAGCCAGAGTGTGTACTGATGATATAAAGGATTCAACACTTTCTCCCTGCTCCTGGTGCCTCATGTTAAATTTTGCTCTTTCATAAATTACATTATGTTTTCCTATGCAATGGGCTTCAAAGGCCTTCCTCACCTTGTCATATTTCTTTTTGTCTTCTTCTGACAATGGCAAAATGCATCCCAATTTGTTCAACAAATAAACACCTTTTTTGCCTTTACTTTGTTCATGGCAATGCAGTAAAAAGTTGAGAATTATTATGACTGCATACACACAGGCACGCAGGCTAACACACAACCTCGGGTCAAGTCAGGTCAGATCAGTTCATGTCACAGATATGGAGCGCAGAAAGGTCATTTTTCATCACTAAATAAAAAATGGCATTTATTTCCGTAAATCACACAGCAAATATTTCTGTAAATTGCTCAGCCCCAGAGTATCCCTCCAACATGGCAATTATATTGCCCGATTCAGGACAGTCTGCCCTACACACACATGAAATGCATGTAGAGCTGTGAGCTTGCTGTGGTGAGATACATGTTGAAATATAAGAATTTTTATAATACACTTTTTATATTTTAATTCTTTAAAAATCAAAATAAAATCAATGCTAGTATTAATACATGAAATGATCTGAATAGCCTAGACTCTCCTGAAAAAAACAATATATAATATATGTGTGTGGCACTTACAATGACCAGAATAAATCCTTATGATTAAAGGTAGTAAAATTGCCCTAAAAACAGCTTAGGGTTCTAAGGGTTAACAGTAATGTTAACAAAATGACAGCATTCATATGACAAAGAAAAACGAATTCGGTCACTCAAGACTGTGCCACAGCAACCAGTGTAGGCTACAGTCCTACCCAATAGGCCTACTCGAAGCAGATAGCGTTGTCTGACGGTCGAGTAGGTTAATGCACGTATTTCCAGAACAGGTCTGCAACTTTCAGGCAGTTCTGAGTTCGAATCTAGGCAGGAGCAGAGCCATATAAAGGCCTAGGCCTATTGTTATCATTTTTTGCAAGGTGTTGCTCCTGGCAATACTTGTTTATAAGACGTTTGGTGATTAATTGATAGCTGTTTTTGGGACACGTTAAACGTTCTTTATAATGAGCGCATCCGGGGAGTAAAACGACTGTTACGCGCTGTTACAACTGTAGGCTACAATGATTGCAATACAAAAATATGCGCGTGTTAGTTTAGTTAGTTTTGTGATGTTTTGCACTTTTGCCTCATGTGTTTTCAGGTTTGAGGGCTTTTTTGGCAAGATTGACCTTGGTTAGACTCTGCATATGTTATTTCTCCGTATGGAAAATAAAGTCAATTTTCGACACACGTCTGTTATTAGTTCAATAACAAGTGTTGCTTGTTAAAACATGTGACTAGTGAAACTCAAATGATTTTAGAAATATTTAGCCAAAGCCAAAAAGTGTTAGAGAAGGAGAGACGCCGGTGCAGCTCAGATGTCTTCTTAATTTTCTTTATTCTTTAGTAAAAGGTGCAGAACATTATTAAACTTTGACTAACGTTTCGATGTTCGTTAGTCAAAAACATCGACACATCGAAATGTTAGTCAAATTTTAATAATGTTCTGCACCTTTTACTAAAGAATAAAGAAAATTAAGAAGACATCTGAGCTGCATCGGCGTCTCTCCTCCTCTCTAAAATATCTGTCCTGGCCTGGTTGCAACGGATTGTGGCCAAACGACAGAAGCGTGGAGAACCCTCCTTTGTCTACTAAAAAGTGTTACTTTGTGCCCCGCGCTCCCCCATTGCTTATAAAGAAGGGGATGGGGGAGGGGGGCTTAACGTGAAAAAGCTTAACCCTTAGAACCCGATTGACGCAAAGTGCGTCAAAAAACACACCCTTTCTTCTCTGTTACATTGCTCCGGAACGGTTCATCGCAGCGAGATGAAACCTTTATTGCACGACAGAGCAGAAGTGGGGCTTTCCAACGAGACTACACACTTGTCTGTACGATCAAGTATGAAAATAAAAAAAAATCATGAAATTAAATCAAATTGCATCATATTTACATATACTTCTCTGCGTTCACCTGCACACACATTACTCTAGTTTGAATTACTCGCGAACCTGTGATCACATCGATATGGCAAGCATATCAGATGAAAGAGGGGGCACAGGGCTATCCATTGGTACAATGTTTATCAATCCTTCTGGCTTATAAAACCAGACGAAGTGAATGCAAAATAATAACGTCATGTACACAAACCAACGCTGCACACTCATTACTCTCGTTTGAATTACTCGCGGACCCGTGATCGCATAGATATGCCACGCATGTCAGATGAAAGAGGAGACTCAGAGCTATCATTTGATACCAAGTACATCCTTCTGGGTTATAAAACAGACGAAGTGACAGCAAAATAATAACTTCATATAGCTGGACTTACCCCACGTTTTTGTCTGTTCTTGTGGCAAAGCATGTTTATAATCCAATGCTATCATGTGTTTCTCTATGGCAAAGCATGTTCATATTCCGGTTTTGAGATCCTAGCAAATTCAAGTCAAGTCAAGTCAAGTGCTTTTATTTGTCACATACATTTTACATGTAGTGAAATGTAAAAGGGTCCTTTGCTCTGCATTTGAATATTCCTGCATGGCATCCAATTCAAGGCTCACATTGCATCCCAATTTGTTCAACAAATAAACACCTTTTTTGCCTTTACTTTGTTCATGGCAATGCAGTAAAAAGTTGAGAATTATTATGACTGCATACACACAGGCACGCAGGCTAACACGCAACCTCGGGTCAAGTCAGGTCAGATCAGTTCGTTTCACAGATATGGAGCGCAGAAAGGTCATTTTTCATCACTAAATAAAAAATGGCATTTATTTCCGTAAATCACACAGCAAATATTTCTGTAAATTGCTCAGCCCCAGAGTGTCCCTCCAACATGGCAATTATATTGCCCGATTCAGGACAGTCTGCCCTACACACACATGAAATGCATGTAGAGCTGTGAGCTTGCTGTGGTGAGATACATGTCGAAATATAAGAATTTTTATAATACACTTTTTATATTTTAATTCTTTAAAAATCAAAATAAAATCAATGCTAGTATCAATACATGAAATGATGGCAGATCTGAATAGCCCAGACTCTCCTGAAAAAAACAATATATAATATATGTGTGTGGCACTTACAATGACCAGAATAAATCCTTATGAATAAAGGTAGTGAAAATGCCCTAAAAACAGCTTAGGGTTCTAAGGGTTAATGTCACAAAACGGCAACAAGTCGTTTTAGGCTACAGGCCTTCATAATGGTAGGCTACAGGAAGTGGGGGGAGGGTATGGGATGACCAGAGCCGTCATCTATCGTCTTTCCAGGCACACAGCTCGTTATATAGCCTATCGACTGCCTTAACAGATAGGCTTTGCTCTTGGGTTTGGCCTTACAGCGAACTCAATGCTCTTGTTGCTTGCAGTTTGTTAAATAAAGCGATGCAGATTACATTATTTATTTCTGATTAATTGCGTCTTTTGATGTATTTTGCAACATTTGCTTGTTAGGCTGGGCTACTGTCAATGTCCTGTACAGGTCAATGTTCAACAATTGCTGGTGTAGGCCTAGGCTATTAATCAATTAGGGACTGTTCGTTATTTATTTAATTAAGGGGCTACCGGAGGAGTTTTGGGAGCGTTAGTCAAAAAAGACGTGACCCTCCCTCGCCAGCAAGAATTTTTTCTATGACCCTCCAAAGTGATTGAGAAAAAACGCATGACCCTCCCCAGTCCCAACAATTTATTGATGCCTTAGGCTACTGGGTCAATTTGGGAGCTTGCATGCTATGACTCCTTCCTTGAAGTGCCTTGAAAAGGCTGTCGTTTGCACAATTTCACAAATAATCACCGGGACCGAAACAAACCTGTCAACTTTTCCCGGGTTTATCACGTATTTTAACTTTTCCCTCGCTGTCTTAGGAGGAGCTGCAGGGCCGTCGCAAGGGGATGCGAGGCCCTGTGCGAACTTGACAGATGCAAGGCCCTTTTCACTTACGTGCATGAAATCATGCGATAGCTTACTCTACACATAGCCAAGGCTACTGTCGGTGTATTTTAATAGTAGCCTAGTCTAATAAGCTACACCAGCTTGCCTTTAACTCATTGAGTGCCAAAAACGTAATATTACGTTTTTCCTTCCCATGTGTTGAGTGCCAAAAACGTAATATTACGTTTTTAGCTTTTTTTTTAAATTACGAAACTAGATACTCTAATACACCTTATATGTGATTTTGGGAACTCTGTGATGAATATAAATGAACTATATGACGATCGTGAAACTCATGAAAACGGAGAATCTGGACATTTTATCTGGACATTTTATCATAACTCGGTTGCCGCTTTGGGTCGAATCAGTGATGCATGCACGTCAGGTCAAAACCAGGCCATTTTCGTGGGTCTATCACGAGGTGGCAGTCTCGCCAGGTCTCACTGATCACTTCACGGAATGTTTACACGAGTAAGTAACAGGCAACACTTCATATTTCATGAAAGACGTTTATCTCCATTTCTAGAAAAAAACAGCGATTTTGATGAAAACTAGCCACTGTTTAGCTTGGGATTTCTCAGGAACGGAGGCGTGTAGAAATACACGGTTTGCACGCACTGAGAGCTTAAAGTTTCACCTTTTAATCGAGCTATTGTACGTGTTCATAGCTATAACACAGAATATGCTGTGGCTGTACACAAATCATCAGCAATGGTATAGATTGCTGGCACTCTAGGACAAAGCTCCCAAAAACAGCTTGGCATTCAATGAGTTAAGAGGGGAAATTCAATTGTATAGCCTATAACATTAGCTGAGTCACATATTTGGCCATATGGTGTTTATCATAGGCTACATCACGAAACCAAATAGTGTAACAAAGGCGAACACTTTAACAGGGGGAATTAATTGGGCATGAATCATTGTGCTGAACGGTATTTGTCAATGAGCAGAAACACACACGACATTCAAACTATTGATAAGATGTACTGGTCTGTATCTATAGGCTAACATTGGACAAATAAATGACACTGACTCGCCATATCCTGACTCAGGAAAAAAAACATTTTCTTGCTTTGCCGCAAACTCAGCAATGAAATCATAGGCCAGTTTGCAGGTAGCCTAACGTCTTTTTCATAGAAGGGAGAGCCCAGTCTCTCCTGTGACATGGAGGTGCGCAAATAGTTTTTAATAGCCTGTTCAACTTCGAAAAGCTTCGTTCACCCGATGCCAGTCACTGATCGCAATTTCAAAGTTCGGAAAGCTTCATCTTTTTAAGTTTTAAGTGCAGTGGCCCCTATCTGCCCCCTTTGGAATTATATCTCGAGCCTAGGCTATTATAAGGTCCAGTGCGTTATGTCCTGGGATTCGGATGTGCTCAAAAAGAAAAGAAAAAAACACTTTTTTTTCTTTTTTTTTTCTTGTACAGGTAAATGTTCAACAATTGCTGGTGTACAGGTTATATAATCAATTAGCTAAATCATTTGTCCAGCTGTTTAAACATTTTTTCGTGCTACATTCAAACGCAAAAGGTGCTTTGATATATTTTTTGTTTGAACGTCGGCAAGCGGGCATGCTTTGGTTGCAATGAATGAGGATAATTGCTTTTTTTTGCATTATTTTGAATATGACTCGCTCCAGTCTCAACAGCACATACTTTTTCCACACGCTAAGTTCTAACACACATATCCCCTCTCGCTTTCTCTCTCTCCATCCCTGCACACGGTGCTTTCTTACAGGAGCTGCACCATTTTACAACAATTGCATCTACATTTTCATATTAGAATGTTTTGTCAAGTGTAAGCTTAAACTACCGTGATCAATTTAAGTTCCCGTGCCCCCGCTGCGTCATGGAAGCAGTAAGTCAGTCGCATCAAAAATAGTAGTGGCACCCAAGTGACACCTTGTGGTTGTTTGTGTCAACTGCAGTTTGTGCCATTTCTGCTGAGAAAATGGGGTGCGTGATTCATGAAGGAACCCGTCCAAACTTAACGGGGACCCACTGTACGTTCTGGGGCTCGGGCATTTCCATAATGGCTTTTACTTTACCAGGGTCCGGCTCGATCCCCGTAGCTGTGACCGTGTGGCCGACGAAGATCATGCTGTCCCGGCCAAACTCGCACTTCTCGTTGAGTGTCAGCCCTTCCTCTTGTAGTTTTTGTAGTACCTGATGTAAGCGTGTGTTGTGTTCTTCTTTGTTTGTTCCAAAAACCAGGATGTCGTCAGCATGGCAGAGCACGCCGTCGTGTGACTCCAACATCTGAGACATCCGGCCCTGGAAATGCTCGGGAGCCGACGAGATTCCGAAAGGGAGCCTGTTAAAACAGTACCTGCCGTAGAAAGTTATAAAGGTTGTCAATAGCGCTGACTCCCTGGCCAGAGGTATCTGCCAGAACCCGGATTGTGCGTCAAGCTTTGAAAAGACCTTTGCTCCAGACAGTTTTGCCAGAGTCAGATCGACAGACGGTAGAATGTGTCGCTCTCGTTTTACCCATTTGTTGAGGTGGGTGAGATCAACACAGATCCGTATTTTCCCGTTTGCTTTCGGAACGACGACCATTCCCACACACCAGTCTGTAGGCTGTGTGACTTTTGAGATGACTCCCATCGCTGCTTCCATGCGGTCAAGCTCCTCGCGGACCGCACCTCGTAGAGGGATTGGAACTCGTCGAGGCGTAGAGAGGGCATATGGAGTGGCGTTCCTCTCCAACTTGATTGTGTAGTTCTCCTTGAGACGTCCCAATCCGCTGAACACTGTCGGGTATGCAGTCTTAAAATCCTCTTGGGCGTCTCTCACTTCCTCGATTCTTTGTATCAGGTGCAGGGCTTCGATAGCAGGTAAGCCAAGTAAAGGTTTTGAAAGTCCTGTCATCACAGACACCTCCTGTGTTGCACTGTGACCTTTCGCTGACAGCTTGCTCTTAAAGCAGCCTTGGACCTCCAGAATGTTGTTTCCCGGACCATATAGGACTTTGCTGGGTTTTGTGAGAGGTCCGTCGCGCTCCACCTTGAACACCTCTGTTGGAATGGCGGTCACTGCCACGCCAGTGTCCAGCTTGAATGTTAAAGGCTGAAACGGTGTTTCTGTCCACTCTGTCAATGAGCGTGTGCTGACTGTCACTGATCCGAGGAACTCATACTCCTCCTTGTTTTGTTCCTGCCTTCTCTGCTGTGTGATGGTGTGGACTGCTCTCGCGGACCGGCAAACCGCAGCGTAGTGGCCCTTTTTTTCACATTTCCTGCAGCTTGCGTCCTTTGCTGGACAGTCCTTCCATTGGTGGTGCTGTGTTCCGCCACACCACTTGCACTCTCTCTCACAGGGGCTGTCCCGCTTGTACTGAGGTGGCTTCTCTCCTTTTGAAAATTTTCCTCTTTGAGGTCTAGGCCCCTTTCCTTTGTACCTGATACTGTCCACATTGTGTTCTGTGTTTTCGCCATGCAGCACCGACTGCTGTTTTTTCACAGTCTCATTTTGACGTGCGCATGCAATTGCTTTGGCCAGATCTAAATTTGGATCTAGCTGCAAGCGTTCAGATAGCTTTCTGTCCAGGATCCCTACAACTATCCTGTCTCTTATTAGTTCTTCTCGGAGTGCACCAAACTGGCAGTTCTCAGCCAGAGTGTGTACTGATGATATAAAGGATTCAACACTTTCTCCCTGCTCCTGGTGCCTCATGTTAAATTTTGCTCTTTCATAAATTACATTATGTTTTCCTACGCAATGGGCTTCAAAGGCCTTCCTCACCTTGTCATATTTATTTTTGTCTTCTTCTGACAATGGCAAAAGGCTCAAAATATCATCAGCTGTATCTCCTAAAGTATACAGCAGAGAGTTCACTTGGTACTCCTCAGGTTTATCAATCAGCCCTGATGCCATACGAAAGCGTTCAAATCTCCTTATCCATTTAGGCCAGTTGGCTGAGTTTGAAAAATCAAAACTATCTGGTGGAGATATTTGTACTGCTGTGGTGGCCATGTGTGTGTTTCTACTCGTTCTGGTAGGCTTACACTTTCCTCTTGCTGGTTATCCTCTAGCGTGAGCGAATCCTCCAATAAACTTTCACTTTCCGTGTCTCTTTCACGTCTATTTAGCATGGCCTGGACTGGAGCTAGATCGCTACTACTAGCCTACTGTTTACGGAATGTCCATTCCTTTTACTGGTGCTCCCTCTGATGGATTATTTGATCTCTCTCCTCTACTCACGCTCCGCGCAGCTTCGAGAAATTAATCCAATCTTTCTCCTTCCTAACCAATGTTCACAGGATGCTAGCCAGCCTTGGTTTGGCTAGTTATGAACACGCCAGCCTGAATGACGTTCACGTTCGTGAAGGTAAGACCTGTTACTGATTTATCTTCCTCTATTCTGTCGCAAGGCTCTGGAGTTAAAATTTTTGTCTTTTAAGATTACACAAGCTCTTCTTAACTTCTGACACCATGCGTTATTACTATGAAGGAACTCAGGCGGAGACCAGCATGTCCAGTGTGTCTCGTTTAATAAAGCACTCCCCGTGTTACACATAAACATGTCCCCAGTACAGGCACTGACTACGGTCAGGAACTTAAACATGAAAGACATATTTCTCAGTAACATTTACAAAATGTTAGCAAACAAAACCCTATGAACATTAGATTTATCTACTGAGACGTCCCTCGATAGAGTTTTTGTTTACTTTCCCCCAGCTAGCGCAGTGAAATGCAGAGCTACACCAACACAACAGCCTTGCACAGGTAGGCTACATACACTAAACAAAGAGTATACCACTTGCAAAGGTTAGATGAGGATATGGAGAACCATGCGTTTCCCTTGCGTTTCCCAAAAGCATAGTTGCAATGCAATTTCCCATTGCCAACCAACTAAGTTGCTAACAAGTTAGCAACTATGCTTTTGGGAAACGCGCCCCTGATCGCTAGCCTGGAAGCCAGACATTTAACACATTTAAGCCCGCCCACCGTAAAACATGGGTTGTTTTCATACATTTCACCGAATATCCTAATCAATTGCTATTAGCACCTATTCTCCCCTGTGTTTGCGCAATACTCTCGCTTTTCCCTCGCCCTCCCATAAATGCATATGCATCAGTAAGAAAAGCTCAGATAGCCATTCTGCTCTCCAGTGACACGCAAAATGCGTTTTCATCTACGTGCAATCTGTTTTTTTCATACAATGCCAGAAACAGGCGGCAATTTGGCAGTAATTCTTAGTATATAGTACCTAGTACCTAGGCCTCAGACTTAAGGGCTCAACATGCTTCTGCGTCAACTCCATGGCTATGCTGCGTCAACTCCATAGGTAGCTATGCTGCCACCTCTACCATGTCGTGCCATTTTATGGTTCTGCGTCGGGTTGCTTTGCATCTCGCTGCAATTTATTTCATTTTCTTGCTTAGATTTTGTACAAAGTAGGCCTATCGAGAAATAGACACAGTAAAATCCATTGACCTAGTTACTGTAACCAGCAAATAAGTCTGAGGTTAAGTTTAAGTTATGGTAGCAACTTTAGCACAACTGCTAACAAAGTAGGCCTACTGCTTGCTGGCGAAGTGCTAATTTCAAAACGTTACTGACATATAGACACTTAACCCATTTCACCCCATCGGTCACAATTGTGACCGAAAAAAAATATGTACTTATAAGCCTCTAAAACTGTAACTGGGGAATATCCCAATACTCTTTCAGTAAATATTGAAACAATAGAGTGTTTCAATGAAATGTGTGCAGTGTCAAATGTTTTGAGTAAATTGTCACATGACCAGAGCTGTTTACTTCCTGGTTGCACCTTGAGAAGAGGATGACGGCCTCACAGCTCCCAAATAAAGGTTTTTAAAGTATGTTAAAATACACATAGGACAAATATTTTTGTACACATGGTCTTTAAGGTGTCTAGTTATGATATATACATTTATAATTATTCAAATGTCTTTGGTGTGTTTGCAGAATGAGTAAACATGTTAACGGTCACAATAGTGACCGGTGGGATAGAATGTTGTATCTAGATGCACACATACTTCTACACCTACAAACACACACACATACACATACTCATACATACACACATACAGAGACATACACACACACTCACACACACATACATACTCACACACACATACACACAGATATAAACACTCACACACACACACACAGACATACACTCACAAACATACACATATTCACACACACAGACACACACACTCACAGACATACACACACACACACACACACACATACATATTCACACACACACACACACACTCACATATTCTCACACACTTGCACACACACACACACACACACACACACACACACATACACATATTCACACACACAGACATACACACACACTCACACACACACAAATATACACACTCACACACACAGATACACACACACACATACACACAGACATACACACTCACACATACACACACACAGACACAAATACACACATACACACATACACACACACAGATATACACTCACATACACAGATATACACACTCAGACATACACACTCACACACACACAGACACAAACACACACACAGACATACACACTTACACACACAGATATACACACTCACACACACAGATACACACTCTCACACACACAAATACACACACACACAGATATACACACTCAGACACACACACAGACATACACACTCTCACACACACAGACACAAACACACACACACACACACACACATACACACTCAAGGGGACTTCACATTGCACGCGACATGCACTTTGCGTGTGTGTGTGTGTGTGTGTGTGTGTGTGTTTGTGTGTGTGTGTATGTCTGTGTGTGTGTCTGAGTGTGTATATCTGTTGTGTGTGTGTGTGTGTATTTGTATATGTGTGTGAGTGTGTATCTGTGTGTGTGAGTGTGAGTGTGTATATCTGTGTGTGTGTGAGTGTGTATGTCTGTGTGTGTGTTTGTGTCTGTGTGTTGTTTATTTACCAGGAGCTTCGGCTCGTTAAAATAGAACCCTGAATGTGTATGTCTGTGCGTGCGTGTGTGTCTGCATGTAGTTGTGAGAGTTAGTGTATGGTCTGTGTGTGTGTGTGTGCGCATATATATATGTATGCACATTATATATATATATATATATATATATACACACACACACACACACACACATATATATATTTTTTTTTCATATATATATATATATATATATATATATATATATATATATATATATATATACGCACACGCACACACACGCACGCACAGACATACACATTCAGGGTTCTATTTTAATGAGCCAAAGCTCCTGGTAAATAAACAATGTTTACATATTTTTCATATTTATCATTGCCATTGGTCTCAGTGTTCATATCAGTTTGAAAAGTCCTGTCAGAATACCTTTATTTTAACAAAAAAGCAATTTGAGCAACCTTTAATTGAGTATACGCATATTATCCCACCGGTAATAAAACTCACTTTTTCATCTACTTTTCTACATTTTTAAAAAAAAAAAATTATTGATTACTTCAAAGGGTTGCTAATAACACATGATTTGCATATTTGCATGTCTGGGAAAAATTTGGGCTTAAATGGGTTAAGGATAACCCCGTCATTGTAATCAAAATATGTCTGAGTTTTTTGCAAAGCTTATGTCAGTGAACTAGCATGATGCTAACTCCCCACAGTAGGCTGCTTGAAACACTACTGACTATCAATACACAGGACGAGTTGACCAATCACAGTCCTTGCGGTCTGCGTCGCCTCGATGCGAAGTTACAAGTTTTTGGAGGTGCACGTCGAGCTACAGCGAAGGGGTCAGAGAGGGGTTCGCGACGACCCGGGGTCTGCGGGGGTACGCCGTCGATTCGACGCAGAAGCATAAAATAGGCTTTAGACTTTGGGGACGAACCATTGGTCCGACATCCCATTAGTCCGAAAATGACCCATTGAGGAGAGATACCATAACTCCAACATACCATTAGTCCAAAAAAAAGAAGCCCATTGGTCTGACATCCCATTAGTCCGACGATACACAGTAGAGATGCATGGATGACTTGTAACTGGCTGAGGATAAACCATGTGTAGCGGCGAAAGTTCCCTTCTTGTTATCGGTAAGTATTTCTCAATGTATTAATCCACTTAACCACTCTAAGACGGAAAGAAGGAGTCTCTACGTGTTTACTGTTGAACGACGGTAGAAAACAGTGTGTTTTTACTTTACTGAATACTGACCAAAGATACAAATCACACAGTTTCACTTTCTATTCACACGTGAACTGACCACGTCATAGCTCAGGGCGCGCTCTTTTGGTTACTCTAGGCAATGCAATGCATAAACATACTTAAAGGAACACGCCACCCAAAATCAGTAGTAATATATGTTCTTACCTTAACTTTCACGAGTTGAGTCATACCTCTCCCGTGCCGGTAGGTGCACTGAAACGCGCGGCGCGAATGTGTTAGCATGTTGCTATGCTAGCGGGCTCTGCCGTGGCCGTAGAGAGAGGAACATAGCAGTACTCAAACACCTCCACGTTTTCCCTACTTAAATACAGCTGCATGAGTAGTTGATAAAAATGTGTACGTCACACAACATGAAATGTGGCGATTTTCCAAGCGAATAAACAGGAGAACTACAATGTCTGGCGCAATAGCACTTGGGAGTACTTCGACCTAGGTAGTAATATTAATTAACACCTAATTGTAGATCCTATCCACCACAGCGTTTAGAATCCATGCTTGATCGACCCCTCAGCCTCCCCCTCCCCTCTGAGCGAGAGAGAGGCACACACACTAGAGATGCGCTGATGGGCTAGGAAAATCGTCAAAATGTGTTTGATTAATGCCATCTTGTTTGATTAATGCCATCTTACTCTCTCTATGGCCACGGCAGAGCCCGCTAGCATAGCAACATGCTAACACATTCGCGCCGCGCGCCAGAGCGTTTGAGTGCACATACCGACGCGGGAGAGGTACGACTCAACTCGTGAAAGTTAAGGTAAGAACATATATTACTACTGATTTTGGGTGGCGTGTTCCTTTAATTAACTAATGAATAAATCCAGACTGTCTATTTCCTACGACAAAACCCATCACAAATGAGCGCATTCCAAATAACGTAAGAGGAGGAGACATGCACAATATGCCCCCTACGCATTCACTCACACACAGAGGAGCATAGAGAACAGCTCAACACTGACAAGTAGCGTCAATATTTTGGTCATTAATGACAGCACAAGCCTCCTTAAAAGTCATCAATGCATCGGACTAATGGTATGTCGGACTTATGGTATCTCTCCTCAATGGGTCATTTTCGAACTAATGGGATGTCGGACTAATGGGATGTCGGACCAATGATACGGAACCTTAGACTTTGTCAGGAAGAAGGATGTTTTGGCTGTTGTTCCTACAGGATTTACGGTAGGCTATTTCGTTGCTCTGATTGGTTAGGTCTATCCAATTGTGTGCAGCAGGGATGTAGCCAGAAATTATAATTAAGGTGTGACTGTGAGATTTTAGATGGCCTCAACCCAGTGAAAGTGAGGGGCGCAGATGACAGGTGGGACGGAAATGACCTGGAAATGTAAATGTGTAGCCTATCAGTGTTGTTAAAATTAACGTGATCGCGTAATGACAATGAAAAACTGCATGTAAAAAATAAGCTACTCGCTTATAATTCACTGATTAATGATTCACTTTCAAACTTAAATGATGATCTAAGTAGAAAAAATAAGCCATGAGCTATTTTAAGGCAGAATTAAAAACTCAGAATGCAGTGCCTATTTTAGAGATGGGTTATATTGTAGGTCTACAAATCAACACTACTTTATATATATATATATATACGCACACGCACACACACGCACGCACAGACATACACATTCAGGGTTCTATTTTAATGAGCCAAAGCTCCTGGTAAATAAACAATGTTTACATATTTTTCATATTTATCATTGCCATTGGTCTCAGTGTTCATATCAGTTTGAAAAGTCCTGTCAGAATACCTTTATTTTAACAAAAAAGCAATTTGAGCAACCTTTAATTGAGTATACGCATATTATCCCACCGGTAATAAAACTCACTTTTTCATCTACTTTTCTACATTTTTAAAAAAAAAAAATTATTGATTACTTCAAAGGGTTGCTAATAACACATGATTTGCATATTTGCATGTCTGGGAAAAATTTGGGCTTAAATGGGTTAAGGATAACCCCGTCATTGTAATCAAAATATGTCTGAGTTTTTTGCAAAGCTTATGTCAGTGAACTAGCATGATGCTAACTCCCCACAGTAGGCTGCTTGAAACACTACTGACTATCAATACACAGGACGAGTTGACCAATCACAGTCCTTGCGGTCTGCGTCGCCTCGATGCGAAGTTACAAGTTTTTGGAGGTGCACGTCGAGCTACAGCGAAGGGGTCAGAGAGGGGTTCGCGACGACCCGGGGTCTGCGGGGGTACGCCGTCGATTCGACGCAGAAGCATAAAATAGGCTTTAGACTTTGGGGACGAACCATTGGTCCGACATCCCATTAGTCCGAAAATGACCCATTGAGGAGAGATACCATAACTCCAACATACCATTAGTCCAAAAAAAAGAAGCCCATTGGTCTGACATCCCATTAGTCCGACGATACACAGTAGAGATGCATGGATGACTTGTAACTGGCTGAGGATAAACCATGTGTAGCGGCGAAAGTTCCCTTCTTGTTATCGGTAAGTATTTCTCAATGTATTAATCCACTTAACCACTCTAAGACGGAAAGAAGGAGTCTCTACGTGTTTACTGTTGAACGACGGTAGAAAACAGTGTGTTTTTACTTTACTGAATACTGACCAAAGATACAAATCACACAGTTTCACTTTCTATTCACACGTGAACTGACCACGTCATAGCTCAGGGCGCGCTCTTTTGGTTACTCTAGGCAATGCAATGCATAAACATACTTAAAGGAACACGCCACCCAAAATCAGTAGTAATATATGTTCTTACCTTAACTTTCACGAGTTGAGTCATACCTCTCCCGTGCCGGTAGGTGCACTGAAACGCGCGGCGCGAATGTGTTAGCATGTTGCTATGCTAGCGGGCTCTGCCGTGGCCGTAGAGAGAGGAACATAGCAGTACTCAAACACCTCCACGTTTTCCCTACTTAAATACAGCTGCATGAGTAGTTGATAAAAATGTGTACGTCACACAACATGAAATGTGGCGATTTTCCAAGCGAATAAACAGGAGAACTACAATGTCTGGCGCAATAGCACTTGGGAGTACTTCGACCTAGGTAGTAATATTAATTAACACCTAATTGTAGATCCTATCCACCACAGCGTTTAGAATCCATGCTTGATCGACCCCTCAGCCTCCCCCTCCCCTCTGAGCGAGAGAGAGGCACACACACTAGAGATGCGCTGATGGGCTAGGAAAATCGTCAAAATGTGTTTGATTAATGCCATCTTGTTTGATTAATGCCATCTTACTCTCTCTATGGCCACGGCAGAGCCCGCTAGCATAGCAACATGCTAACACATTCGCGCCGCGCGCCAGAGCGTTTGAGTGCACATACCGACGCGGGAGAGGTACGACTCAACTCGTGAAAGTTAAGGTAAGAACATATATTACTACTGATTTTGGGTGGCGTGTTCCTTTAATTAACTAATGAATAAATCCAGACTGTCTATTTCCTACGACAAAACCCATCACAAATGAGCGCATTCCAAATAACGTAAGAGGAGGAGACATGCACAATATGCCCCCTACGCATTCACTCACACACAGAGGAGCATAGAGAACAGCTCAACACTGACAAGTAGCGTCAATATTTTGGTCATTAATGACAGCACAAGCCTCCTTAAAAGTCATCAATGCATCGGACTAATGGTATGTCGGACTTATGGTATCTCTCCTCAATGGGTCATTTTCGAACTAATGGGATGTCGGACTAATGGGATGTCGGACCAATGATACGGAACCTTAGACTTTGTCAGGAAGAAGGATGTTTTGGCTGTTGTTCCTACAGGATTTACGGTAGGCTATTTCGTTGCTCTGATTGGTTAGGTCTATCCAATTGTGTGCAGCAGGGATGTAGCCAGAAATTATAATTAAGGTGTGACTGTGAGATTTTAGATGGCCTCAACCCAGTGAAAGTGAGGGGCGCAGATGACAGGTGGGACGGAAATGACCTGGAAATGTAAATGTGTAGCCTATCAGTGTTGTTAAAATTAACGTGATCGCGTAATGACAATGAAAAACTGCATGTAAAAAATAAGCTACTCGCTTATAATTCACTGATTAATGATTCACTTTCAAACTTAAATGATGATCTAAGTAGAAAAAATAAGCCATGAGCTATTTTAAGGCAGAATTAAAAACTCAGAATGCAGTGCCTATTTTAGAGATGGGTTATATTGTAGGTCTACAAATCAACACTACTTTGTTTATTAATTGTTTATTAAGACTTTGCAGAGTCATTTTTCCCCTTTATCGGTCACACGTCCCATAACCACATCCCAATTATCCTAGCATGGGTGCCATTTCGAACTTAGTCCCGCCCACAACATTTGAGGTCGGGAAGTTCTGACTAAAATTGAGTATGACTATGTCAGGCTACAATTATCCAGTTCCAGACTAAAATTCTGAATAGAACTGAGTTGGCTACGTCAGGCTATCTGTTCGCTATAATTAATTCAAAAATCCTTTAAAATGTTATGGTGATGTGTGTGTGTGTGTGTGTGTGTGTGTGTGTGTGTGTGTGCGTGTGTATTAGCTGAATCTGTACATCCATCTCTGTATCTCTATCATCTCTTGATGTTGATGCCTCATAAAAACAGTACTGGTGTGTGGTACTTACTTGACATTAATGGTGAGTAGATAACTCTCGTTGGCTTGAGGGTACTGAACTAGAAATATAGGCACAAGTAACACAATATTGTAAGGGCAAAGAATGTATAATACAATAAGTGACTATATCATAGTGTACGTGTGTTTGTGCGCGTGCGTGTGTGTGTGTTTGTGTGTGTGAGTGTTTGTATGTGTGTGTATATATATCTATATATATATATATATATAGCTCTGGAAATACAGTAATTAAGAAACCACTGCATTTTTTTTTTGATATCAGCATACATGTATGACAGCCATTCCATTCCAGTGTCTATTGAATAGGCTACGAGCACGAAAGGCTCTTTGTGCACTCGTTTGCTTCCGGTGGAGCCAGGTGTGTTTGAACCTGCAGCTATTGTTAATGCAATCAGTGTCTGCACGGACCTGGTTGGGTGTTGCACTAGGGAATTATCACGTTGGGCTAACAAGATATTCAGTGTCGGAAGATGGTGTTAACAACACAGTTAATGCTCCACCAGAAATACATGAGCTTACAGGAACAGCCATTTGTGCATGTAGTCTATTCCAACACAAACACAACTCATTCTACTTAATGAGGTACTGATTAGGTGATCACCTGCTTTGCCCAACACCTGGTCGTCTAATGGTTAGACAGAGACCTGGAGAGGCCTACAAGCCACAGTGTCTCACACCAACTATGAAATTTGGTGGAAGATCAGTGATGAGAGCAAGGCTGGAATCAGGCAGATTCATCTCTGCGAAGGACGCATTAATCAAGCCACGTACATGGTTATCCTGGAAGAAAACTTCCAGCAGCACAATGCTCCATGCCCACAGTTAAGTCATTCAAGATGTGGATGAAAGACCACCAGATCAAGACCAGTTCAATCTCCAGACCTGAACCCCATTTATAATGGGAAATGTATCTCATGTATAAATGATTGTTGCATTATTTACTAAGTATAAAACATCTATTTACAAACATATTTTTGAGATAGGCTTATTTACTACGGACAAACCATTTATGACTATGTGTACAAATGAAGAAATAATGTATGAGCAATACTTAACAAATGATGAACACAACATTTACTAATAGTTTACAAATGCTTAACAAATGATGAATTGTGTGTAGTTATTATAAAGTGTTACCCTGAACTCTTACTTAAAACTTGTGTTGTTTATAAATTAATATTAACTTGTTTTCTTAGCATTATCTGAGGTTTGCATCTTTTTTGTTATTTTGATCATTTGTCATTTTCTGCAAATAAATGCTCTACCAGCCAATATTTTTATTTGGGAGAAATGTCAGTAGTTGACAGAATAAAACAAAACTGTTCATTTTACTCAAACACATATCTATAAATAGTAACATCAAAGAAACTGATAATTTTGCAGTGGTCTCTTATTTTTTCCAGAGCTGTGTGTGTGTGTGTATGTGTGTGTGTGTGTGTACATGAAGGAATACCTTTGGCTTCCTTTGTCAGGGTCACATTCAGGTCAAAATTTTTACACATCATATTTTCTGCCTTTGGTTCAGCATAATACAATCGTTCCATCTGCAGGAAGAGGGGGAAAAATACTGAGGCCGTCACCATTCTGAACCCCAACATTTGTATCCAGGGAAATGGATGTCATTATTTTATATGTTTTAAGGGCTGAAAATGTCCCTTATTGGTAAAGACTTTGTAAGATCATATTTTGTTTATTTAGCTTAAACTTACAACGAGTGTGCCTTTGCCTTGTCCTGTGGCTGTGATGGTTATCTTTTCATTTAGCTGAAACTGAGAAAGCAAGATTAACAAAAAAAGGTATAATAATCTCTTTTTTGGTAATTATGACTTTACCTATGGTAGATATTTTAAATTTCAGTTAAAAATCTGTATAAATTAATGAACTGATAAAATGCTCCATACATATATTATGGTGGTAAATGTATTGATATATTGCTTCTGTTTGCACTGTCACCAACAGTCACCTTTTCTGTGCGAGGTCTGAAAGCTTCATTCTGAGTAAAAGTCAATGTGACGGGTGTAGTGCGAGTGACGGTTGAGCCAAAGGTCACATGGAGATCTTTGCCTGGCACAGTCTTAGCCTGAAGCCTGTACTCAGCTACAGCCTGGAACACCATTATGGTGGACTGGGGAAGGAGATATGAACCATGTGATGCACTTATCAACAAGGATGAAACAAAGTAAAAAGGAACATTTTATTTCAGATATAGACCCTTTTAATCTATTCCTAGAGGGTTTCCGGTTGAAACGTTTCAAACCAATGCAGATACTTAGAAATTAAAATGAACCAGACTTTAGTGTAATGCTATACAAAATGTTGAAGTTAAAACTTGCTTTTTAAAATGTTGTTTGTCCCCAAGTTACCATTAGCTCAATGTTGTTTCCTGTGCCACTGGAAATGCCTAAGGAACGCACATGTTGAACGGGTCTATAGACAGGTTTTGAATTCCTAGTTCTATTTCTTAGGGAATTTCCCAAAGTAAACAGCCAAGCCTGATTGTGCCTTTGATTTCGGCTCTTCACATTATTGTAATACAGAATTCACCAGGCGTTGAATTGTTTCCCCACTAATAGGGAATGCGAGCTGGGATTAGACCATCGTGAGTCGGATTAGTTTTGCAGTTGATGTGTTGTAGCATATGTAATATGAGAAATACAACCCCAAAACAGAAAAAGTTGGGATGTTGTGTAAAATGTGAATAAAAACAGAATGTAATAATCTGCCAATCTCTTAAACTCATATTTAGTTGCAAAAAGGACACAGACAATATATAACATGTTGAAAATGACAAATCTGACTATTTCATGGAAAATATATGTTAATTGTGAATTTGATACCAGCAACATGTTTCAAAAAGTTGGGACGGGGGTAACAAAATGCTGAAAACAAGGGAAAGAGCTCAAAAACAAATTTCGATGGCGGTGGTCTTTTGGACCTCAGATGGCACTGCATCAACACCAGACCTGTTTCCAGACCTGTCATTGTATGGGCTCAGGAAAACCTCGGATAACCATTGTCTATGTGCACAGTTTGATACTCAGTTCAAAAACTCCAGCCAAAATGAACAGGTAAAATCGTATTGAGATATGATACAGGAAATACCACCGTCTCATCTGGCCCTGAGCTTGTTTAAATGGACTGAGGTAACATGGGAAAAGGTCCTGTGGTTAGACCAATCAAAGTTTGCCATTCTTTTTGGAAATCATGGAGTCATCAGGGCTAAAGAGGAGAGGGCCTATGCAAGCATCCAACCTATCCAACTTGTTTTAGTGCTCAGTTCGAAACCCAACATCTATGACGGTGTGGAGGAGCATTACTGCCTACAGCATGGGCATCTTGCCCATTTGGCAAAGCACAATCAATTCTGAATGATGTATACAGGATTTGAGCAACATATACTGCCATCCAGGCAATGTCTTTTCCAGGGAAGACCTTGAATATTTCAGGAAAACAATGCCAATATGAATTCTGCTAGTGCTGGGCGGTATACCGGTTCACACCGTATACCAGTGTATATTTTCGTTATGATATGAATTTTTAATATACCGCCATACCGGTGTATTTGATTAGGCTACACAAAGTTTGTAACGCTGCGCCGCGCGACAGTGTTTCAGATGAGACTTTTTTCACACGCTCGCATGGTGCCACTGCGAAGCATAGTGAGGGTAAACACAAAACACCTTAAGTTTTTCCCCTGAAGTATGACCCTTAAGGCTTAATTTCTCCTTAGGTAAGGGGTTTATTTAAGGGTGTTGCACAGAAATAATACCTTAAATTGTTTCTTTAGTTAAAGGGGACATATTATGCAAATTTCACTTTTTGCATCCTTTTGTACCTCCATTTGGGTCTCTACAGCTCTTAATAACACTCCAAGCGCGAAAAAAAGCCATCCATCCGTTTTCTGTGAGTCAGTTGAACGATTTTGGTGTCAGGAATCACAGGCTTCTATGAGCCATTTTCTGGCTCCCTTATCCTGACGTCAAAATAAGGGAATTTGCATAGAACCACCCTGGCGCCACCCCTCACCTCTCAACCCCCACATAGCCCCACCCACTCGATTAGTTGAAGATCCGCCATTAGTTTGCTGGTTTAACAAGCACGGACACCGAGCGCAATGGCTACAAGCAAGAGCAAGTCACACATGAAGTGTTGTGTTGTTGGCTGCACAGAACAACACAAATCCTTGCACTTTCTCCCAGCCAAAGAGAACAGAAGAACCGAGTGGCTCCATTTCATTTTTGATGGCTATGTTCCAGCAACAGTCGGCAAAAATGTTGTGTGTGGAACCACTTCAAGGCAGACTGCTTTGAAAACCTAGGACAGTACATTGAGGGATTAGCCATCAAACTTCGTTTGACAGAGGGATCTGTACCTACTGTCCGTGGCAAGTCACAAGATGAGAGACATGTAAGTACTTTCAAATAATGACTTTTGTGTTCCTATCGCAGTTACGCATGAACTAACGTTGGGTTGTTCATGTTTTGTCATTTAGCACAAGCTAACGCAAACATTACGGCTAACGTTAGCCCTGCATCTGCTTGGAGTGAGCATTTTCTCCATTCCAAATTGCAAATGCAGCACACAGCCGATCGAGTCATATTTGACAATCCCAGTCAATAATATCTGAAAGTAATGATTGTTAAAATGTTGTCTAGACGCTAGACCTCCATTAAATATTGTCATGTTATCCACAATTGAGGCGACCAACAGCTAAAAGCCCTTAGTATAAGCTAATGTTAGCTTGTAGCCTCACTTTATAACGTTATCCAGTGTTTGCACATTTCCCCTATAGCTCTATTTCATTTAAGCTGCAAGGGTTTGTCACAATTTGTAGTCGTTTTGTCCTTACTGATGAGGAGTTAGATATGGTCATGTTATCTACAATGAAGGTGGCCAGTAAGCTCTTAGTCTAGGCTAATGTTTGCTGTTGTAAATAAAGCGAGATATAGTACTGACAGTGCAAGAAATTGTAGCCTCAGTTTTTAGCTCAAAGTAAACGTGCATATTATATGCATACCATTATTTTCATGTTTGGTTTTCTCTTTACTGCGCAAGACTCTACCTGGCTGCTCTGCATTACAATGAGGATGCTGCACGAGACCAGGCCACCTTATCCTCTAGGGACCCTCTCTACAGGATGCATTTCCCAAAGTACAGGAAGGGAGAGTGCAGGGTGAAACCCATCAAAACCGAGACAACATTCCGTAAGTTACATAATTTGTTATTTATCAACAATAAAAGATCTGTTCATTATGTATGCTATTGCACTATAGTGTCTTTACAATGAACAAAACAATAAATAAATGTACAATGAAATACTTTACAAACTATGTACATAGTTACAGAAGTGTTTGTGAAATATTGCACAGGGTATGTGGAACACTTGATGGGCTTCATCATGGGCGAGGTCATTATGGACCCAGAAGCATACAGGGAGGAACTCCTGAATATAAGCATTCCTCCGGACCTGTCCTCAGAGTTTGAGCACCCAGAGAAGGAGGAGGTGATCGCCAACTACGTTTCTCGCTTCAATCCAGGGGAGGCAGTTTGAAGCCCACGTATTGTCCTTGGCTGTCAGGAAACTCCCGACGAACACGCAGGACCAAACATGACGGATTGACGACCCTTATTCTGCGTCCAAGAAAACCCCAACACCAACTGACAAAGCTCTTGTAGGCAAGATACCTGTAACGACTAAAAAAAAACATTGCAGTAGTTAGCAGGTTACATAATCTGTCAGTTCTGTCAAAAATGCAAAGTGCAATTGTCATATTTCAAGGAAATATGATGTTTTATTTCTGTTTTGTGTAATAAATATATTTTGTAATGTCTTATGTGTGTATGTTTGATACCTGCTGAATTTGCAGACAATAGCCATACATAAAAAGAAAGAAAACAACAATTGGGGCATGTGTTGGTGTGTAAGGCCATTAGTGACCTATGAACATAGACTAACATCTGCTTTTGCTGATAAAAACGGTAGCCTGTCACTTCTCATAAACACTGGGAAAAAACGAATAAGTAGCCTAATAAATAACACGTACTGCTCTATTCCCCGGAGCCGTAAGGCCCCATGGTCAGCTCTGTAGATGTTCGGTGCGTTCTGAAGAGAATAAACATTCAGGCACACCGGGTATGAACCTGGATGATCAATTATGCATTGAGGGATCTCCTCCAGCTGCTGCAGACGTTGTGTGATCTATAATGGTAAGGTAAGGTGAGTGCTATGCTAGCACAGTCACTAGCATTATTCGTAAATGAGTGAGTAATATGGCATACTCGCTAGCTCATTTGTAAACTAGATGTACCGCAGAGCGGTACAAAATATGACCGCCGCCCAGTCCAGCACATTTTTTCCACAAAAAGAAATCACGCTGAAAGGCCTATATGATTCTAACTGTCTCACTAAATTGCATTATCCACACTCAATTCTCACTGGTATCTGCTAGACAACAAGTACCAAAACATGATTAGTTCATAGATTTCACATGTAAAATTCATTTTATACAACCCCACCTCCATCTTGCCTGTTCATAATTATGAGAAATTCTTGATTGTTTGTGTTATGTTTATGTTATGTGTGTGGGTGTGTGTGTGTGTGTGAGTGTGTGTGTGTGTGTGTGTGCGTGCCTGCGTATGTGCCTGTGCATGGAAGCGTACATATGTCTACTGTGTGAGTATGTGTCATGATTACTGTGAATGTGTGTGTGTGTGTGTATCTGTTTGTGCACATGTGTGCACATGAACTGGGCTAACATGACCCCTGGAGGCAAATATACGGAAAAAATGGTCATCCTAGGCCTTACAGTTCTCAAGATATTCACAGAGAACTGTGTCTGGCCTACCCTCCTTTCGGGGGGTCCAGTCCAGCGGGGGGGCTACAGATCAAAACGAAAAATGACAGTTCCATGCTATCCATGTGGGGGTACATGCCCACCAAGTTTTGTGTACCCCGGTCTTTCAGTGTCCCGGGAATCCTTGTTGGTGTACGTCACTAAATGTACACATAAATTGTTTTATTGTAAGGCCCCCCATGAACGAAAGTACACAAAACTTGGCATGCATTCGGAGGGTGTCATAATGATCCTACACTTTCAATTTCGTGCAGTTTTGACCATGTCAGCCAGAGATATTGTGATGAAAACACCTAATTTTTTGCTTTTTAATTTTTAACTAGGTGGCGCTATACATGAAATAAGTGGTAATGGGATGGGTTGACATGGCCCCTTGAGATCAACATACAAAAAAAAGGTGGACCTCCTAGGCCCTACGGTTCTCGAGATATTCACAGAAAACTGTCTCCGGCCACCTACAGGCCAGTTGGTGTATAGTAACATAAATGAATTTATTGTGTGGCCCCCCATGAACGGAATTCCACGAAACTTGGCGTGCATTCAGAGGGTGTCATAATGATCCTACACTTCCAATTTCGTGCAGTTTTGACTATGTTAGGTCACAGATACCTGCGATTACAACACCTCATTTTTACTTTTTTGTGTTTAACTAGGTGGCGCTATACATGAAATGAGTGGTTATGGAATGGGTTGACATGGCCCCTTGAGATCAACATACAAAAAAAAAATGGTCCTCCTAAACCTTACGGTTCTCGAGATATTCACAGAAAACTGTGTCTGCCCTACCCTCCTTTCGGGGGGTGCAGTCCAGCGGGGGGGCTACAGATCAAAACGAAAAACGATGGTTCCATGCTATCCATATGGGGTTACATGCCCACCAAGTTTCGTCTACCCCGGTCTTTCAGTGTCCCGGGAATCATTGACAGAAATTTGGACATGCGAAAAAGAAAAGAAAAAAAAAAAAAAAAAAAAAATCTGACTAAACCTATATGACCGCCGCTTCGCTGCGCGGCGGTCATAATAAGTTAGTAACACGGTAACATATCTACAGGCCTTTCTGTAGCTTAGAAATGTTACCTGTGGAATCTCCTGGCAGCATATACTCTCTGCCTCAGTTGGCATTGCCCCACAATTTCCAGACGCACACCTATATAATAATTAATAATAATAATAATAAAAGCTAATCAAGTGCTGTGAATCTAGTGAAGTTTTTGAATGCAAGCAAATGTTAAATATTGTAAAAAGACTGGCTTTATGTCAAGAAAAATTACATTACGTTTACTTCGTAACAGGCTGAAAAGGGTAAAGGCTAATAGCCAAGCCTAATATGACACGTAGCACAGATGGAGGATAAATACATTGATTTAAAAAGTTAACAAACCATTCAGAAACTGCTTGCAGCATTCGTGAAGGTGTTTCTGCAGGTGGCTCCTCTTCATCTTGATCTGGGTCCGACTCTGGGTCAAACATGTTGGGCTGGAGTGCGCCTCTGTAATCCGTCATTTTCACACGAGCGGTGGAGGTTTTCACGTGAAGAAAACGAGCAGCGTAAACATCTGACGGGTGGGGCGTGGCCAGCAGTAGCTTATTTGCATAAGAGTGACAGAGCCCTAAAACGGCTCATTCTGAAAGGGACTGAAGCTGGCAAGAATAGGACTGCAGAGATCTCTTTATGTGAGATTGATTTTGTGCAAAAAACTTTATGAACATGTTTTGTATAGCCCATAGACCTATTCTAACTTGTTTAAAAAGAGGTATAATATGTCTCCTTTAAGGAAAAACGTTACTGCATTGAAAAGGATTTACCGTCACGAAAATTCTATTGAGATTGTTCAACAGCTGTAGCTGGCTAGTAGGTGATGTCGTTAGTTAGCAACCCACCGAACACAGTGAAGTTTAATGATCTTATCATTCATCTCACCTTAAGAATATTCGCTGAAATTATCTAGGTAGCAAGTAACGCATGTTATAGACATGCACTGAGCAATACTAGCTGGCTAGTTAGAAATGATCCTGACTGTCATCAGTGCACCAAAACGAACTTTTTTGTTAATGTTTTGCCTAGCGAACCGAACCGAAGCTCATGGCAGGCTAACAAGACATCCACATCCACATGAAGTTAACGTTAGCCTACCACTAACGTCATGTAAACCACACAATAACAATACATTTCTGATAGGCCTATTTGACAGAGTAAGCATATTAACAGAGAGGTTTTATTTTAAATTGTATCATTTTCAAAAAAGTATAATTATTGCAAGTTGCACTACTTTTTGTATTGGTTTTATACAAGATGTTTGTGAAATTTGCACAGTAAAACTTCTGTATTTTGACTGCAATTGTCTTTGCATTCTGATTAGATTCTTCATTAGAATCATGAGTGGCTCTTTGTAAACAGCATCATTTTCTGGGGCCATGCAAAACTGCATTTCCACTAGTGTGGAGTTATTCTACATCATGACAGTAAAATAGACCATCCTTAGTCAACTGCAGCAATTCCTCTCTCAACCTGTAGAAAATGCTGTGAACATCTGATTATGCATGGTAAAAAAATACCGTCATATACCGTGAAACCGTAAGAATTTTGAAAAATACTGTGATATACATTTTTGGTCATACCGCCCAGCACTAAATTCTGCACATATTTAAATAGTATTTCTCCATAAAGGAAGAGTCCAGGTGCTAAGATGGCCTGTCTGCAGTCCAGATTTGTCAAATTATGAGCATAATGCAATGAAAAACATGACTGAGAATATCCCATAATGTTGAGCAATCTTATATCAGGGAGTAATGGGACAACATTCCATTCTCAAAACTGTAGCAAATGGTCTCCTCAGTTCCTACACATTTACAGAATTTTGTTAAATGAAGAGGTGAAGCAGCACAGTGGTAAACATGCTCCAGTCCCAACTTTGTTTGAAACATGTTGCTGGCATCAAATTCAAAATTAATATATACTGCTCAAAAAAATAAGGGAACACTTCAATCATACACTGGATCGGTACTCTGACACTGTTTGGTTCTGAGCACAAGTAAAACTTTTGAGGCGAGTGTTTTATTTCGCAAGAACTGTCAGACATTCTGTGAATGTAGTTTGAGAATGGAGAAAATGGTGGAAGGTTTCAAAAAATGTCTTTTAGCAATTGTAGAAAACTGTAAGTGTTCCCTTAATTTTTTTGAGCAGTATATATTTTCCATTGATATGTATGTCTTTTTTGCTGCTAAATATGGGTTTACGAGACTTGTATTTTTATCACATTCTGTTTTTATTTGCATTTTACACAACGTCCCAACTTTTTTTGTTTTGGGGTTGTACAACAGCAATACACAATTGGCTCAAGACAGCTACAACGGCAGGCTTTAGCCGGGATCCGTAAAGGCACTCCTTCACAGTACAGCATGTGCTTTCCGCAGCCAATAAAGTCAGATTTACATCAGTTTTTAAAATTACTTAAATTGTGTGACATATTACAGCAACCGTTATAGCAGAGACATGGAAGAATTTAAAAGGGAAAGGAATAATAAATAGGGCAGTACAGTACCTGAGTTGATGCTTTGCCATATCCAAAAAGCTGTTGCTTACTCAGCCAGTTCACAACGGGTCCTGCCCTCTCAAACTCTCTCATCTTCACCAGAGCAAGCAAAGCGTAGGCCGTGGCCTCCAAGGTAAAGAAGTGGTGGCCAGGGACTCGCCAGTGAGTATCATCTGAGAAACACCATGCACATAGAAATACTACGTTAACAATTACAACTTGCACATATGAATACTACGTTAGCGATCACACTATGGGCATAGAAACACTACTTTAACAATTACACCATGCACATAGAATTCTACTTTCTACTACTCAAAGTGTGCAGAACTGGTAGCACCTGTAAAACTATCAGAGGCTGCTGAATAAGCAAGCCAGTGGCTATGGCTGAGACGCTCGCAGACTACTTGGGGTCATGCCCCCCCCACCACCACCACCAGCTCATGGCGCAGACACAAATGGCTCTTTACAGGCCCAAGTTTTCTCTCTGAAACTACATAGTTCTGTGTGTAGTTTATGATACTATTAAACAGTTGTGTCACAAATACACCCTTTGTGGTTACTAATTAATTTGGTTATTTATTTTGCATTTAATATGCCCTTTAAGAAGCTTTAGTCTTTAAGGGGGAAATACATATTTTTTTAATCACGATTAATCTAGTTTAATTCATTTGAAAAAATTGAGTGACATTCGATTGAGTTGACGGTCATATTCAAATTTGTAGTGGTCTCTTAATTTTTTTTTCCAGAGCTCGCTCTCTATATATATGTGTGTGTGTGTATGTGTGTGTGTGTGTGTGTGTTGTACTAAAGTCTTATATGGTAACTTACCATGAGAGCTGAACTTATAAAACATGCTCTTATTTAGTCTTCCTGCAGTGGCTAGTGCATAGGAGGCCATGGTGACAGCATATGGATTTTTGATTGTTTGAGAGTTGATTCTACTTTCCAAGTACCCTACGGCTTGATTAATACTTCCCTGAAGATTCTGTGAATCAAATGCAAAAACCCAAGGTTATACACCAAGGCAATACCAAGTGATGTATTTGTAATAAGGTACATTAAGGTAATAAGGTGTTAGAGGAACCACACAACTATATCTGAGATTTACCAACTCCCTTAAATATTTTATCAAGGTTATGGTTAGTATATATGTTGTGGTTGCATACACTCAAAAATGCATAGAGTACTCATTTCATTTTATACTGGGACATGAGGAAAACTTACATTGACTGTTCCAGCACAGATCATCCTACTCTCTTGCATGGCTATCAGGACAAAAGCCGTCATAGAGACATCTGAATCCTGCCCAGATACATCTCCCTACAAAGGGAAAATGTGCCTGTTGTTGCTGTTATTATTATTATTATTATTATTATTATTATTATTATGCATGTAGCACTCTTCAGTTACAAAGTAATAAATCAGTCATTAAAATTGTTGATGAACAATAGTAAATATAATCTCAACCATAAATTGTTGTTAGCAGAGTGTCAACTGATAGTTTGTTTATATTCTGTATATTTGTAGATCGTCTATATAGTTAGACCTGCTTCTCTAGAATTAGTCAAAGTCAATTAAAAAAAATGCTGCATTAAAACAAACAAACTAAAATACATTTGAAAAGGAAATACAAAGAAAACTGCACATTTAACAAAATACACATCAGATCAATGTCATGCATGATGAGACCAAACTTTTTAAAAGCAAAATGCACAACAAATCTGAGGGGGAAAAAACCTTTCAAAAAATGAAATACTGGTTTTGGGTTAGATATACGGTATGATTAAACACACAAACTGTACAATAACACTTTTCCTGGGTGAAAGTCATTGTTTCTTGAACTGGACCAACATATCTCTTAAAAATGTTACAAAAGTAATGGGAAATTAGAAAATGACTAGGCTGAAATAGCACTGAGTTGTACTAATGGGGTAGCCATGGTTAGTATGCTTTTTAATTTGCACATGAATAATAGATGGAATGATACGTGACATACTGTAGCTGCCTTTATATAAAGGACAGGAGCATTCTCTATGAAACGGCCATTTGGTTGCTTTCTGTTTAAGATCAGCCACTTGATTGCACTGCAGATCACTTTTTCTTCAATGCTGATGATGTTACTGGCCATAGAGAAGACTTTAGCTACATAGGCTGTAAGCCTGCCAAAAAAAAAACACAGTCAGTCAAAGAAGAGGAAAAGTTAACAGTTGTTACCGTCTATCAGAACAGGAAGTTGACTGGACCCAATGTTCAAAAGTAATGACCCAAGGAACCATTTTTAAGGGTCCATATCTCAGAAAATAATGTAGATACAAGTTTAGGGTGTGTTCAGACTAAGTTGTGCAGTCTCTCGACCGGTGTTATGTCACCTTCTCCATTTTACTTGTTGTCATGGGAAACCACAGGTCTCGGTAATCCGCTTGTGATTGGTCAGCTGTAGAAAAAAAAGCGGACAGCGTTTCTCCGCTAGAAGTCGAATATTTCTCAACTTTAAAAACACCTCTGAGCTGCAGAAAATGACAGCCGTGATCGCGTTTTAAAAGAAGCCGAGGACTTTTTTGAAAACACGGTCTACTCCATAGGATTATGTAAAACGGACGCAGACAGCTGCGAAAAAGACGCTTAGTCTGAACACACCCTTAATCTTTTGCACAGCAGTTTTTGGTATAACAACAGGGGCAGTCGGTGCACTACTGGTTAGGGCTTCGGGCTTGGAACCGAATGGTTGCCGGTTCAATCATTGACCAGTGGGAACGGCTGAAGTGCCCTTGAGCAAGTGTGTGCTTCACCTCAATGTGTGCTCTGTGTGTTCACTAATTCATGGATGGGATAAATGCAGAGACCAAATTCCTTGTATACGCAAGTATACTTGGCCTAGAAACCTGATTTACACGTACATTTACATTACATACACACACATAAACACACAAACATAAAGTATCCAAGATGTTCAGGCGGGAGGCGTCTGTTGATTTCACATGGAATAACCCATTTGTCAACCAGCTTCCTATGATGGTTGACCAGCTAGACCAGCAAAACTCTTGCAAAAACATACCTTCAGCTAGTTTACCCATCTTACGATGGTAGCCCTAAGGCTTGAGGTGGTATGAATCATCTGAATTACCATTGTAAGCTGGGTAAACCTAACCTGACTCTCGCCAGATGAATTTCGTTCCGCCTAGCTCCACTCACATCCATCTGGGATCGTTTCCGTTGAGAGTGATTTCGGCACCAGATTTTATGGTAGAGCCAATCAGGATGCAGGGCGGGAGTTTCATAGATGTGAAGTAGCGTAGAAGCGATTGTGAGACTGTTCTCAGTGTCACGGGTTGGCTTCGATGTGAGTGGTTGAAGTAGCACGCCAGATTTTTTATAAGGCCCAGCCTTCTGAAACACCTCTCCAATGGATCGATCCCAGATGAATGAGTGGAGCTAGGCGGAACGAAATTCATCTGGCGAGAGTCAGGTTAGGGTAAACCAGCTAGACCAGCAAAACTTACCTTCATAAAAAAAAGGAAGGGAAAAGAGAGGAATAAACATCAAAAATAAAGATGAAAAAAAAAAACACTTGGAGAAAACTATGAGAAACTGACTCAGAGGAAACCATTCAAAACTAATTCCTAATTAAGGCCAAAAGAATGGACCGAAAAATGTTTTTCCCATGTCTTTACCATGTGCATGAATGCACCATTAGCCCTAGACTTTGCGGTGGTGTGCTTTTATTTATCTATTTGTTAGCATACATGAACGTCTTGTAAAATAAGGTAACATTATCATGGCTATATGATATGAATGCTAATTTTCCTGATAAATAATGTGGTTGCAATTTGCGGGTTGGGTCAGGTTTGGGTCAATGTTAAACACACATTTTGTTGGGTCTGGCGGCGCGGGTTGGATCTCCAAAATGGGTCGGGTGGTTGCTACTAGCACTACTAGACTGTCTGTCTTCCACTCTAGACACTGTCAGTGTTGCCATGTGAACATAAAATTAATGCAGTGTCAAATTTATATTGTTCTCACCCATGAAAATAGTTATACTCTTAAAACAAATTTGTGTTGTCCCTATCTGGACATAGAGATGTGTTAAAAAACAACACAAGAGTGGGGATGGGGGGGGGGGGGGTGTCTCACCAGGTGCTACTTGGCACGTGCTCAAAAGCACTATAAGACCCATCTCCTTTCCTGTATCGTAGTTGATTAACATAGCCTGAGAAACACAAAATAAAATAAGTTAATACGACCCCTTCCGAACAACTGTCCGGAAACCAAGTTGATTAACAAAGTCTGACAAACACAAATAAAATCAGTTAATATGAACCCTTTAGTCCTTGAGCCAGATCACCTAATTTTGGTGCCCTTTAGTCTTTGAGCCAAATCCTCTAATTTTGGTCAATTGGAATAAGTCTCAGTGATTTTTAAGGTATACAACCCTAAAATTAGAAAATGTGATAGCATTGCATTCCCAGTAAACAAAATAAAGTCTTGGCGACGTCCCCTAAAGGTCCCCTGGCGAACGTCACCTCCTCGACATTGTATAGGGTTCCCTTGACGTCCCGCGGACCTCTGTTCGGGAGGTCTAAAAGACGTCCCCAAGGGACGTCCTGTAATGGTCACCGCGACGTTATTCTACATGGAACGTAATAGTGATCATCAAATACCTCCTCAAAAAAAAAAAAACATGAATCATTATGTAGCGGTATTACATCCTATAAGCTTCACCGCTGCTAGGAGAGGTTGTCGGAACAGCACGCAGTTATGTTTTGTATGTTATGTTTTGTATGTCAATTTCTCAATCAATTACACTTACCTTATGTGTTCACGTCATGCAGTCATCTATGAAATCACGTCCTCCTTATGCATTACACTACTGACGAGTAGACATGGACCTTTATACCGGGCTAGGATGTGCTGCTTTCACATCTACGGTGCCTTTTTCTTAATAAACTAATACAACGTTTTAATGGGCATATCCCGTAGCATATTGTTCAAAACATCTTCAGAGTAGGCCTAGGCTAGCCTAAGCTAAATTGTTCAAACCATATTGTTTCAAAAAAAAAAAAAACTAATAGCCCAAAATACATAAATGAATCGCAATGCATACTGGGTCCAGTGATCAAACAGGGACAGTCTAAAAATAGCCTATGTAAGCCTATCTTCCTGGAACATTGCAGATGAATGTATGTATCGTTTTCTCTAGGCTATGAATGCTCTTTGTAGCCAACTTTAAGCTGAAATAAATAAATTCCAGATGTTTCTATTCCATATCATTTTTTATTCATAAACAGCTGCAGAGATCTTCTGCTCCTCGTCAGAAATCTCATCGGATATGTGCACTCTTCTTTGCTGTTTCCACAAGGAGCTGCTGTGACATCAGGGACAGCTATGCGTGACACTTTTAAACGCGAACATGCGTCAAATAAATTTCAAAGACATTTTAACAAGTCACAAAGTAGCAGTATCCTTAATTCTTCTGCAATGTAGAGCTAGATCGTTTTGCTTTACAAATTAGTCACTTCTGTTGCTAGGCAACCCTAAACAAACGCTATGTGGTCTGTTTTTAACATTTCTCTAGTTTTATTGCATCGTATTCAGCTCCAAAAGTCCTCGGTTAAGCCCCAATTCGGTCGTGTGTGTGTTTCTGAAAATAAAACAGATAATAAGTATGTGACAAGGTTAGATAAACCACTGCCTATTTAAAGCATGTTACGTGCATCACGTAATGACAGTTATCTGAAGAAATGCGCATTGTAAGCTAACGTTACACCAAGCATCACATCAGCTAACATGAATTTGATAAGTTTAACGTTAATTTGTAACGTTATACATTAACGTTAATGTAATGTTATGTGCTACATAATTCACATATCTGCAGTGAACCTAGCATACTTTGTTCATAGGCCGCACAACTTCATAAACTGTATATGTTGCCTTAGACTACGGTAAGTTAATGCAGCTACTGCTAGAGACGTTAGATAGATACTTCATCCCCAGAGGAAAATTACAGAATGTTACGTTATACAGCTGACATTATGACAACTTTTCATTCAGTTTCATTCAGTTATTGAAAACTTTATCAGCTACATACACAGCCAAAAATGTTACTTACATTCATCTGTGGCCACCAAGGGTGCATTTCTTCCGAATGCTGTGTTGCTATAATTAGCCTACGTGTAACGTGAAGGCGTGCATGGATGTGATGTCCTGCAGGCTGTAGCCAGAGCCAGAGCCCTTATTAAACATTCTCTGCCAGAGCACTCTCAACTCCGCTGCCATGTGTGAATAAACAAACGTCCCCTTGATGTCCCCGGTATAACGTTATTGTCGGGTCCTTAGGACGTCTTTGCAATGACCAAATGCAAATGTAGTCCAACAGTGCAACAGTGCAAGAATAAGGTCTAGAGCAGGGGTCTCCAACCTTTTTGGGAATGAGGGCTACCTGAAGACCCGAAATCATATGGAGGGCTACTCATTTAAAACAAACATACCCTCACCCCTTTTTTGCGAGGGTAGTCCTCCTAAATAATAGGCCTATGTGATTTTTACTTTTAAATGATCATTATTTGTGCAGGCCTATACGTCTTTATATATTAAGCAACTGTATTTTCAAATTTAATATCAATAACCTATGCAACACTACCAACATTTTTGTTCAGTTTGTTCATTTCAAAGTTTGCATGGGGAATCTAATCTATTTTTTTTTTTTTTTTTTTACAAAAAAACTTTCTTTTTGTGCAATTAATAATTTGGGTTACAATTTGTACCCAATTTATACCAACCCACCATTATGAATTCAGGGGATGTTTAAGTTCTGATTTCAGTGGACAATTCGGTTTTAACATTTCAATAGTAATCGCCCACACCACCCTAACATATGAAAACTCCTTTTAAAGTTATTGCACACCTGAAATGATCCATGATCTGACAAAAAAGGGTAATGCACAGTCCTGCTCAGTCATGCATGCTATAACATTTTTAGCGCTATTATACGGCAGTTGCCTACGGAGGAGAAAAGGCCTGTGAGCTAAAGCAATTGTTTTTCAGTCCTTGAACAATCATGGAAGAACCGTATTTGACGAACATGGAATGGCCACAGAACTTTTGCAAAGATATGCTTTCATTGGCTACACCAGACAAGCAAGTTTTTTCCCCCTTTACTGTCTATGCGTGCGAGCAGCGTGTGCGCTCCGCTTCCGTTGTTGTTTAAAGATTGAATGGGAAACGGATTTGAAGCCAAAGGCTAAATTTTAACGCAGCTACAATTTATAAGGTATCCAATATCAATTTATTGTTACAGATGTATGGCTACATACATTCTTAAAATGGTTCTGGTCTAGACTTAAATATCTATTGAAAACTTCACAATGGAGCGTGTTTTTAGAGCGTGATCTGCAGGTGACCTGTTGGCTATTTTTTAGAAAGTGCGCTGGGGGCGCCTCATAGCCGTCCCGCGGGCTACCTGGTGCCCGCGGGCACCGTGTTGGAGACCACTGGTCTAGAGACCAGCATAAATAATATGGACAAATAAGAGAGTAAAGTATAATGTAGACAAGGTAATATAAAAAACTATGTCAGTGCAAGAACAGGGCTGCCAACTTTTCAAAAAACCTTGGAGTGAGATTTGGTGGGGCCAACCAAAATTTAGCTGCGGAAATTTTTGTTTGGCTCATTCAGCATTATACTGTACAGTAAAAAAAACGTACATCAGTGATTCTCAGGTGTAGGGACCAGGCGTGGACGGATTATGAACTTTCAGGCCCCTGGGCCCACATGTATTAAGGGCTCCCCACTAATTGTCGCATATGTGGAAAGGGGGTTCGGGGGTCCTCCCCCAGAATTTTTTTCATTTGTTTGATGTGATTTCCTGTATTCTGGTGCATTTTGGTAGCTTAGAAATCTAGACACACCCTAGCGGCAGCAAATTACAAATTACATTTGCTTCCAGGGCTAGTCTAGCAACTCTCCGTTGGCTTGTGAGCTCACTCCCAGAGTTAAATGAACATTGGTATCAAAGGGACCTAGCCTACTACTAGGACCATGGGCATTGTGAAAGTGGGTGGGACATTTCAGAGGGGGTGTATGGGGGTCCTCCCCCATAAAAATTGTTTTAGACTAGATGCAATTTCCTGAATTCTGGTACATTTTAACAGGTTATTTAGATACTTCTATATAACAAAATAAAGCCAGCCTACGAAATTAATAAAAAGTAAATCATGTATAATTTAAAAATAACTCAATAGGCTACTTGGCTACGCAATAAGGTTTCCATTACAGCACCGCAGACGTTCAATGAACGCATGAAAGCGGATGGTTTGTTTGAAATCCCGACACTCTTTCAACTACATGGAACGTAATAGTGATCATCAAATACCTCCTCAGATTTCAGTGCCCATCAGTCCCAACATTTAACAATGTAATCAAACAGTCCAAAAGTAAATTCAATATCAAACTAAACCGAAAATGTCATGCTTTTGAAGGCCTACCAGTATGCCGCTCCAAGAAACGCATGTCTCAAAATAAAACTCACATAAGAAATAAAGGGCTGTCTCAAATACAATCCTGCCCCTAAAGGCCTGTACTTTGTCTTAAGACCCCGGCCATAATTTGAGGATTTACAGTATCTAAGTAGACAAACTGGCTTCAGATATCCAACAGAGTAAATAGAGATTGTGCAGTCTTAGTTGTGGTTAGTGACGTGATGCTGTTAATGGGAAGTTTTACATAGCCTAGCGTAAACCTATAGGTTATTATTTATTTGGCGTACCTACAGTATAAGGCTTTTTACCTTATCAAAAGTGAGGGGCATGACTGATCTCTTCAACACTGCGGGGGATTTGCCGCTTGTCACTGTGTGTGTGACAGAAGAGGAATGGGAGAATGCGTGTAACAAAAAAAAAAGTTTATGAGCGATTAACGTGCAAATGGGAGAATCCAATGAAAATGACAATGAAGCACTAAACAGATGCTGAAAACAGCACTGGTATTTCGCACGGCAAAAGTGGGGGGGGGGGTCCAAACTAACAATTTTAAAAAGTCTGTGGGTGTTTTGTAAGAATTTAAGAAATGTTTGTATATTTTAACTTTTAAATGCATCAACCAGGTGCACTTTCAAAATAAATTCAGAGGTCAGACTTGCTTATTTTTATGGAAATATTTGTGCTGTAGCTATTTTGCACTTCAGAATTATAACCGTGCACACACAGGTGGAATAGTTATGGTTATATTGCAATAAGTTCACAACCACAAAAACATATGCTACATTTCACAGTTCAGAAATGTTCAAAAATGTGTGTACATTTCAGCGCTCCATGAAATTATGCAGAAGTTCTCACCTGTGTTATTCAGCTAGTTTATTTAAGATAATATATTGGTCATTGTAATGGCCATAGCCTATAGCCTACATGCTATTCCTTTTTCAGGATGTACCCATACCTGCATTATGTGAATGTTTGCATATGGCTTATGTCAGGCTTTATATCAATATTTGTGTCTTGTTATTTGATTTTCTTCATATTTTTACATTAATGTCACTAGGAAGCATGCCAATATAATGTATATAATGTATTCATGTATCTGTAATGGGATTGGCTGGAACCTGACAATATAAGAACCATGATAGTGGGATAATCTATGGCTGAGCAATTTACAAAAATATATGTAGGCCTACTGACAAATAGTTTACATTAGAATACATTATAATTTCGCCCCAATGAGGCTATGTAGAAATGTGTTGCAATTTCAAAACCGGATTACTCAGGAACCACTTATTGCACAGAGGCATTCTTTATATCCTCGTATTCGGTACGGTTTGCTGTTGTGTGAAGGGTTAGTGAAATATTAAACCGAGAGTAATGGGTGTGCACTGTGTGCAAAATGCAAATATGATTAGCCTAAATTGCACGTCGGTTCAATGTTAATTTTCTCGCGAACCATTTATCACAGCAACTTGGCGCTAATATCATTGGAAAGCTTAGATTCGCACGTTCACCTGATGTGTGATATCATATGGATAGGTTTAGTTTAGTTGAACCTCATCTGCCAGGTATTTGACCTACCAGGTTGACACTTCAGCGTGAAAAATACTCAATAATACTCAAAGCATACCTGAAGGCGGGGAAATGCTGGGGGAATGCGCCTGGGATGGCTTCTGAAGTAGCATCGCAAATGAGAGAAAATTTAGAAAATTCCACAGACAGGGGGTGCTCTTGAACCCTCTCACCGTCTCTGAAAGCATAACCGTGGCTCAACAGGTAGATGTATAGATAGGCTAAACTCATTTTTCAGGCATCTGACTGACCGGGTTGACACTTCATCGTGAGAAATCAGGGGTGTGGCGTGTGAGTGTGTGAAACTAATCAAATGCGTGTGTCTCACGGCCAATGCGTGAGAGTTGCAAGAATAGGTTGAGGTAATATGGTTACAGCCATTCAGTATTGTAGCAGAAGCCATTGGTCATGAGTGCTAATATAGCATGAAAAACAGTGTAGCAGTAAAACAGTAGTAAAAACATTAGGCTGTGGACAGTAGTAAAACAGTAGTAAAACAGTAGTGGGCAGTCAGTACTCAAACATGGAGAGGGTGGAGAGGCAGACAGACTATGCAGAGAAGTCTATCTCTCCTCTTCCCTTTAGTGAAGCATTGAACAGTATGATCAATAGCCCTGGGGACAAATGAATTCCTCAGCCTTTCAGTTGTGCATGGCAGTGAGCGAAGTCTCCAGCTGATCAAGCTCTTTTGCTTTTTAATAGTGCTGTAGAGTGGATGACATTCATTGTCCAAGATGTTGATCAGTTTGTTCAGGGTCCTTTTGTCAGATATTGAAGTGATGCACTCCAGTTCAGCTCCCACTACAGAGCCAGCTTTCCTTACCAGCCTGTCAAGTCGCCCAGCATCCTTCTTCTTTGTGCTTCCTCCTCAGCATATCACTGCACAGAAGAGGACGCTGGCAACAACAGACTGGTAGAACATCCTGAGGAGCTTGCTGCACACATTGAAGGACCGCAGCCTCCTCAGGAAGTACAGCCTGCTCTGCCCTTTTTTGTAGAGTGTGACAGTGTTGGCTGACCAGTCCAGTTTATTGTCCAGGTGGAGACCCAGATACTTGTAGGTGCTTACCACCTCCACATTCACCCCATCAATTTCATGTATGTCCCACCTTGGCTAATGTATTCTAAAGATGGAGGCGAAACAGGGCTGCCGCCATACAAGCGACTCGCTCTATGTATTCTTAATGGCAGATTCTACACTTACGAGAATACTTTGATTTGTTGGTGATAATTACACATGTAATGAGCACATATTTTTGAAAGAAAAAATGTGTTCTTGCTAAGAATCGACACAAAATATTACACAATATAGCTTTAAATAAGTTATGAGAGGAAAATATTTGTATTTGGTGTGAAACACACACATACCTGTTTTTACTTTTTGTTTGTTTTTATTATTTGTATTAATATTTATTTGATCATTATTTTATTTATAAGCTAAGATTGCTAGCACAGGTGTCTAAAAAGAGATAAAAAGACTTTCACTTTCTGTTTGCAGTTTTGTGTAGTATTTGGGAAAAAAACATTGCATTTTCAGTAATAGCCGTTATTTTTTTGTATTATTCTTTAACACTGACATGGCTCTCCAATCAGGCCGTGGTGCAGCTGGCTAGGGCAGCTACGCCGTACGCTGGCGACCCGGGTTCGATTCCTCCCCCGTGGTCCTTTCCAGATCCCACCCCGACTCTCTCTCCCACTTACTTCCTGTCACTCTCCACTATCCTGTCGCATTAAAGGCATAAAAGCCCAAAAAAAATATACTTAACAAAAAAAAAAAAATGAATATATTTTGAGTCACACTGCGCATACCTTTCTTTTTAATCAACACTGTCACATAACATCATTTTCAGCTTAGTGAGTGTTCAGTAAAAGCCACTTGCCTGATTGAATATATTGAACAGCCTTCTCTCTTTGCGACACGCCCACCTTGTGCCACTGGTTGGTTTTGTCCAGGTAGTTGGCAGCAGTGACGGGCATGGTTATGTGAAACATGTTTTGCTCCCCGCAGCCACCCGGCTGGTAAATTAAAGACTTCATGGACTCCCCACTGATTGCCTTTTCGATAGTGATTCCCAAGTCATCGCCTAGAACCACAACCGGGCAGACATCACTCTCAAGGAGATTTCACCTTTCCTACTAACTCTGTATACCTCAGTCCAGTCCAGTACCCCCCGGAGTTAATACTTCCTGCACTGGTTACTTTTTGCAGGGAGAACAAAAGTTCTTTCTGAAACACTATACATGTATGTTTTGTTGTGTGTTGTTGTGACTAAAAACACTAAATAAGCCCTAGCCTATACCCTGATTATTATATTAAGCATTCCAACATCTAGAACATTCCTTGTCATATCTTGTTCATGTTAGAGGCAATTTCCCACTGGGCCATGACATACCTTGAACTGTGATATAGGTGTTGGCTGGAGTCTCTGGTATTTGGTTTTCTGCCATGTCAGGCAGGAGTGATCGTGTCTGTTCTCCACCTGACAGCCAAAGAAGGAACAGGGTCAAATGTATTGTAGGTGCAGACAGCACTGATTTTCCAATTAGACTAATCCTGATATAATTGCTTATTACCATAGGCTTACCATATGAACATATCACATGTTACAAGGTACAAGTCACATGTTACAAGGTACAGTCAGCGATTTCTCAAGAAGTCGCATTTGTTTGTGTTATGTTATGTAAATTTAATACCAGTCCATTACTAATTGTTTCTAAATGTAAATGTAATCAATCTTAATCAGACACCTTAGCCTGGGTAAACCCAGACAACCCTGTTAGCCAAGTTGAGTTTGCTCCCCCCAAGGTCAGTCTGGAAAGGATCCCATTAACACACATTTCTGAACTTTCAGGGGTTGTTTACCCAATGTCAAAGTAAATGGACATTCCTGTTTTTTGGTGATTCAGAAGCAGATAGACTACAAGGAGGCGGAGCCCCCCCCCCCCCCCCACAATTTATTTATTTATTTACAAATGTACATACTGTAATTACACTTATACATAGCCATATTCTACTGCTCTTCATCCTGCACATACACTTATTCTTAATACTATTATATACTGTCTCTGCACTACAATGGTACTGTTACCACACTGCACATAGCTGTACACACTACATATCTGTTTATATGGTTCATTCTAAATATCCATATTTATTCAGTTTTTCTGTAAAATATTCTGTTGATACACTGCATATATTTATGTTTTTACTACTACTATAATGGTACTGCCACTACATTGCACATATCTGTACATGTTGTTCATACATTGTTCATATTACATAGTCATATTTATTTTGCTCTTAAGGTTACTGTTATTACACTGCACATACTTATATTTAATTTAAACTACTCTAGACCACCTTCTGAAAACAACTGTATACTACTGTCTACACTGCACTATATATTTTGTCCTGTCTATGCACCACCTACTTTGTATATCACATTGCACTTTTTCTGCTTTTTTGCACTTCTGGTTAGACACAAACTGCATTTCGTTGTCTCTGTACTTGTACTCTGCACAATGCCAATAAAGTTGAATCTAATCGAATCTAATCTAATTGTAATAGTTTACAATCTCAAAGTTCATCTGGGCTCACCCAGACACCTTGTTTCAGACCTTCCAATTTTCTTTTACTCACCATACTTAGCTGGGTCTAGTTCAAATCTTTCTGTTTTCCTCACAGGGACACCTTCAGCCTAAAACCCAAAGTGGCATGGACTAATAAAGATAGAAGTACTATCTATTTGAGGCAGCCGTGGCCCACTGGTTAGCACTCTGGACTTGTAACCGGAGGGTTGCCGGTTCGAGCCCTGACCAGTGGGCCATGGCTGAAGTGCCCTTGAGCAAGGCACCTAACCCCTCACTGCTCCCCGAGCGCCGCCGTTGAAGCAGGCAGCTCACTGCGCCGGGATTAGTGTGTGCTTCACCTCACTGTGTGTTCACTGTGTGATGTATGTGTTTCACTGATTCATCGATTGGGTTAAATGCACAAAATTTCCCTCACGGGATCAAAAAGGTATATATACTTATACTATACTTTATTTAATTTCTAAAAAAATCTATTCAAAGGTATACTATGCAGGTTAAGGTATTTTTGGCAAGTTTAGAGCTCCCTCTAGAGTCGCGATGTATTTACATGTTACTCTGCTATTGTAAATAGCAAACCTTTTGCGACTTATCCCCCCTGTACACAATGCAAATGCTTTTGTTGTGGAGGTGAAGGATTAACAACAGGCAAAAACTATCTCCAAAGAGCTATATCTACTGAAAAGGTAATGTTTGGAAGTTGCATGGCTGGTTTTCTCAGTAGGGACTCGCCACGTCTATGTTGTATCGCTATGTTAGGTGAACGATTCGCGTTACATGTTCATTTACCATCAAATTGGCTTCATAAAGGTGAAAATCTTGCATAGTGTGCCTTTAATTCCTGTATTGATATGTTTTGCATAATACAATCCAACAATACATCCACCAGTAGATTTGGATATTCATACTGTATGTATGTAGATGGAGTGAACAACTAAACAAATTGATAGAATGAAAAACATAAACTAACATACAAACATAAATTATTATTGAGATATATGGGGAAAAATTCTCACCACCACAAGTAAGTCCTTCTTGACCCCATCACCAACAAAAGTCCCGTACACCGCGGCCTTCACCTCAATGGTGTACTTGCCTGGCTTACCCATGGGTACGATCACAAAGGGCACTGCGCGGGTTGACCTCTCACTCACTTCAACTGTAATGCGATACTTGCCAGATTTGCTGGCGTCACTGCAGACACCTTCAGTCTTTGACAACTCCACCCTCACCTGGAAAAAGAGGATTTAATTCTGAGGTTTCATGCCCAATACTTGGGACCTATGGGAAATTTATTTAACCAATCCACATACAACCAAATAATAGTGTAAACAGTCCTAAAACTAAATGTACCGCAGAGCAGTGCACAATATGACTGCCACCCAGTCCTGCACATTCTCTCCGCAAAAATAAATCAATCTTCTTTCAGTGACAAGAATTATTGTAGTGAGGACCTTTATTTTGAAACAGTTTTAGACAGAGAAAACAGTTGGTGGGAGTCATAGTTGATGACAACTGGCAGTTGGAGTGGCTGAACAATTCAATAGTTGATCAGTTTAAACAGTTAAATTATTTAATAGTGAATTAATGGATGTGCATAGGTAGATGTTGATAGACAGATCATTTAATGGATGAAGTGAAGAAAAAGAAGTGAAAGAAAGTGGGAAAGAGAAAAGTGAGCTATCCAGTTCAATTGAGAGAGACACAGAGAAGAGGTTCCATTGAAGTTGCTGCAATCAGTGAGAGAGCACAGGTGCAGTTGATTGCATTCTAAGTCATTAATTGGCTCTCTGAGAGGGCCTAGTTGAGCAGCTGTCAGTTGATACAGGTGCAAATCAGTTTGATTAGCCTATTGTGATGTCATAGTGCCAATGCGAAGTCTATGGCGAAAAATAAGCTTGATTTATGTTAATATCTCAAAAAGTATAAAGTTTACAAAAACGAAAAATACATTCCTCAAGTGTCCTTTTCAAGACCTATGTTACAAAGTTTGAACTGAGTTTCTACATTAAACGATTGAAGCTGAATTAGACGCAGAAATTTGGTGGGAAGAAGGAGAAGAAGACTTTGGATAACAGAACAGTGCATTTTCATGCACTGTAATAAAAAGAAGAAGAAGAAGAAGAAGAAGAAGAAGACTTCGGATAACAGAAAAGTGCATTTTCATGCACTGTAATTATCATAAAACGGTGAGGTTAAGCGGCTAACAAGCTATACCGCTTTTTTGAGGTCTCTCAAGTTCTTACTATTCTAGCAGGACAAGCACCATCAGTGTATGATCAGTACACTAGCCTTCCAATACCTTACTACAGCCATGTTCTTAATATAGTAAAGGATCAGTGCCTACTCTTAAAGCATCATCGCGGTTGTTGTGAAGGATGGCTCTGATCTCAATCTGTTCATGCCGCACAGCAGAGTAGGGTAACTTTAGATCAACAAAAAACTCCTTTTGGACCTCCAAACTCAAGGTTTCTGCCACACAAATCCCTATGGATTGGAAACGGGTTGGACAATATTATAAGACAGATACACTGATGTCCATTTATGATTATATGTCAGAAATGGGTGATTTTTACCTTTGGTGTCAGAGAGGCTGATGGCACTGAATTGCCAGCTGGTTATTGAGTCTGGAAAAGAAGTACTGTGAGTCTTCTCACTGGAGAAAAAAAAAATATGGTTACACTTTACTTGACAGTGTCGACAGAAGAGTAACATGACACTGTCATGAACGTGTCATAAACAAGTCATAAACGTTTATGACATAAGGCTTTTTCACTGAAGACTTTTTACTGCTAGTAATCACTCCGCGAATGATACATTGTAACCGTTAAAACTAAAAAACATAACATTAATACAAACTAGTGAATTAAGCAATATGGCAGACTCTCTCTTTTTAAAGAGAGATGAAAACAACTGTCAGTATTTCACCATGGCATTTAACAAGGAGACAAAGAACCACAAAGATCCTCTGGAGTGAACAAAGGACAATCACAGAGGAGCTAACCCTAACCCTAACCCTAGGGGAGCCAGGGAATCCCCTCTGCCCTGTGGCCTCTCTGGCAAAATACCTGAAGAAAATCCCTCCTGATGCAAAGGCCCTCTATCTCCAAACGAAGCGGCTTGTCTCGCCAAACGAAACAATCTGGTTCAACAATCTCCCTTTCGGTGTAAACCAACTTGGGCAAATGCTGTCAAAAATGTGCCAAGAGGCAGGGACGAAGGTGAGATACACAAACCACAGCCTAAGAGCGACGGCGGTGGAGAAGCTATCAGATGCTGGACTTGCTGCCAGGGAAATGACAGTGAGTGGGCACAGGTAAGCGCATCTCGCAAATTTAACATAATGTTATATGCAATGTTGTTCTGCAATTAGCCTAACTGTTTTCTAGAATGGAGAGCTCTCTTGCGAGCTATTGGCTACCCTCGCTGGACAGCAAAAAGCGGTGGAGTCACATTTTAGGGGACCACAACCATCAGACAACCAAAACACCCAGAATAACTGAACAACAAGTGTGTATTAGTCCTGCAACCTCCACTGACAGTGAACTGCAGACATATGTCAAAGGTTGCACCATCCAAGCGAATGTGCAAATCAATGTCTACAAGTAGGCCTAGCCACACTGCTACAATGTGTAGTATATATATATATATATATAATAAATATATAGTATAAAAGGGGAAATATCCAAGGGGGGTGTGAATATTTTTATAGGCACTGTATATATATATATATATAATGTGTGTGTGTGTAAGATCAATAATTGTTGAACGTTTATGATAACCCGTCAAAAGGAAGGTAGACCATGAATTACGCTAAACAGTTTTCTTCTGAACAGCTGGGAAGTGTCTCTTCTCGCCAAAGCCAACTCTCTGGGAAGTATGAACGGGATGTCAACTCGTCTATAGTCTCATCCATATCTGCTTCTTCTTCACTAAGATCACCTGATGGATAGACACAGATGTTCACAGACACACACACACACACACACACACACACAATTCAGTTAAAGAAATTGGTAACACTTTACAGTGAAGGTACATGAATTATCTAAGGGATAACGGCCGCCGAGGTGTCCTGTTATATGGAATTAATGGACGAGGGCGAGGGGCAAAGAACTCTCCGACGCACAGCGGAGTCCATTAATTCTGTATAACTGGACACACCTTTAGGTGTTGTAGACACAATATCTCTGGCTGACATGGTCAAAACTGCACGAAATTGAAAGTGTAGGATCAATATGACACCCTCTGAATGCATGCCAAGTTTCGTGGACTTTCATTCATGGGGGGCCATACAATAAATTAATTTATGTGTACATTTAGTGACAGTACACCAACAGAGTTTTCTGTGAATATCTTGAGAACCGTAGGACCTAGGACGACCAATTGTTTGTGTCAGTTTGCCTCCAGGGGTCATGTTAACCCATTTCATATGCACACATATGCATGAACAGATATTCACACACGCACACATACATTCACAGTAATCATACGTATGACACATACTGTACACACACAGTAAATACCCTGACTTTGCTGAATTACTGAAGCTAAGCAGGCTTAGTTAGTACTTGGATAAGAAACCTCCTTGGAAGAGTAGGTTCCTGCTGGAAGTGGTGTTGGTGGCTGGCCAGTAGGTGGCAGTCTTCCCTGTGGCCAAAAGCCACCAAACAAATATCAATCCCAATGTCCTATTGCAGTGACAGGGACACTGTACTGCAGGAGATGTTTTCCTTTGCTTGAATGTTAAATTGAGGTCCTGACTCATCATGGTTGTTAAAGATCCCATGGCACTTATCGCAAAGAGTAGGTGGTTCCCTGACTTGCTTTATTTATGTACACATAAGACACACACACACACACACACACACACACACATATACACAAAAACAACCACACACTCTGCACACACTCAATTACAAACACACAAAAAAGGAACAAAGTAGGAAATGAACACAATTTGACAAGCGTGACTTATTTTTGTGGAAAAAAATGTGCTGGACTGAGCGGCGGTCATATTTTGTACCACTCTGCGGTACATCTAGTTTAATCTTAAACAACGCTCATTATCCATCCCTGTGCGATCTCTTACCATTAAAGCCGTTAAATTAAAATATAGGCTACTAGGCTACTGAACGTAGACTTACCCTCTTGAACGCAGCATGACTGCACTTCACCACACCACCAGACTATAGGCCTATGAGCAAACCGCATAAGATCGATTTGACAGCACTGTTTTGTCTATTTACGTAGCCGTTCATTGGGCTAGCCTACATGGTTTGATATGTGAAGTCCTGTTTGCTGTTGAACTTGCGCTTTGCCTTTTCTATGTTTATTGACAAAGCCATACCCTAAATGATGGCCCATAATACAGCCTAGCCTACTTCAATGATTGTGTGAATTGATCTGTAGCTATCCTCTGCTATTCAGAGCTCCGGAAAGTTCCCAGATATTTTGAAACACCTGTTAGCAATTTCTGATGGTGGAATATTCAATGGCTACCTGACAACATCTCAGTGCAAATTCCAAAATTGTTCTCTATTTATTTCCACGGTTCAACACACGAGACGACTGAACACCCAGGTGTGTAGGCCTACAGTAATGTGTACATTAGCCTATAATACTAGAACATAGTTTGGCTGCAATGGCTTTATTAATTTCTGCCAGTTAGTGCATTTTCCCTGTGTATAAGTTAAAGACTACATGCATTATTATGTTTGACAATGAGGATAGCCTATCTGAAATTGAGAATAGCACTCCGACTAAATAGTTTAGTCTATTTCTTTGTATTGTGAAATTGAAATGAAATATGGACTATTGTAATCAATAATATGTTGAAATTAATTAAAAGGAATCAATTTCTATTGTCTGTTGTGTGCGTGTGTCAAGTTATAGCCTAGGGCCTACCGTGCGCACACTGCGCAAAAGTGCCACTCACGCCAAGGCTATTTAATTGTATCGCCTTTATTGGCTTAAAAAGCATCACCACCTGAGAACAAGGCCTAACGTCTTGCAGTGGCATTGCGAGAGAATCGCTTGTGTGCAGTCAGCCTCTAATTTCAATGCTAAAACTTTCGGGCAATTAAAACATGTTGAGGTACCCAAAGTCAATGCTATGTGCGGGATGTGCCAACTTTTTATGAGATAGACCCCCTTAAAGACCCCCTTAAAGACAAAAAGATAGTTCGGGCCCTGCTGTCGGGACTTATTTTCCCAATAATGACCAGTGTTCTATACATTATCCCTTACATGATTTATGCATTACTTCATTCCTTTATATTTTTATAGTCTCTTATTCATGACCTCATGCATTAACAACACATCAACTAAAGCATTAGGTACAGTGGGCAAATCATTATGATTTATAACTTTTTAAGCATGATCATCATGATTAAATGAATTTAAGGTTAGTTGCTCATATTGTGAATAATGACATGTGTTTAGAGAACTGCAAGTTGTGTTCAAATCAGACTTGGAGCAGTGATGACCACATTTCTTTGCAGAACAACAAATAATCATGATCATGCTAAATCATAATTCATAATGATGTGCCCACCATACCTAATGCTTTAGTTGATGTGTTCTAATCAGAATGTGACTACAGTAGGTTAACACTTTATTTTAGCGAACACGCATCAATACATGACATGTATGTATTAGTGCTCAACAAGGTCTGCATTAAGCACCAGGTAAAACCAGTTTATCTTGATTTAAGGTTACTAATGAAAATAGAGAGTTTATAGACTAAGTCACTGTCTGAATATATGAATCACAGTGACAGAATAATAACATATGTGCATTAGAAGGCTATTCATTTTCTATTTTGATCCTGTGGCAGTAGTTTTGATGTTGTGGCAGTAGTTTTTTGAAGGAGGTTTATATCTGAATGAGCTGCTTACTGCGTGCCAGCTGGAGGATTTCATCTTTCTCCTCCCCACGGTGTTTAAACATTATCCTACAGCATTTCAGGAAGGCCGCTTCACACGCTGGGCCGTCCAAGATGAACTCGGCGCGGCGCTCGCAGGAGTAGTCCAGTATATTCTTCTTCATCCCATCAACGCAACATTGCCTCTCCTCTCCGGTAAAATTTCTGGCTAAGGAGCAAAACCAGAGATGGATGGACATATGTACAAATGGATGGACAGATAAAGGCACGAATAGGTCTAAAGGGTTCAGAAGTTGAAAAATAACATATTCAAAGCTCTTTGGTTTTGGGAACACACAAGTTTGAAGAACAAACAAACATGTAGCCTATGTAGGTACAGTAGATAACTAGACAATCAGGCACTAATAATTTCCCAACTAATTAATTTGATTACATGTGACAATGGTGATTAAAAGAATCATTGATGCATTATAGTTCAGTCTTGCACGATGAAAAGAATCAGCTTGCCTGCTGTGGTTTGGACCTCCATTATAGTGACAGCTCGTCGCCTCCTTTTGGCCTGGGTCTGACAGGTGGGATCTAAGGAAGCACAGCAGAGGAGTTAACACTTATTCTCAATCACTTTTGATATTCACAATCAGTTACTTTGAATTCTCTCACTAAGTTATTTATTTAATTATTTTTGTTAACAAAACTGTGTTACACACACACGCACAGTCGTCCTTCCATCAACAACACGAGATTTGCGTTCATTGATAGACTTATCGAGTCCTAAATTCAAAATGGCGTCGCCCGGAAAACAAGGGAAAAAGTTACTCCAGGTAGTGTATAAACTGTCTTCTAAATAAACTTTCAGCACACATGCAATGTTGCCAATGCCTCTTTTTAAGTGTTAAAGGATAATTCCGGTATTATCCTTCGATGAGTTCCAACTTGCACAGTTTGAAAACAAACGTTAACTCATTGAGTGCCAAAATGCGTTGAGTGACAAAAACGTAATATTACGTTTTTAGCTTTTTTTTTAAATTACGAAACTAGACACTCTAATACACCTTATATGTGATTTTGGGAACTCTGTGATGAATAGAAATGAACTATATGACGATCGTGAAACTCATGAAAACGGACAATCTGGACATTTTATCTGGACATTTTATCATAACTCGGTTGCCGCTTTGGGTCGAATCAGTGACGCATGCATGTCAGGTCAAAACCAGGCCATTTTCGTGGGTCTATCACGAGGTGGCAGTCTCGCCAGGTCTCACTGATCACTTCCCGGAATGTTTACACGAGTAAGTAACAGGCAACACTTTATATTTCATGAAAGACGTTTATCTCCATTTCTAGAAAAAAACAGCGATTTTGATGAAAACTAGCCACTGTTTAGCTTGGGATTTCTCAGGAACGGAGGCGTGTAGAAATACACGGTTTGCACGCACTGAGAGCTTAAAGTCTTACCTTTTAATCGAGCTATTGTACGTGTTCCTAGCTATAACACAGAATATGCTGTGGCTGTACACAAATCATCAGCAATGGTCTGGATTGCTGGCACTCTAGGACAAAGCTCCCGAAAACAGCTTGGCATTCAATGAGTTAAGGGTTGATTTAAGGACATGTTTTTGCATGCCCATAGGCAGCCACTCTGAAGTAGTCAAAGGTGATTCAAAACAAGTCAGAAAAGTCGAGACAGGACCCATTGTCAAAATTTCAGTGTCCACCACTCTAGTTCACCCAAAACAAACCAGAAAAGGGACTCAAAGTGCTAAATACCGGAATTATCCTTTAAGAACCAAATAACACTGTCGACTAAGTGTGGAGCTCTTGTTAGCCTTGTAGATGGGTTAAAAGAAGTGATTTATGTGCAGTATGAGACATGCCTGGTTGTATAGCGCTATGGAAAAATCATTTGGAATGTTCGGAATGCTTCGGGTCTGGATATTGTCACCCTTCGTCCATAACTCTAGCTCATGCTCATACTTAACATACCGTATTTTCCGGACTATAAGTCGCTCCTGAGTATAAGTCGCATTAGTCAAAAAATGCGTCATGAACAGGAAAAAAACATATATAAGTCGCACTGGACTAAAAGTCGCATTTATTTAGAAATGTATTTCACAAAATCCAAAACCAAAAACAGAGACTATGTAACTTGACTATTGAGGCCAAAACGATTAATGTGAAGACGAAGGAGTGAAGGCAGCCAAGAGGAGGGCCGGAAGGTCTAATTGTAAAGCAAAAGATTCACTGAGGAAAATGCCATGTGGTACGCCAAGTAGTGTAGCAATGTAGCTAAAATGTGGAGAATTCAATGCAATCAAGCATTTTGGGCAATGTGGAGTCACAAGCTGGCAGCAGATTAAATGTTCCTGAGAGAGAAAAAGATGGTTTTAAAAGGACGTGACTGAAGCAAGCCAGGCATAGACTTATAGGCCCGAAAGTAATTGTAAAGCAATTTACAAAAGATTCACTGAACAAAAATGCTGATATAGTACATCAAAATTTAGCTAAAAATGTGGAGAATGCAATGCAATCAAGCATTTTGGGCAATGTGGAGTCACAAGCTGGCAGCAGATTAAATGCTCACGAGAGATAAATAGACAGTTTTAAAAGGACGTGACCATAGCGCAAACCAGGCGATCGGCCTATAGGCCCGACAGTAATTGTAAAGCAATTTACAAAAGATTCACTGAACAAAAATGTTGATGTAGTACATGAATATTTAGATAAAAATGTAAAGAATGCAATGCAATCAAGCATTTTGGGCGATGTGGAGTGAGAAGCCGGCAGCAGATTAAATGCCCACGAGAGAGAAAAAGATGCGGTTTTAAAAAGAAGTGCACAGACCGGTTTTACAGTAATAGGCAGTGTTGGGGAGTAACAGAATACATGTACCGGCGTTACGTATTCAGAATACAAATTATGAGTAACTGTATTCCGATACAGTTACAAGTTAAATAGTTGGTATTTAGAATACAGTTACATTGTTGAAATCAATGGATTACATGACGATACTTATCTGTTTCATAAGTTTATTCACTCTCTAAATAAATTAAGGCAACTCCATTTCCCAGAAGCTCCTGAAAGCAATCTATGATGGAATTGTTTACATGTTTAAATCCAAGCCCCGCCGTCTTGCACTAGCCTCAAAACGCAGCCAGCGCGTATTATGGACGCGTCATCGGAGACCCTGAAATGACTGTTTGCACAGCAAATTAGGAGTAAAGTAAGTGGAGGTAACTCCTGTTCCTCACTGATCGTGGTTCCTGATGTCTGTTCAAAGGATATTTTCCCAAGTATTAATAGCTCAGGCTACTTCGGCCAATCGGTTACACAGTTTGCTAAGCAATAAACAAAGCCTAGTTCACGTGTTGTTTTAGACCAACAATAAAACCAATCTCTAAAATAGGCACTGCATTCTAAGTTTTTTGTCCTAACCTAAAATAGCTTTATGGATTATTATTTTTTCTAATTTGATCTACATTTATGTTTTAAAATGAATTATATGGTGCAGCCTCTGAAGAATTATTCTTGCGAGTAGCATATTTTAACATGCGGTTTTGATTGTCATTACGCAATCACGTTAATTTTGAGAGCACTGATATACAGTAGCCCATAGTGTTTACATTTACAGGTCATTTGCGTTCCACCTGTCATATGCGCCCCTCACTTGTACTGGGTTGATGCCACCGAAAAATCTCACAGGCACGCCTTCATTATAATTTCTGGCTACTCCTTTAAAGTGCCTATTTATTTTGTTTGTTTTAATTAGCCTAGTCACCTGCTGTAGTTTTAGTGGTCACCTTGCTATCTTAAAGTTGTATCAGGTAGCTTAGTTGACTTTACATTCTCCTATGTGGGCCTAACACTTCAGCCATTTGGAACAGAAGAACACACCAGAATAGGCCTGTTTAGTTAGCCTAGAAATCTAGATGCACCCTACATTTGCTGCCAGGGCTAGTCTAGCAAATCTCCGTTGGCTTGTGAGCTGGAAAAATTAAACTTCTATCAGGCCAATCAAATCGTGTATAGAGACGTTAGGCGGGCTTTACATAATGATCGATGGCAGAGTTGCAACGGTTTGGCTTGAATTCCCTGCTACTTGAAAACAAAGAACAGCCTGACACAAGTTAAGCTTTTTTAAGTTGGCAAAGGTTTGAACTGGCCAACTAGCTCAGCTGGTGGGAAAACGCATGGGATAGCGCTGTCCTTTTGCGTGCAGAGGGAATTTGAAAGACAACCGATTATCCCGCCCCTCGGACTGAGCACTGCCAACGGTGAGTGCCCCGACCCTACATTTTAATGTGGGTCTGGGTCGTCAGGCTACTGTTTAGTAGGCCTAAGCAGGATTTGATGGCCGCATTCCTACACTTATAAAATGCAATTCAATGCAGAAGTAATCTAAGTATTCAGAATACGTTACTCAGATTGAGTAACATAACGGAATACGTTACAAATTACATTTTTTGGGCATGTATTCTGTATTCTGTAACGGAATACTTATTGAAAGTAACCCTCCCAACACTGGTAATAGGACGTGCAGACCAAAGCTGCAGCAAGCAGGTGATATTTAGAAATGTATTTCACAAAATCCAAGACCAAGAACAGACAGATGTAACTGGACACATAGAGGCCAAAAATATTGAGAATGTTAATGAAGACGAAGGAGAGAATAGCGGCAAGAGGCAAGCCAAAGGTTGCTGACGAGTGCCCGCGCTAATTGTAAAGCAATTTACAAAAGATTCACTGAACAAAAAATGCTGATGTGGTACATCAAAATTTAGCTAAAAATGTGGAGAATGCAATGCAAGCAAGCATTTTGGACGATATATTGGCACAAGCTGGTAGCAGAACAAATGCTTGCTGGCCACCTCCGAAAGCGAGAGAAAAAAAGTTGCGCATTTAACCAGGGCCTATTTCAGCGCGGGATTGCACATAAATTATTACTAAGTATTGAGCATACTAATAAAAGTCCCGCAACTCTAGCCATCATAATGCGACAAATGCCCACACATTTTACAGCGCTGTCTGACGTTAATCTAACTAGATGTAAGCAAGCATTTTGGACGATATATTGCCACAAGCTGGCAGCAGAAGAAATACTCGGCTGGCCACCTCCGATAAAAGTCCCACAACTCCATCATAATGAGAGAAATTCCCACACATGTTACAGCGCTGTCTGATAACGTTAATCTAATAATGGAACGGCCTGGATGCGGGACTATTGACTGGACGGACCAACTCTGACTTCAATTGAACCCCATGCACACACACATGCGCGCAGGACCACTTTGGGTGCCTCTCTCTCTCTCTCCCTCTCTCACCGCTGAAGTCAAATTATAGCCTAGGTGCTTCTACATCAACCGCGATCGACAGGAAAGGAAAACAAACGTTTAGCGATCAGGAACCGTCAGGATTTTTGCGAACACAGAAGCATGACAGCCTATAACGCGAGAGAACATGGATGTGTTCTCCATTTGAGGAACGTTATAATCGATTGCAGACAGGGACGGATTAAACAAATATAGGCCCCTGTGCACAATATCAAAAAAGGCCCCCCCTCCCCCTGACGCGCGCGGGCGCGCTATGCAGGCTGGTGCACAATTTCACACAATGAAAATGTAGTACATTATGTCATATATTATAACTCAGGCCCACACAGAAATGAATTCCAGCAGCTGTTTTTATTATTAAATCTCCCTGTAATCTCCCTTTGCTGGCCAAACAGTCTACAGCAACATTTTTTACAGACCGGACAACAGTTGTCATATTTCTGACGGACCAGTAGCAGGGACGTTGATAGTAGCCTTTTTTGTGAGAGGTGGTGCTGATCATATTACGGGGGGTTCGGGGGTGTCTCCCCCGGGAACATTTCTACCATTGGCTACCTGCATGATAAGGTTTTCACTTCACTGCTGCTTGACACTACCTTGCATGGAGACATATTTCACGTTAACAGTGGAGATGTTAGCAAAACTATAGTATTTGGTAAATGGAGATGCAGATCATCTCCCTAATTAATTTCTTTGCGCAACAGCTATTTGCTACGATATAAGCTACTGTTAGGCCTACAACAAGTCGCGATTTATTAGGCTATCCAATCGGTATCTGTTTTCATGAACATTGCAGGAATCCACTTCATTCACCTACCCACGAGTGGGTCGATCAGTTTCACTTTCGCAAACACGCATACACATTGAATGAGTACTCATAGCCTACCACTTCCACCTAATGTTATGCCTCTATATTTTATGAATTAAGAAGTATTTATTGATCAGGAAAACATTTCGTTTATTTTTCTTTCGGTCCGCGGTTCCATAACACCATTCAGTTGTGCCGCAAATTAATTATTATTAGAAGCACCGGGCATAATCTAGTCTAAATTCATTTTTTCTTTACTTCTTAGTCTAAATTCATTTTTTTTTTTTAAATCCGAGGGCCCCCATTGGCTGAGGGCCCCTGTGCACGTGCACACTTGGCACAAGCCATGATCCGTCCCTGATTGCAGACGTGAACAGACAGATACAGACACGGAGCGCATAGTAGGCCTACTTTCACTTTCTAGTGTGCGTATTCATTATGGGAAAGATAATTAGTAGCAAAACAGTGATCAAATATTAGCCTACATGGCAGTGAGTTTTGTTTTCAAATGTTTTCATGCATGTCTAGATAACGGGTGAGGAATATTTAGGAGATAGACTATCGTAAATCCTCAAATTATGGGTCTTTTATTTAGGCTGCGCAAAGCACAGCACCTTTATTTGGGGCATGGCTTGTACTGTTTGATATTGCTAAATATCGGGACTGATGACCACTGAAATCTGTGGGGTATTTGATGGTTTATGAAAGGGTGTCGGGATTACTGGTTACTGCTTCAGCCTCTGGCAAGCTCAGAAGGCGGCATGCAACTGGTAGCTTGAGAGCAACGTGTTGGAGACTCCTGGTGTAAGACAATGACTTTTCATTGGCAACAATATTAAACCAACCAACAAAATAAAATATTAAGAAGAGCTCTTTCATGAGTTAAATTGAAACAAAATTATTACTGGCCTTTATTTGTCAGAATCTGAGGCCCGGCTATAAATAGAATCCCGGCCATAATTTGAGGCTTTAGGTATGGACATGTGCTTCAGGCATAGGGCTACCTAATCTCTGACTGAAAGTGCACAGAACTTGTGCATTTGAGAGCGCTCTCTAGCAGCTAGACAGTTATTTTTCATGTAGGGTTCATGTCAGTTAATATGAATTAACATTTAAAAACATGTTCAATTATATATTTTTTCATATATAAGCAGTGTTGGGAGGGTTACTTTCAATACGTATTCCGTTACAGAATACAGAATACATGCCCAAAAATGTAATTTGTAATGTATTCCGTTATGTTACTCAATCTGAGTAACGTATTCTGAATATTTGAATTCTGAATAAATATCGATTTTAACCAAATATGTACACTATTAATTTTAAACGAATTAAACAAATGAAAAAGATAGATGTAACAGATAGATAGATAGAAAGATAGATGTAAACTCAGGAACAAGCGGAAAAATAACAAAGAATTCCGAAGTGCAGTAAGCATTGTGAAAGCTAAAAAGAAAATTCCCACCAATTTTACGCACCGGAAACAGCTTTTTCAATCGGCTGCTGTGCTGCTGGTGTTTTGCCAAAAAATTGAGGACAACGCGATCAACCTGTGCGACATGAGAGATACGAGTGATAGGCCCTAACAACTTGAGGAGTTCGATATGGAAGCACTTCGGGGTTTGGGTATATCAAACTATGGAGAAGGACAAAGCGGTATGCAAACTGTGCAGTCATTAGTTCTACGTATATTGTTTGACATTTCTAATTGTAAACGCAGCCACGTTAAAGCCTGCAGTAATGTTTTTCACTGATGTTATGGCAGTCCACTCTGCTTATTGTTTTTCGAGAATGTTGCACTCCTGTTTGTCATTGTGCACGAAACTTCACGCCATTGTGTGTCTTCAAGCGCCCCCTTTACGTTCGTCCTAATGCCTGTTGGTTGTTCGTGGATTGTCCTATATTTGGCGTTGAAAATTGAAACGTCTTTAGACATGAAAAATCGATTTTACAATTGATTCAATGAACAATTATGTCTCAAGAATCGAACAGGATTTTTTCACAAAAGTGACAGCCCTAGTCTTTATGTATGTGTACATAAATAAAGCAAATCAGCCACCTACTCTTTGTGATAAGTGCCATGGGATCTTTAACATGGTGAGTCAGGACCTCAATTTAACATTAATGCAAAGGAAAACATTTCCTACAGTACAGTACAGGGCATTGGGATTGATATTTGTTTGGTGGCTTTTGGCCACAGGAAGAGTGATGCCTACTGGGCAGCCACCAACACTTCCAACAGGAACCTACTCTTCCAAGGAGTACTAACTAAGCCTGCTTAGCTTCAGTAATTCAGCAAAATCAGGCTATCTGCTGGTCTGGCTGTTGGCTAAAAACTAGTGTTAATTTCGTCAGACGAGATGAGAGGAAATATGTTCGTCAACAACCTTTTTTTCATGACTAAGACGAGACGATGACGAGACGGCAGTAATGTCCTGAAACACTGACTAAGACTATCTTAAGATGCATTATTGTTGACGAAAAAAGACGAGACTAAAATGTTTTGCATGAAATAAAAACTAAGATAAAATCTCTCTTCATTTTCGTCTACAAAATGAGAAGATAGAATATCTAGCTGTTACGTTTTCAAAATATTCTGAATGAGTTCATACGCAACAGCTTTCCTGTAGGCTAGTCTACGTGCTGTTGCTGCAACCATGTGGCTGCAACATGAAACTACATGGAACAAGAACACTGGAGATTTTTGCCAGAGTTAGCTTTATGCCACAATGCTACATACCCAGAAGTTGAAGCTTCTCTCATACAAATTAACATCCCCCAGAATGTCCATACGAAAATGTTTATCATGTAATGTCAACTATTTAACTAGTTAGACTGATGATGCAAAGATTGCTAGCAAGTAAGCTAATATGGAAAGTTCGCTAGCAAGTTAGCTATGGCTAAGATGGAGAGTGTTTGGGGAATGTGTTGTGTTTGGGCGTATATCGCCATCTAGCGAGGCAGAGTAAAACATTAATACTTTGGTCTACGACAGTGTTTCTCAAACTTTTTCAGTTTCAGGACCACTTAACTAACCCTAGCTAAAAAAAAAAAACATTAGACCTACTTCAACATTAGCCTATAATTAGTCTACACTATAGGCCTACTCACTGAACCACCTTGCTTATTGTCTTTGCACTTTGCTTATTGTGTGGATTCATACTGTATGATTTAAACTGGCATATCTTACATAGACAGTGTTGCAGAACTGTTTTTACATACAAGTTGGTTCAATATTGCAAACAACTCATCTATATTATATTTTACCACGTCTGCTCGCGGATCCCAGCCAAGCTATAACTGTAGCTTGACTTACCTGTGCATGTAAACATACTGGCTGACAAAAAATCAGAATGAGTAATTATAACAGACGAGTAGCCCTGTGGACACACAATATTGTTGGAAAATTGAGATGTGTGAAACACTATTTGACTCAAATGGTAATCAGAAATAATTTGTTATAAAAAAAGACTAAAATGTGTTGACTAAAACTGACTAAGACTCAGATACCTTTAGTTTTCTTTTGACTAAAACTAGACTAAAATGACGAGACTAAAACTTGGCTAACAAAAATGATATTTGAATGACTAAATATGACAAAGTCTAAAAAGGACATTTCGTCACAAGACTAAGACTAAGACTAAATTAAAAATAGGTGACAAAATTAACACTACTAAAAACAAAAGGGGAAAGGCATATATGATTCTAACTGTCTCACTGAATTGCATTATGCACACTCAATTCTCACTGATACTGTATCTGCTAGACAACAAGTATCAAAACATGATTAGTTCATAGATTTCACATGTAAAATACATTTTATACAACCCCACCCCCATCTTGCCTGTTCATAATTCTGAGAAATTCTTGAATTGTGTGCATGTACGTGTACGTGTTTATGTTTATGTGTGTGTGTGTGTGTGTGTGTGTGTGTGTGTGTGTGTGTGTGTGTGTGCATGTGCTTGTGTTCAATGCATTTAGAGGCGGTCATAATGATCCTACACTTTCAATTTCGTGCAGTTTTGACCATGTCAGCCAGATATATTGTGAGGTGAAAGGTGGTTCTCCTCTGCCCTATGGTTCTCGAGATATTCACAGAAAACTGTGTCCGGCCACCTACAGGCCAGTTGGTGCACAGTAACATAAATTAATTTATTGTATGGCCCCCCATGAACAGAATTCCACGAAACTTGGCATGCATTCAGACGGTGTCATATTGATCCTACACTTCCAATTTTGTGCAGTTTTGATCATGTCAGGTCACAGATACCTGCGATTACAACACCGCATTTTTACTTTTTCATTTTTAACTAGGTGGCGCTATACATGAAATGAGTGGTTATGGAATGGGTTGGCATGGCCCCTTAAGATCAACATACAAAAAAGGTGGTCCTCCTAAACCCTACGGTTCTCGAGATATTCAAAGTAGGGATGCACGATATATCGGCGGCCGATATATTATTGGCCGATATGTGAAAAAATGAAAATATTATTATCGGTCTGATAACAGAATTCTGGCCGATAATTTGCGCCGATATTTTTTAAAGTCCTAATTTAGGCCTACGTAGCCTAAGGTCCGTCTGGCTACACTGAGCTACTTGAGCTTGGTTGGCTATACTTTTTCCTCAATATAATGTCAGCGGTGTGAATGTATTTCACCACTCTACAAACTCTAACAAAATCTGTGGATATGCGTTCATTTGGGAATCTGTGCATCTCAAAATCGTCTCGTGAATGATCCGCCATTTAACCTTACCAGGGGGTCGTTTCTAGAAAGCATCGTTTGCTAACTTGCGTCGCAACCTTGGTAGTACGCTCCATCGTTCTTGGATTTGGTGTTTCTAGAAAAGGTAGTTCGAACTCTCAATCGCAAAAAAGGACGCAAAGTTTGGTCGTTTGAACTACTGCCCCTAGGCAGTCGCACTTGTGTCGTTCCTTGGTAGTTCCTGTTGGTGTCCGGAGCGCCTAACCAAAAATCACAACCGCCTAACCAAAATTTGCGAAGTGGATGTTTATCTCGTGACTCAATGATTGATCTATCCTGTAGCTTAATTTTGATTAAGACACTGACTCCCCTACTTGGCTCATTCTTGCTATTTATGTTAATTCGAGTATTGCCTTGCTTTTAGTATTATAATCTTCACAGACTCTTACAACAGCAGTGATAAATGGTGTAGTGGCTAGAACAGAAGACTTGTTATCCCAACGTTGTAGGTTCGGTTTTCTTATGATGTGCAATTTCCCTTGCTTCTCGCTACCTGCAGGTGAACTAGTGTGACACGTAGATTCAATTGTTTTTGACTGATGTATTGCCTACCTATGGTCTCTCGATGTAGAGTAACTATATACATAAATATGTATGGTCAAAACCTATTGTTGTGTCTCGTAGGCCTACTCTTACTCAGAGATGAAAAGAAGAGATAGAATACGAACTCCGGCCGAGCGCGCAGTGCACCAACGCGCTGCCGTTAAGCCACGAGACAGTTGATAATCTATGGGATACCCAGATATTTGTCCAGGCTATATATTTTTTCCAACACATAGATATTTAACACAAATAATGACTCATATTGGTCTGCTTAAGTTAACTGTTTTATATGCTTACAATAGGTTTAGGTTTTGGCTGATGGCAATGACAATACCAGCATTAATCACTAGGTTTAGATTAGAAACATGTCGACATAGGCCGTGACAGAACATTTCTAGGGGGTGGGGTATTACACGTTGCCACTGTTTCCACCAATGATATGTATCGCTGCATCATCAACAACGTTGTTGGAACTATGGTGTTCGAACGTCGGAGGTAGCGAATTGCGACACAGGTACGATGCTTTCTGGAAACAGGTGTAACAGTGTCGTTGTTTGGTCGCAAGTTGCGTCGTACCATGGTGGTTGAGCAACGTCGTTGCTAACTTTTCTAGAAACGACCCCCAGAGCGAGCTCAGCCCTATCTAGAGCCGTCTTGTGCTGGTGTGTTTGCACTTTACCGCGCTGGTCGGGGAAACAAATAAGCAAACTCGTTAGTGGGACGAGTACATAAGTAGGCCTAGTTCTAAGTTGTGTTTTAGTATTATATTTGCATTACGTTAGCTTGAGTTTTGCATTACGTTAGCTTGTGTTTTGTATTACTACCTAGAAATATGCTAACCATTCCTGCTTCAGTTCCAGACAGGTCATCATAATAAGTTATTAAAACTATAAAAACTATTAAAAAAAGCTACAAACTATACTGTAGCTTATTCCCAGCTGAGCCGTTTATGAGCATTTAGTCCTAAATTAAAACGATTCATACTCTCTAGCCACTCACTTGCTATTCACTGACGTCAGTTCACTTAAAGGAGCCACACATACTGTAGGGCTAGGCTACTGTTGTTGACTGCCGCACTATTGAGGACTATTATGCGTTCTGTCCATCATTTGGTTGTAGGTAAAATTACTGCAATAAAATTATGCTTATTAAATGCTTTCCCAAAATCACTTTTCACAATTTTTTTTCAAGAGTAATATTATCGGTTATCGTATCGGTATCGGCCACAACAAACCAATAAATATCGGTTATCGTTATCAGCCCTAAAATTCCATATCGGTGCATCTCTAATTCAAAGAAAACTGTGTCCGCCCTACCCTCCTTTCGGGGGTCCAGTCCAGCGGGGGGGGCTACAGATCAAAACGAAAAACAATGGTTCCATGCTATCCTTGTGGGGCTACATGCCCACCAAGTTTTGTGCACCCTGTGGGGTGTACTACGAATCTCGATTAGTGGGTTAGCGAGGTATGTTACGCTCAAAGCCAGGCTATGCTGTGACACGAAAGTGGATCTGTTTTAGTGTCGCTATATCACCATGGCTGTCAACCAAACCTGGTCGGGAGGAGGTTATGTGCTAAGTTATAGCTCAAATCGTGTAATCTACCGCACACTGACCAATCAATTGTCTTAAAAACTAAGTTTTCTCACGTGTAGGATTCTGTCATATATCTTACAGGTGGAGCTCCGCCTCTACTAACATTTTGGATCTCGAATGCGCTAATAGGGCGGTGCGTGCAAATATCCCACTATGGACGTGCATACCATACAACAACTGATGACAATTGATTTATTTGATGTTATAGGTTAGACACAAAAAAATCACCGCAGTGTAGATTAAGCTATAGCTCATGAATGCGGAAGTAATTGTTTTTAAATAGAGGCGGTCTTGTGCGTCTCCAAGTTACACGATTGGCCAAAGTCATCCCAACACCGAGAACGCGCACAGATCTGAGCTGAAAGCCTAGTTTGACAAATATATCACATAACTGCAATCGTAGTATCACTTAACGTATACCCCTGAGTCAAAGCTTTGTCAAGCCTCGATATGTCTACATAGCCTAGATATGTCTAACGTGCTTCGTAGTATACCCCACTGGTCTTTCAGTGTCCCGGGAATCCTTGATGGAAAATTGCCCATGCGAAAAAACAAAAACAAAATCTGACTAAACTTGACCTGCACGGCGGTCATAATAAAGAGTTTTATATTAAAATAACTTTTTCTTAGTTTTACATTGGTTGTACCACCTGGCATGTAAACTGTACAAGTCCAACTATAAAGAAAAAGTAGCTATTTTTATCAATATTTGAAAAAGCTTTACAAACATTTCACTCATCAGTAAAGGTCACTTGGGGTCCTCTTGATGAGGCAATGTCCTGTTTACTATTTTCCCTCTTCAATTCAAAATAAACGTTCTATGAATGCGGTTGCACCATCCTGACATTTCAGATATGCACAAATTCCGGACAAATTTCAATTTTCCAAACAATTTAGGAGCTATTAAACTAGTAAACTTTTTCAACATAAAAGTATGCCTCCATATTTATTTTAAATATCCTCACCTTTTAAATTCTATGTTTAATACTTTTCACACTTGATAAACAGAAAATATGTTCAAATTATACAGGTTTTACAGAATAAAATTATGCTTGTTATGAATAATTTAAAATTATTTTAAACCAATGTAATGGACTTGGACACAAAAATCTGCATGTCACATCATTGACCCATATATGTTTATATGTTGTTGTTTTTTTACAATTTAGGTTTATTTCAGGGTGTTGATTAACTCATTGAATGCCAAGCTGTTTTCGGGAGCTTTGTCCTAGAGTGCCAGCAATCTAGACCATTGCTGATGATTTGTGTACAGCCACAGCATATTCTGTGTTATAGCTATGAACACGTACAATAGCTCGATTAAAAGGTGAGACTTTAAGCTTTCAGTGCGTGCAAACCGTGTATTTCTACACGCCTCCGTTCCTGAGAAATCCCAAGCTAAACAGTGGCTAGTTTTCATCAAAATCGCTGTTTTTTTCTAGAAATGGAGATAAACGTCTTTCATGAAATATGAAGTGTTGCCTGTTACTTACTCGTGTAAACATTCCGGGAAGTGATCAGTGAGACCTGGCGAGACTGCCACCTCGTGATAGACCCACGAAAATGGCCTGGTTTTGACCTGACGTGCATGCGTCACTGATTCGACCCAAAGCGGCAACCGAGTTATGATAAAATGTCCAGATAAAATGTCCAGATTGAGTTTCACGATCGTCATATAGTTCATTTTTATTCATCACAGAGTTCCCAAAATCACATATAAGGTGTATTAGAGTGTCTAGTTTCGTAATTTAAAAAAAAAGCTAAAAACGTAATATTACGTTTTTGGCACTCAATGAGTTAAAGGAGCTATATATAAGTCTGACTAGTTCTTGGCTGGCAAGCCAACTGGTTTCATGGTCCATGTATCACTACATTGGTCTGCTCCTACTTCCTCTTCCCTTTCAGAACGAACCAAAACATTGGCTAAGAAGATTTGTTTACTTTAAAGAGATATCACTTTTTGAAAACCAAATTAGCAAGTTAACCCATCTACAAAACTACATGCTGTTATTGTTCCTGACTATGTTCCGTTACCTTCCCTGTCTGCCGTTCCTCCTGCGGTGCTGGACTCAAACATCAGTCCGGCATCATAGAAAACCCCCATACTGTCTTTACCACTGCCAGCAGTGCAGGCAGCGTCAAGTTTCTCGACAGTGTCCCAGATCTGTTTGAATGCAGACAGTGACTAGGTAATAAATCCATGGTCTCAGGACTTTGCAATGCTGACTTTTACTCAAACATAGTTCCATATGAACATTTTCCAAGACCACACAAAGAAGAACATGATGAACTGATCCCCCCCCCCCCCCCCCGTGTCAAGCAAGAGCCAAGGATACTTGCCCTTGCCAATAAATACTACACCACTATGGCCCCTGATGATATGCTAATACTCATTTTGATATCAGAATATCCACACCTTGCTCTGGGTGAGTCTGTGCTTGTTGTTGAGGACGTAGACTCCCTTATCCACGGCCACCAGACCCACTGTAGCCCCAGAGTCTCCAGAAATGTGTAGTTCAAGTTTCCCTTTAGGTTCAAATTGTTTTTTAACAATTGCTTTTATCTCGAGCTGTGAGAAAAGAAATTAATAGAAAAGGGGTTGGACTATTATAAAACCTAGACCTAGACAATAACCTGGGAGTAATTACTGGAATACATTTTGCAATGCATTTCTGCAAGTTATATATTAATTGTGCCATTAATTACTAGTTATACAAAAAAATTGATCCTGCATAGGACTTCCAAAAACATATCTCAGACATATTACACAAACCTTTCCCATGCAGGTGTCCTTCACGTCCACCCAGACTGAATCAGACACCACCTCAGATGAGCCTATGTGATAGTACGCCACGATACGGAATGAGGGGACCATGTCCTTGGTCACTGGTAAGGACACAAACAATATAATATTGCCCTGTCTTTTGATCCGTTTGGCTTCAACAATTTGTCCTCTGCTCAAGATCTGTTGGGAACAGAAATATTACAGTTTTTTCTGATTGCTTAAGCACATTTTTTGTAACTATGGCTTTTTTTGCAAAACTCTACACACAAAACCTTTCACCCAATCAGCAAAACATTGAAGTTCTCTTGCAAAAGCTAACACACCTTGCTTAACTCTTCACACCTTGGTAAAAATGGTGTTTTTGTATCACACAGTAAACACAAGCCATCACAATAATAAGCACACAATGTGCCAACTACACACTGATGGTATGAATGAAAAACACATCTGGCTTTTGCTTTCTCTGTGCACAAGGTAGACTACTGTATGTCAGTTTGAGGTCATGCTTTTGTCATAGTTCTGTAAACATACAGGGTTTCAAACTAGAAGTATTGGTGTTTACTTACACACATCAAAACAAACACAAGTGTGTTTTTCCAAGTCAAAACACAAAATAGCAATTTCACTGAGACAAAACAAATCAGTCTACATCGGGTCCTCTCTCTCAAAATTTGGTCTACATCACATGCAATGTCCTAGTCCAAGGCACCATGGAAAATATATTCTGGAATGCCGTATCCAGGCCTGACATGACAATATCCCCACATGTAGACTGATTTTTTTGCTATTTCTTTCTCTTCTTACCCTACCTCTTCCCCCTCCTTATCCTCCTCTTGCTCCTCCTTGTCCTCTTCCTCTAACTTCACCTCCTTGTCATTGTCATCCTCTCCCTCTCACTTCTTCACCTCTGCATCCTCTTCCTCCTCTTCTTCCTCCTACTTCTTCACCTCCACATCCTATTCTTCAGCCTCCTCTAATTCTTACTCTTCTCACTCTTCCCGCTCCCTCCATTGTACCTTACCTGTGGCTTATTTATAGGCTTAGGCTGCTTAGGCTGATTGCAAAGTGAACTAATTATCTAAAACAGTTTTCACAAAGTGTGCCAGAGAGTTAGCAAAATAGTGAAAACTAGATGTACCGCAGAGCGGTACAAAATATGACCGCCGCCCAGTCCAGCACATGTTTTCCACAGAAATAAGTAACACTGAAAGGCATATATGATTCTAACTGTCTCACTGAATTACATTATGCACACTCAATTCTCACTGGTATCTGCTAGACAACAAGTACCAAAACATGATTAGTTCATAGATTTCACATGTAAAATACATTTTATACAACCCCACCCCCATTTTGCCTGTTCATAATTCTGAGAGATTCTTGAATTGTGTGCATGTGTGCGTGTACATGTTTATGTTTATGTGTGTGTGGGTGGGTGTGTGTGCATGCATGTGCTTGTGTGTTTGCCTGTGTATGTGCCTGTGTGTGTGCATGTGCATGCATGCGTATATATGTCTACTGTGTAAGTATGTGTCATACGTATGATTACTGTGAATGTATGTGTGTGCGTGTGTATCTGTTTATGCACATGTGTGCATATGGAATGGGTTTACATGACCCCTGGAGGCAAACATACGCAAAAAATTGGTCATCCTAGGCCCTATGGTTCTCAAGATATTCACAGAAAACGCTGTTGGTGTACGGTCACTAAAGGTACACATAAATAAATTTATTGTATGGCCCCCCATGAACGAAAGTCCACGAAACTGCATTCGGAGGGTGTCATAATGATCTTACACTTTCAATTTCGTGCAGTTTTGACCATGTCAGCCAGAGATATTGTGATTAAAACATCTAATTTTTTGCTGTTTAATTTTTAACTAGGTGGCGCTATACATGAAATAAGCGGTAATGGGATGGGTTGACATGGCCCCTTAAGACCAACATACAAAAAAAGATGGTCCTCATAGGCCCTACAGTTCTCGAGATATTCACAGAAAACTGTGTCCGGCCACCTACAGGCCAGTTGGTGTAGAGTAACATAAATTAATTTATTGTATGGCCCCCTATGAACGGAATTCCACGAAACTTGGCGTGCATTCAGAAGGTGTCATAATGATCCTGTACTTCCAATTTCGTGCAGTTTTGACCATGTTAGGTCACAGATACCTGCGATTACAACACCTCATTTTTACTTTTTTTGTATTTAACTAGGTGGCGCTATACATGAAATGAGTGGTTATGGAATGGGTTGACATGGCCCCTTAAGATCAACATACGAAAAAAAATGGTCCTCCTAAACCCTACGGTTCTTGAGATATTCACAGAAAACTGTGTTTGCCCTACCCTCCTTTCGGGGGGTCCAGTCCAGCGGGGGGGCTACAGATCAAAACAAAAAACGATGGTTCCATGCTATCCATGTGGGAATACATGCCCACCAAGTTTCGTGTACCCCGGTCTTTCAGTGTCCCGGGAATCCTTGACGGTAATTTGGCAATGCGAAAAAAAAAAAAAAAATCTGACTAAACCTATCGCTGCGCGGCGGTCATAATAATAGCCATACATGTGTATAGATTTGCTAGGAGTGTGTTGATCATTTGTAAATTGAGTGTAAAGCATAAGTTGTGTTTACAGTTCCGCAAAAAGAGTGCTGTGCAGTGAATTGTGCCTACAGTTGTGCAAAGTGTGTGTTGCAAACTGCAAACTGAGTGCAAAGCAGTGTTTGTGCTTTTAGTTTTGCGAACTCAGTGAGTGATTTAGCTATAAGTATTAATAGCTTTAGAAATTGTGCTATAAGAATCGCGGTTGTGTTTAAGCATTCAGAAAAAACTGTAAGAAAACAACAAGATCAAAATATGGAATGGGATGTCTTTGATTAGCCTATTCAATGTAACATTGATATTTTGACTTCTAAGAATTAGTATTCTGCCAAACAATATATGAGTTATTCCAAAATGGTTCTCGCTTTGAATATTGCCTGTAGTTTCTTTGTTCTCTGCAGCCAGGGTCGTCTCCTCGACAAAGAAGGTAAACAACGGCTATCAATTATAAGAATGGGTCAGGAGGAGATCCAGACTAATTTAGATGAGCCATCAGAATCTCATGAACTCAACCATTGTTAGGAAGGATTGCCATGCAAATACAGAAAAAAAGGTGTTCTTACATTTGTTGTTAAAAAGAATTCCACTGCATGCCTAGAGACAAAAGGGCTAATTGCCAAGATGGCCCTGCCAATTAGTTGGCAGAAGTCAAGTACCAGAGACCATATTTGGGCAAGGGGACGCCATCTCAGGAAGTAGGTGGAGTCGATAGTAAGTGGGAGTCTCGGTCAATATTGCTTAACCAATCGGTACAGGAGGGAGTTCCGAAAAACAGAGAATGCTGCCGGCCCCTAGTAAGAGGGCATGTATATCCATTAAAGCAACACCAAAAAGTTTTTTGTACTTTAAAATAATGTTTCCAAAATCGTTTCAGTCGTTCATCAACTTGTAACAGGGTGAACGGCGCTTCTGCATTCGCTTGGCGGCCCTCTATGGGCTATAACCGCACTATGTAAGTTTGCCAGGGGGTCGTTTCTAGAAAGCGTCGTTTGCTAACTTGCGTCGCCACCTTGGTAGTACGCTCCATCGTTCTTGGATTTGGTGTTTCTAGAAAGGGTAGTTCGAACTCTCAATCGCAAACAAGGACGCAAAGTTTGGTCGTTTGAACTACTGCCCCTAGGCAGTCGCACTTTGTGTCGTTTCTTGGTAGTTCCTGTTGGTGTTCGGAGCGCCTAACCAAAAATCACAACCGCCTAACCAAAAATTGCGAAGTGGATGTTTATCTCGTGACTCAATGATTGATCTATCCTGTACCTTAATTTTGATTAAGACACTGACTCCCCTACTTGGCTCATTCTTACTATTTATGTTAATTCGAGTATTGCCTTGCTTTTAGTATTATAATCTTCACAGACTCTTAAAACAGCAGTGATAAATGGTGTAGTGGCTAGAGCAGAAGACTTGTTATCCAAACGTTGTAGGTTCGATTTTCTTATGATGTGAGATTGTCCTCTTGCTTCTCGCTACCTGCAGGTGAACTGTGTGACACGTAGATTCAATTGTTTTTGACTGATGTATTGTACCTATGGTCTCTCGATGTAGAGTAACTATATACATAAATATGTATGGTCAAAACCTATTGTTGTGTCTCGTAGGCCTACTCTTACTCAGAGATGAAAAGAAGAGATAGGATGCGAACTCCGGCCGAGTGCGCAGTGCACCAACGCGCTGCCGTTAAGCCACGAGACAGTTGATAATCTATGGGATACCCAGATATTTGTCCAGGCTATATATTTTTTCCAACACAGATATTTAACACAACTAATGACTCATATTGGTCTGCTTAAGTTAACTGTTTTATATGCTTGTGTAACAGGACAAGGTCCACGCCCCTTGTCTAGGTCAGGAGTGCCATCGCAAGTGGCTCTTGGCATTCGGAGGTGAGCCAATCAGCATATAGTAATGGCTATATTAACTTCAGCTTTTAATTTGAAAGCTGACGTCATAGCTGCATACTGTTGTTTGTCCACCTGACTCCTGCCTTCACCGCGGGATCCCTTGTGCTCTTTTGGCCTCCTGCCTGCTGTGCATGCTACCAGTGACATTCCTGGACTGCTGTCGGTCGCAGAACATGGGCCACATAACCAACCTGATCGAGCTTGGTGGTAACACAAGGAGCGGCAACATCAAGGCTACTTTGGTCCGGGTTTCCGAACGCTGCTGTTTTGTTTTTTTACCTAAGTTGTGATGGTCGATTTTACATGTTTTGTTCATTGTATGTTTGTATACATTTTAACTTACACACGGGAGAATAACTGTATACCGGACGCTCTCGTCCAGCATTAGGCCATAGCTCTATTGTATAAAATACGATGTTCACGACACCTTTGTGAGTGCATATACTGTGCAGTGTTTGTATTGGGAGTATTGGCTCGTCCTTTGATTTTCCTCTTTTGCCGGACCGGAGCTGCAGGCCAACTGGGGTGGCGTCCCTTCACCTTTCTTGCTGTGGTGCATTCGAGAATTTTACTATTGACATGTTCACGTGTGGTGTGTCTGCAGACCCTCCCTCTGATATACTCTCCAGCCCTGGGTAAGCTCCAGCCCTGTTCCTGGCTCCTCCCATCCCTCCTCAGCCAGTACTCTAATGATCACACTCTGGTGTATGTATGTGTGTGTGTCATGTGTGTCCAGGCCTTGTAGGCCGTTTGTGTCAGTGCCTTAGTGGCAAAAGGTCTGACTGTCTGGAGAGAACTCACTCCCTATATGTTTTTAATATTTGTAATAAAGACAGTTTATTTTTGGAACCACGCCTCTGGTTTTCTGTGACCACGAACCTGTGTTGCCTGGTTGGGCTTCATATACCAAGTTATAGTCCAACTGATTTGATTTGAATATTCTGAGGGGCAGGGCCTCAGATGGCGTAGTCGACATTACTATTAGTGAGCTAACCTACCACTTGCCACACTTGCAATAGGTTTAGGTTTTGGCTGATGGCAATGACAATAGCAGCATTAATCACTCGGTTTAGATTAGAAACATGTCGACATAGGCCGTGACAGAACATTTCTAGGGGGTGGGGTATTACACGTTGTCACTGTTTCCACCAATGATATGTATCGCTGCATCATCAACAACGTTGTTGGAACTATGATGTTCGAACGTCGGAGGTAGCGAATTGCGACACAGGTACGATGTTTTCTGGAAACAGGTGTAACAGTGTCGTCGTTTGATCGCAAGTTGCGTCGTACCATGGTGGTTGAGCAACGTCGTTGCTAACTTTTCTAGAAACGACCCCCAGATCGGGTAGCGGATCTGTAGTTCAATGGAATGAGACATAAGAAACTACAAAATTGACTTGCATCTGATGTCGCAATACATCGATACTTTCAGAAATCGTGCAACATATTCTACCTTGTCTGAGGACATTATTATTTGCAACGCCAGTGCTGGATAAACAAATAGCGTGCATGCAACAGAGGGAAAGTTCTTGCTTTCCATTATTTGGGAATTCATTTTGATGCCGGTGTTTTGAAAGGTTTATTGGGAACCTTATTACTGCTTGTGATTGGAATATAGGATTACTCTTTTTATTACATTTTGATTGGAATAAAGGATTAATTTATTACATTTTTGGAAGACCTCCGTTTTTCTTACAGACTCAACTCCTGATAATTAGCTCCCCTCTTGTCTAAGACCTCCTCTTATTGTACCTAAGTTCCACATGATGGGCTCTATCTTACACCTGGCGCAACGTGGTGCCAACCGTGATGCAAGTCTTGTTCCTATCTTACACCCAAATGTCAGTCATTCGAACATTATTGGGCTGTGTTGCTTTCTTCAGGCTATGTTTTCTATTGTAACCCCTTGTCAGTCAATAGTGAAAGTAAGTAACTGTGTACAACGGTTTTGTTGTTGCCTATGAGACCACGGTGAAGTTAGTTTCACATTTCCTATGAGTTCAAATAATAGGTGAGTGCAGATGCATGTAGGCCATACTCTGCTAGTCACACACAGGTTTTAGTAAAGGAAGGTTTAGTGAAATCCTGGTGTCATTCTCATTGGTTTAATGGATGTTACACCCAAAACACACCCATGCCTGAATAAGAAACATAAGAACAACCCTTTTCAACAATGTGTCTGGCGTCTGGCAAACGTATTACACCGTTAAGATAGTGATTTTGGACTGGTCACACCCTAAACGTATTCAAACCAGAGGCGGATTTTTGAAATCAGGCAAAGTCAACAGATGTAGACATAGACATGATATTTGCAGATTGTTGTCTCACCAGACAGGTGACATCAAGTTCATGTTGAGAAGAACTGATTTTTGGGACAAAGTTGATCTTGAGCTGGTCTCCTATACTCTTTTGTCCAGCAGGGACATCAATGTGTAGATAGTTCCCGGACATAGCCTTGGTTCGATAAGGATATGCCCACATGACTGCCTGTTTGTCTTTAAAATGAGGGAGTTTGATCGTTGCCTGAAAATGGATTGAATGACAGAGAGAGAAAGTGCAGAGTGTGTGAGAGAGTACAGAAAGTTATTTAACAACTATTCCATTTGACAGTTATGGTATTGGAAGAGTTACCGTAATTAGTAGAAATGTTGCTGTGGCTTTTGTGTTTATGGTAAATCTAGCGATGCCACTTTTGGGAGTTTCCATTTCCTGCTTCTGATCCTCCATAGTGACAGCTAAATGTATCCCATCTGCAGGGAAGCCATCTGGATCACTCAAAAAGACCTGCAAGGACACAAACAAGTGCAAACATATACAATTATGCAGATCTTTGTCAGGTTTTCAACTGCTGTTGGCATGAGTTGGGAGGTTCCAATTTGATGAGAGTATAGCAGAGGCAGAATTCTGGAAATTTTACTTTACGTTGATGTATTTCGCATGGCATTGGCTATTTTTTTTGGACAAAAATTGTTGGCTATTAGGACTTCTTGTGCGGGAGTGCTACCAATTGCTAGAAAGTATGAACAGGTGTACACAATTTGTCAGTTTTATTTTTAGAAAATGTACAAGCTGTTTTTGAAATTCTGGAAAATGTACAGGGTGTACCTATGTTACCCAGGAGACACACTGTAAAATAACTTTTATGTAAGATCAATACTTTCCAAGTTACAGCCAGTTTCACAGGGTGAGGGGGGTGTCGATTTTGTTCAGCCTCTTTGTTTTGACGAAGTTCACAAAACCATAGCTCAAAAACTAAACCATGTAGGAGGCTTAAAATTCGCATGCTGGTACACAAATAGCAATAGTATGTAGCAAAATCATCACATTTCGTCTGGATGATCCTGCATGGTCATAGCTGTCCCTCAAAGTTGATCAAAATTGTATTGGAGTTTTTGGCTGGACTCTGTTTAAGCCTTCAGAACACATATTTGTACTCCACATTGGCTCTTAATTTGTTTTCCTTATTAAGATAAGTAGAAACACTGTCACAAAAAGCAATGAACAGAAGAGAAATTCCTTCAGCATTTCCACCATTGAATTTCCACCATCAGCACCATTGAGATCAATATGTTTTGTATAGAGTACAGGTGCCACTGAAATCACAGAATCACTGAAATTGAAAAGGATATCCCCATCCTGCTCAGGTATTCTCTTTTACGTCAATGCTATACAAAACATATTGATCTCAATGGTGCATTTTCATCATAAATGTATTTCTAAGTGTAATTCCAGCGAAAATTGACCCAAGGGTGTTTTTCTGCATCAAAACGCATCAAACTAGATGTACCGCAGAGCGGTACAAAATATGACCGCCGCCCAGTCCAGCACATTTTTTCCACAAAAATAAATCACACTGAAAGGCCTATATGATTCTAACTGTCTCACTAAATTGCATTATCCACACTCAATTCTCATCTGCTAGACAACAAGTAGCAAAACATGATTAGTTCATAGATTTCACTTGTAAAATTCATTTTATACAACCCCACCCCCATTTTGCCTGTTCATAATTCTGAGTAATTCTTGAATTGTGTGCATGTGTGCGTGTAGTACACGTTTATGTTTATGTGTGTGGGTGTGTGGGTGTGTGCGTGCTTGTGTGTTTGCCTGCGTATGTGTGTTTGTGCATGTGCATGCATGCGTGCATATGTCTACTGTGTGAGTATGTGTCATACGTATGATTACTGTGAATGTATGTGTGTGCGTGTGTATCTGTTTATGCACATGTGTGCACATGGAATGGGTTAACATGACCCCTGGAGGCAAACATACGGAAAAATTGGTCATCCTAGGCCCTACGGTTCTCAAGATATTCACAGGAAACTGTGTCTGCCCTATCCTCCTTTCGGGGGGTCCAGTCCACCAAGTTTCGTGTACCCCGGTCTTTCAGTGTCTCGGGAATCCTTGTTGGTGTACGGTCACTAAATGTACACATACATTTTTTTATTGTAAGGCCCCCCATGAACGAAAGTTCACAAAACTTGGCATGCATTCGGAGGGTGTCAGTTTCGTGCAGTTTTGACCATGTCAGCCAGAGATATTGTGATGAAAACACCTAATTTTTTGCTATTTAATTTTTAACTAGGTGGCGCTATACATGAAATAAGTGGTAATGGGATGGGTTGACATGCCCCCTTAAGACCAACATAGAAAAAAAAGGTGGACCTCCTAGGCCCTACGGTTCTTGAGATATTCATAGAAAACAGTCTCCGGCCACCTACAGGCCAATTGGTGTATAGTAACATAAATTAATTTATTTTGTGGCCCCCCATGAACGGAATTCCACAAAACTTGGCGTGCATTCAGAGGGTGTCATAATGATCCTACACTTCCAATTTCATGCAGTTTTGACTATGTTAGGTCACAGATACAGTAACTGCGATTACAACACCTCATTTTTACTTTTTTGTGTTTAGGTGGCGCTATACATGAAATGAGTGGTTATGGAATGGGTTGACATGGCCCCTTGAGATCAACATAAAAAAAAAATGGTCCTCCTAAACCCTACGGTTCTCGAGATATTCACAGAAAACTGTGTCTGCCCTACCCTCCTTTCGGGGGGGTCCAGTCCAGCGGGGGGGCTACAGATCAAAACGAAAAACGATGGTTCCATGCTATCCATGTGGGGTTACATGCCCACCAAGTTTCGTGTACCCCAGTTTTTCAGTGTTCCGGGAATCCTTGACGGAAATTTGGACATGCGAAAAAGAAAAAAAAAATCTGACTAAACCTATATGACCGCCGCTTCGCTGCGCGGCGGTCATAATAAGTATTTGACGACAGTATTTCTCGTTGATCAACCACTACAGAGCTTGCTCTGGTATACACTGTAGCCCCAAATAGCAAACAGTGGATTAACTAAGGGCCAAAAGCAAAACGCTTCCCAAATAGCATTTTTATTGCTATATAATTGTAATATTGTTCAAAACAGCATCAAACCTTGTCAGTAGCTTGCTCAGAATCCCTACACATAAAATGAAGCACCAACAACGTAGTTAGAGAACCCAGAGTTTATTACAGAAGACTAAAATAACACTTATCAACTGTCCCCCCCTGCTTCTCTCGAAGGAAAGGGCATTACCTTCCGGCAATAAACGTCATGCTCCGTGTGAGATCTCAGTCTTCTGTGAGATTAACAGTCTTCTGAGAATGCGCAGGACTAAGCGGTGGTCATATTTTGTACCACTGTGCGGTACATCTAGTTTATTGTGGGTATTAGCAGAGGATCTGACACTTACTGACACATGTTGTAAACCTTTGTAAAAAATAGAGCGTCACATTTCACTGTGTTAAACAGATGCAAACGGCAGTCTGAACACATCTGCAACAGGAGGAGATTGCTACGTTAACTCCAGCTGCAAAGTCAGTCTTCCTCACCAGTTTATACGATAATCCAGTTACTGTACAACAACAGTATGACAATTACGGCAAGTTAATCGCTCAGATTTTCATTATTAGGCCACACGAAAATAGGTTATGTCGATCACTGGAGGTATTTTAATATTATGTTTTGTTTGGCCTTTCTGTGGTTTTGACCAGCCTCTGAAATGTCAGTTGGAAACACTAAGGTGAAATGTGTTGAAACTGGCATGCCACCAGAACAGACGTTTATTGGCTTTGAGGTAAATTAAGTCTCCACTCCTGTAAATTCACATATTTATTACATCACACATTCCCTTTTTAAATATGTATAATATTGCCATGTGAAAAATGTTGTTTCTGTATGGTTGCACACCATATTTATGATGTAAAAAGAGTGTAATTTTCCATCAAATTCAATCAGATCAGTTACAAACAATAAAATATAGACCTAAATAAACATTCTATTTATGTGTGCACAACTTTTTCCCATGTTAAGGATGACCTTTGCATGGAATTGCCCATATATTATATATGTCCAATCACTGTCCTAATGTAAAATCACTAAGGCGGACATACCGTCACATCAAAGGGCATCCCTGGCTTGAAGTATTTAGGGGTCCTCCAGAAGTGAATGGTGTAGGGAGACGTCACAATCTTAATGCCTCTTCTCTCTGCCTCCACCATTTCACTGCCTTTGAAAATGAACCAAACAGATGGTTTGCATTATATGTATTTATAATAGTGCACATATATGCAACCTGAAAGTTTTCAGACATGGTTCAGACAGGTTATGTTTCAGACTCATCTTAAAATGGATTCAACTGAAAACATTTCAATTCTCATCAATACTCCAATACACCACAAAAAACAAGTGTTTTGGTTGTTTTGTAAATGTATAAAACAAATAAAAGACAGAAATATTCCATTTACATTTAAAGGTGCTCTAAACGATGCTGGGTAACGTCACTTCTGTTGACTTTTAAACAAAACAGAGAGCTAGCTCGCTACTTCCTCCCCATCCCTCCCGTGCTGCTTCCGTGCAATTGAAACTCTCCTAAACGCGCATCTCGTCTGTGATTTGCTGGAACAGTTCGTTATGTTTTTATGGGCTAGGTTTGCCCAGGTTGTTTTTGTTGTCGTTTTTGGAGTCTGGACTGTCCACAGAGATCACGTTTTTTTACAGTGTATTCAGGACACAGACAGCTAGCGGTTGGTTAGGTGATGTTTGCAGTAAGTGACATAAAATGTTTTAGCCTAAAAAACGTGTGGCATCGCTTAGAGCAGTGGTTCTTAAACTTTTTGTCTGGCGACCCTCGCAAAAAACATGGGCCAAGTAAGTCTCACGACCCCTTCTCTCTAACCGGCAGAATTTGATTTCAAAATGTTGTAAGATGGGCATTGGAAACAGAGGCAGAAAATGTCTTCTCTCATAGGTAGGCTATGTCAACATCAACCCCCCAGTTTAAAAACCACTGGCCTAGGGCCCGTCCATACGGAGACACTTTTTGGGTTAAACGCAGAGGCTTTGCTTCGTCTTGGCCGAGCGTCCAAACGAATCCTGTAAACGCACTGCCCGAAACCTGGTCCCAGAGTGGAAAAATCTGAAACCGTAGCCCTTTTGAATTTGTTTGGACAGCAAAACCGCACATCCTACTTGCGTATCGATGTCATCGCCACACCTCAGCTGCCCTGGACTTGACACTTATAGTAGGCTACTGCCTAACAATACTAGGCCTAGTTTTCATACATGACATTACCTACGATTACACTCCATAGGATAAATATCACAACTGGTGCTGCGCAGCGCCAATAGCTTATGACTTGGTGGACTGAACACTGTTTTTCACAGTGTTTTTTTATGCATTCTCGCTAGTGACGCGAGGGAAGGGGAAGTGGGAAGTGCGGTGTAAGTTTACATTAATTTGTGTGTAGTGCCGGTGTCATTCATTCATTTTACATGTCTTACAACATAAATGAATAGTGAAGTCAGATATGAGCATACAAAGACGCTTAGAACTCATGTTAAGCCTATAGATGCGCACTAAATGTGAATGTGCGATTTGATGCAAGCAAAAGTATCGACTGTTACTAACAAAGGTATTATAGCAATAGTATAAATGTGGCGACGGAATAACCTAGTACGCCTAGCCTTTGCACTTGCGGTGATAACCAAAACTAATGTGAATCGCAGACTATCCTACAACCAAAGAAAGTAAAGGAGATTATTTTTACCTGCGTTAGCCAAATAAAGAACGGGACTGCACCCTTCACAAACCGTAAAAATTAAGTTTATTAGTTTTACAGTTGATTACAGTTGACAGTTCACCATCAGTCCACACAAACAATTCTGGTTTCCTTGCACTAGCCATTTCGTCGTAGCCTATTCTGTCTGTTTGTATAGCCTACAGTGCAAACTTTGGTCAATTTCTGTAAAGAAACAGTGCCACCTATAGGCCTGGGATATGAAGTAACGTGTTGAGATGGATCCGTTTGGACGCAAATATTCTTAATACGGTTCCAGGGAAGACGGAGGAAAAAAAGATCGGTTTGGTACGAGTGGACTAGGCCTTAGAGCACCTTTAAACTTAGTCAGATTAATTGTAGTTTCTCGTGATATTACCACTGCTTCACCGCTCTGTCCTGTTCAATACATGTTTAAACCTGTGATGGTCAATGCAATTGTCATCCTGAGGAGTGTCTGTGCTATCCCTTAAAGCACAATTGCAGGCATCATAACACAGGGTCTGAATACTTATGTAAATGGGCTATTTCAGTCTTTTATTGTTTTATAAATTTACAAAACACTCAAAACATCTGTTTTTTTGTGGATTATTGGAACATTGTGTGTAGATTGATGAGAAAAAATGAATTGAATCCATTTTAAGATGACTCTGAAAACAAAATGTGGAAAACTTGAAAGCGTCTGAAAACTTTCCGGCTGCACTGTATGCATGCATTAAATGCATGTATCTCACAGAGGACACCATGGAATAAGAAACAGGACAATAAAAAAAAAACCTGCTCACACAAATGTCATGTTGATAGAGCATCAAAAAGTGTTTTGTTCAAGACTGATTGACACCATTGGATGCAATCATGTGCTTCTTCATTTCAGTTCTATGGACTGCACATACCTGTTTCTGTCAACACACTGACATGCACATAGATTGATGAATCAACGACGTCATTTATGTTTGGGAAAACTTCTGTGATGTGCTCTTTCGTTAGAGTGGCGACACCGGTCCCATCTCTTATCTGTCAGAAGACAGCATATTAGATTATTGTATTATATTATTATGTATTTTTGATTTTTTTGATTGACTTTTGTGTGTGTGTGTATGTGCATGTGTGCGCATGTGTGTGTGTGTGTGTGTGTGTGTGTGTGTTCATGATTTCTGAGGAGACTCACATCTACTCTCTGGATTGAGTGTGGTAGAGCCTTCTTGTCATTACCAGATATCACTCCAAATATCACAAAAGCCATTCCAGTGACTTCTTTGCCATACAAATACCTTAAAAGGGTCCAAAGTAGTGTTATCAGAGTGAGCTTACTATCATGGTCATGATCCGTGTACAGAGCTACGTGCTGCTCATGTAAGTGCTGAATTCTCACCTTGATGTAATATCAATCTTCAGTTCCTTATCGTCCACATAAAAAAAGCTTTTCTTCGGTTTCAACAATATCTCAAAGCTTGGTAGAACTACAAACAGAATAATACATAAGAAAAATAGTAAAGTAATAATTATGGGGGGGGGGAAATGTGAAATGTGGAAATGGCACAGTTCAAGACAGGCTCAGAACTTGATGTCATGTGTATTAATTTGAAATACCGGTAGATACAGGTCTTGCTTTACGGAGTTTTAAAATATCCAAAAATTACCTACAAATAGCACCATACTCAACAAAACAAAATGATGAAAATTAAGAGAACACTGCAGATTTGAATATGGCCGTCAACTCATTCGAATGTCAGTCAGCAACCATAGGATGACATCAGAAAAATGTGCAGTGCTCTCTTAATTTTTTCCAGGGCTGTATATACACCTAAGCAAAGTACACTACATCAGGCTGCCAATCTGAATGAAATCATGAATGACATATATGCCCTTGAAATGTCATGAATGGACAAATAGGTTTCCATATTCTCCCATCTCCATAGACTTCCATAGACTACTCACTCCCACTCACCATACTCTTTAACCTCAAACTCTGCAGTGAAGTTTTTCTGTGGCGTCTGACTGAACCTTGCCACTAGAGACCAGGTGCCAACACTGCAAACAAAATGGCGATAAACTGAGTTATAAAAACAAAAATACATTACATGGAACTGGTCATAAATGCTTAACATATTTGTGTAAATTGTTGATCATAGATATGTGCATTTGTATATCTGAGGAACAAACCTGACAAGCTCAGGAAGATTGTAGGATTCAGTTATCATGCCCTTTTCTGGTGAGATATTCTGAGTTGGTTTCATTAAAATTCCGTTAGGGTTCTGGGAACAGAAGTTATCATCTTTTTGTTGTCAATCGATGATTATACATTTATATGGATATTAACATGCTGATATTAATCTGATTACGGCAATATTCTGAACATGATGCTGCCATGTTAAAACATGTTCTGATTGCCTTTACCCGAACAAGGTCATAGCCAGACAGGGGCGGAGCTAGGCTACGTGGTGGCCTGGGGGGGCCACGGCCACCACTGGTCAAAGCTTGGCCACCCTGCTGGCCCCCATAGCTGTCAACCCTCCCGTTTTTTCCGGGTTTCTCACGTATTTTAACTTTTTTCCCGCTGTCTTCCCGTTTTAATATTTTCCCGTAAATATCCCGTATTTTAACAATCTCATAACATTAGCTCTACCATCTGACTTGTCAGTCTCTGTACTGTTGTCCTATTGCTACACCCTTGCCCTTCCAACGAAACAGATATTTTCTAAGCATCTTTTTGCTTCCTTGAAGGCGACAGTGACTATTTAAGATGACGGCGTGGTACGGCCGCACGCACTGTGTGTATCTGCCTACCTACGAGTAGAGAAAGAATTCCCCCTGTTTGTATATTCACTCCAAGTTGGCCAACCATAACTTCCCAACTCTGCACTGTAGCCCATAAACTGCATGACAGGCTATTTATATTTTCTCTCTGAAATCTTTAAAATAACCAAATGCATTTGTTCAACTTTATGAAGAATTACGCACTAGGCTACTTGGAACGCACACATTTTGTTTGCGCAGAAGAATGACAGCGCACAGGCAATCGATTAGGCTACAAAACGTTAGCCTTGCTAGGGCTGTATAAAGTTGACCAAATTAATATAGGCTGTTAGGCGTAAATAAAGTAGGCTACTTTGTTGTATTGTTTAGCTGACCAATACACGAGCTTGCAAAAAACGGACTAATACTGACGAAGCTGAAGTTGGCCGCACATTCAGAATGCGGTGTAGTTAAGTTTCGATTCCACCTTAAATATTGCAATTTTCTACCGACAGGGGGCAGCGCTGACTGCAAATACGCGATGACACTGGCATTTGCCTAGTAGCAGACGAACATAGGCTACTCCTCACAGACGAATAAAAGCCTTTTTTCTGGTGACTCCATTGTCGACCAATCTTTAAGTAAATTATACAACATGCTTTCTGTCAAATAAATCGGTTCATATTGCACTTGTTTTGGGGGGGGCTTTTCTGTTCTTTCTTTACATGAGCTATATTTCATATTTTACAATTTATGCACTAGATTTGATACCCATTGCTCACACATGATTTGCCGTGAGATATTACACCACATCCCGATACTACCGTCTCACAGCGTTCATATGACACCCAGCATGCCAAATTTCGTCGTGGAAAATGCCCATTTTGTTACATTTAAATGACTATATTTCATATTCCACAGTATATGCACTAGATATGATACCTATGGTCCATACATCATTTGCCGTGAAATATTACACCACATCCCGAAACTACAGTCTCTGTGCTTTCATTTGACACCATGCATGGCCAATTTCGTCGTGGAAAATGGCCATATTTCATAGATTTAATTTACATGAGCTATATTTCATATTCCACAATTTATGCACTAGATTTGATACCTATAGCCCATACATCATTTGCCGTGAAATATTACACCACATCTCGATACTGCAGTCTCTGAGCTTTCATATGACACCCTGCATGCCAAATTTCGTTGTGGAAAATGGCCATATTTTATAGATTTACTTTACATGAGCTATATTTCATATATTACCATTTGTGCACTTGATTTGATGCCTATTGCCCACACATCATTTGCCGTGAAATATTACACCACATCCCGAAACTACAGTCTCTGAGCTTTCATTTGACACAATGCATGGCCAATTTCGTCGTGGAAATTCACCCTTTTATTACAATTGAAATTACATGAGCTGTTTTTCATATTCCACAATGTATGCACTGGACTTGATACCTATTGCCCACACAACATTTGCCGTAAAATATTACACCACATCCCGATACTACCGTCTCACAGATTTCATATGCCACCCTGCATGCCAAACTTCGTCGTGGAAAATGGCCATTTTTCTTACATTTTAATTACATGAACTATATTTCATATTCCACAGTATATGCACTAGATTTGATACCTATGGCCCATACATCATTTGCCGTGAAATATTACACCACATCCCGAAACTACAGTCTCTGAGCTTTCATATGACACCTTGCATGCCAAATTCCATCGTGGAAAATGGCCATTTTCCTTACATTTAAGTTAAATGAGCTATATTTCATATTTTACAATTTATGCACTAGATTTGATACCTATTGCCCACACATCATTTGCCGTGAAATATTACACCACATCCCGAAACTACAGTCTCTGAGCTTTCATATGACACCTTGCATGCCAAATTCCATCGTGGAAAATGGCCATTTTCCTTACATTTAAGTTAAATGAGCTATATTTCATATTTTACAATTTATGCACTAGATTTGATACCTATTGCCCACACATCATTTGCCGTGAAATATTACACCACATCCCGAAACTACAGTCTCTGAGCTTTCATTTGACACCATGCGTGGCCAATTTCGTGGTGGAAATTTACCCTTTTATTACAATTGAAATTACATGAGCTGTTTTTCATATTCCACAAATGTATGGACTAGATTTGATGCCTATTGCCCAAACATCATTTGCCGTAAAATATTACACCACATCCCGATACTACCATCTCACATCGTTCCTATGACACCCTGCATGCCAAATTTCGTCGTGGAAAATGGCCATTTTCCTTACATTTAAGTTACATGAGCTATATTTCATATTTGACAAATTATGCACTAGATTTGATGCCTATTGCCCACACATCATTTGCCGTGAAATATTACACCCTATCCCGATACTACCGTCTCACAGCGTTCCTATGACACCCTGCATGCCAAATTCCATCGTGGAAAATGACCCTTTTTCATAGATTTAATTTACATGAGCTATATTTCATATTTGACAAATTATGCACTAGATTTGATGCCTATTGCCCACACATCATTTGCCGTGAAATATTACACCCTATCCCGAAACTACAGTCTCTGAGCTTTCATATGACACCTTGCATGCCAAATTCCATCGTGGAAAATGGCCATTTTCCTTACATTTAAGTTAAATGAGCTATATTTCATATTTTACAATTTATGCACTAGATTTGATACCTATTGCCCACACATCATTTGCCGTGAAATATTACACCACATCCCGAAACTACAGTCTCTGAGCTTTCATTTGACACCATGCGTGGCCAATTTCGTCGTGGAAATTCACCCTTTTATTACAATTGAAATTACATGAGCTGTTTTTCATATTCCACAAATGTATGCACTAGATTTGATGCCTATTGCCCAAACATAATTTGCCGTAAAATATTACACCACATCCCGATACTACCATCTCACATCGTTCCTATGACACCCTGCATGCCAAATTTCGTCGTGGAAAATGGCCATTTTCCTTACATTTAAGTTACATGAGCTATATTTCATATTTGACAAATTATGCACTAGATTTGATGCCTATTGCCCACACATCATTTGCCGTGAAATATTACACCCTATCCCGATACTACCGTCTCACAGCGTTCCTATGACACCCTGCATGCCAAATTCCATCGTGGAAAATGACCCTTTTTCATAGATTTAATTTACATGAGCTATATTTCATATTTGACAAATTATGCACTAGATTTGATGCCTATTGCCCACACATCATTTGCCGTGAAATATTACACCCTATCCCGAAACTACAGTCTCTGAGCTTTCATATGACACCTTGCATGCCAAATTCCATCGTGGAAAATGGCCATTTTCCTTACATTTAAGTTAAATGAGCTATATTTCATATTTTACAATTTATGCACTAGATTTGATACCTATTGCCCACACATCATTTGCCGTGAAATATTACACCACATCCCGAAACTACAGTCTCTGAGCTTTCATTTGACACCATGCGTGGCCAATTTCGTCGTGGAAATTCACCCTTTTATTACAATTGAAATTACATGAGCTGTTTTTCATATTCCACAAATGTATGCACTAGATATGATGCCTATTGCCCAAACATCATTTGCCGTAAAATATTACACCACATCCCGATACTACCATCTCACAGCGTTCCTATGACACCCTGCATGCCAAATTTCGTCGTGGAAAATGGCCATTTTCCTTACATTTAAGTTACATGAGCTATATTTCATATTTGACAAATGATGCACTAGATTTGATGCCTATTGCCCACACATCATTTGCCGTGAAACATTACACCCTATCCCGATACTAATGTCTCACAGCGTTCCTACACCCTGCATGCCAAATTCCATCGTGGAAAATGGCCCTTTTTCATAGATTTAATTTACATGAGCTATATTTCATATTCCACAATTTATGCACTAGATTTGATACCTATGGCCCAAACATAATTTGCCGTGAAATATTACACCACATCCCGATACTGCAGTCTCTGAGCTTTTATATGACACCATGCATGGCCAATTTCGTTGTGGAAAATGGACATATTTCATAGATTTAATTTACATGAGCTATATTTCATATTTTACCATACTTAATACCTATTGCCCACACATCATTTGCCCTGAAATATTACACCTCATCCCGATACAGTCTTTGAGCTTTCATATGACACCCTGCATGCCAAATTCTATCGTGGAAAATGGCCATTTTTCATACATGTAATTTATATGAGCTATATTTCATATTTTACAATTTATTCACTAGATTTGATACCTATTGCCCATACATCAATTACACCATATCCCGATACTACAGTCTCTCAGCTTTCATTTGCCACCATGCATGGCCAATTTTGTCATGGAAAATCCCCATTTCATTACAATTGAAATTCTATGAGCTATATTTCATGTTTTACGATTTATGCAGATTTGATCCCTATTTGGCGTGACATACAGCACATCCAGATACAACAGACTTTGCACTACTTAAAAAATCTCACAAATTCTATGTGTGCTCATGTATAGCATAAATGAGAATTGCTCTCTTATTTCACACTTCTACTGTCAGTCATAACTGTTGAAATCTGACAATGATCACGAGGAGCGTGTAATTACATCCATTGTGCAGTTATTCTTTTTTTCTGAAATATAGCTCATGTAACTTAAATGTAAGGAAAATGGCCATTTTCCACGATGGAATTTGGCATGCAAGGTGTCATATGAAAGCTCAGAGACTGTAGTTTCGGGATGTGGCGTAATATTTTACGGCAAATGATGTTTGGGCAATAGGCATCAAATCAAGTGCACAAATGGTAAAATATGAAATAAGTAAATCTATAAAATATGGCCATTTTCCACGACGAAAGTTGGCATGCAGGGTGTCATATGAAAGCTCAGAGACTGTAGTTTCGGGATGTGGTGTAATATTTTACGGCAAATGATGTTTGGGTAATAGGCATCAAAACAAGTGCACAAATGGTAAAATATGAAATAAGTAAATCTATAAAATATGGCCATTTTCCACGACGAAAGTTGGCATGCAGGGTGTCATATGAAAGCTCAGAGACTGTAGTTTCGGGATGTGGTGTAATATTTTACGGCAAATGATGTTTGGGCAATAGGCATCAAATCAAGTGCACAAATGGTAAAATATGAAATAAGTAAATCTATAAAATATGGCCATTTTCCACAACGAAAGTTGGCATGCAGGGTGTCATATGAAAGCTCAGAGACTGTAGTATCGGGATGTGGTGTAATATTTCACGGCAAATGATGTGTGGGCAATAGGTATCAAATCTAGTGCATAAACTGTGGAATATGAAATATAGCTCATGTAAATTAAATCTATGAAATATGCCCATTTTCCACGACGAAATTGGCCATGCATGGTGTCAAATGAAAGCTCAGAGACTGTAGTATCGGGATGTGGTGTAATATTTCACGGCAAATGATGTATGGGCCATAGGTATCAAATCTAGTGCATAAATTGTAAAATATGAAATATAGCTCATGTAAATTAAATCTATGAAAAAGGGCCATTTTCCACGATGGAATTTGGCATGCAAGGTGTCATATGAAAGCACAGAGACTGTAGTTTCGGGATGTTGTGTAATATTTCACGGCAAATGATGTATGGACCATAGGTATCAAATCTAGTGCATATACTGTGGAATATGAAATATAGTTCATGTAATTTAAATGTAAGAAAAATGGTCATTTTCCACGACGAAGTTTGGCATGCTTGGTGTCATATGAACGCTGGGAGACGGTAGTATCGGGATGTGGTGTAATATTTTACGGCAAATGATATTTGGGCAATAGGCATCAAATCTAGTGCATACATTTGTGGAATATGAAAAACAGCTCATGTAGTTTCAATTGTAATAAAAGGGTAAATTTCCACGACAAAATTGCCCATGCATGGTGTCAAATGAAAGCTCAGAGACTGTAGTATCGGGATGTGGTGTAATATTTCACGGCAAATGATGTGTGGGCAATAGGTATCAAATCTAGTGCATAAATTGTGGAATATGAAATATAGCTCATGTAACTTAAATGTAAGGAAAATGGCCATTTTCCACGATGGAATTTGGCATGCAAGGTGTCATATGAAAGCTCAGAGACTGTAGTTTCGGGATGTGGTGTAATATTTCACGGCAAATGATGTATGGGCCATAGGTATCAAATCTAGTGCATATACTGTGGAATATGAAATATAGTTCATGTAATTAAAATGTAAGAAAAATGGCCATTTTCCACGATGAAGTTTGGCATGCAGGGTGTCATATGAACGCTGTGAGACGGTAGTATCGGGATGTGGTGTAATATTTTACGGCAAATGTTGTGTGGGCAATAGGTATCAAGTCCAGTGCATACATTGTGGAATATGAAAAACAGCTCATGTAATTTCAATTGTAATAAAAGGGTAAATTTCCACGACAAAATTGGCCATGCATGGTGTCAAATGAAAGCTCAGAGACTGTAGTATCGGGATGTGGTGTAATATCTCACGGCAAATGATGTGTGAGCAATAGGTATCAAATCTAGTGCATAAATTGTGGAATATGAAATATAGCTCATGTAAATTAAATCTATGAAATAGGCCCATTTTCCACTACGAAATTGGCCATGCATGGTGTCAAATGAAAGCTCAGAGACTGTAGTATCGGGATGTGGTGTAATTTGTCACGGCAAATGATGTGTGGGCAATGGGTATCAAATCTAGTGCATAAATTGTAAAATATGAAATATAGCTCATGTAACTTAAATGTAAGGAAAATGGCCATTTTCCACGATGGAATTTGGCATGCAAGGTGTCATATGAAAGCTCAGAGACTGTAGTTTCGGGATGTGGTGTAATATTTCACGGCAAATTATGTATGGGCCATAGGTATCAAATCTAGTGCATATACTGTGGAATATGAAATATAGTTCATGTAATTAAAATGTAAGAAAAATGGCCATTTTCCACGACGAAGTTTGGCATGCAGGGTGTCATATGAACGCTGTGAGACGGTAGTATCGGGATGTGGTGTAATATTTTACGGCAAATGTTGTGTGGGCAATAGGTATCAAGTCCAGTGCATACATTGTGGAATATGAAAAACAGATCATGTAATTTCAATTGTAATAAAAGGGTAAATTTCCACGACAAAATTGGCCATGCATGGTGTCAAATGAAAGCTCAGAGACTGTAGTATCGGGATGTGGTGTAATATCTCACGGCAAATGATGTGTGAGCAATAGGTATCAAATCTAGTGCATAAATTGTGGAATATGAAATATAGCTCATGTAAATTAAATCTATGAAATAGGCCCATTTTCCACTACGAAATTGGCCATGCATGGTGTCAAACGAAAGCTCAGAGACTGTAGTATCGGGATGTGGTGTAATTTTTCACGGCAAATGATGTGTGGGCAATGGGTATCAAATCTAGTGCATAAATTGTAAAATATGAAATATAGCTCATGTAACTTAAATGTAAGGAAAATGGCCATTTTCCACGATGGAATTTGGCATGCAAGGTGTCATATGAAAGCTCAGAGACTGTAGTCTCGGGATGTGGTGTAATATTTCACGGCAAATGATGTATGGACCATAGGTATCAAATCTAGTGCATATACTGTGGAATATGAAATATAGTTCATGTAATTTAAATGTAACAAAAATGGCAATTTTCCACGACGAAGTTTGGCATGCTGGGTGTCATATGAACGCTGTGAGACGGTAGTATCGGGATGTGGTGTAATATTTCACGGCAAATGTTGTGTGGGCAATAGGTATCAAGTCTAGTGCATACATTGTGGAATATGAAAAACAGCTCATGGAATTTCAATTGTAATAAAAGGGTGAATTTTCACGACGAAATTGGCCATACATGGTGTCAAATGAAAGCTCAGAGACTGTTGTATCGGGATGTGGTGTAATATCTCACGGCAAATCATGTGTGAGCAATGGGTATCAAATCTAGTGCATAAATTGTAAAATATGAAATATAGCTCATGTAAAGAAGAAACAGAAAAGCCCCCCCAAAACAAGTGCAATATGAACCGATTTATTTGACAGAAAGCATGTATCATTTACTTAAAGATTGGTCGACAATGGAGTCACCAGAAAAAAAGGCTTTTATTCGTCTGTGAGGAGTAGCCTATGTTCGTCTGCTACTAGGCAAATGCCAGTGTCATCGCGTATTTGCAGTCAGCACTGCCCCCTGTCGGTAGAAAATTGCAATATTTAAGGTGGAACGGAAACTTGACTACACGCATTCTGAATGTGCGGCCAACTTCAGCTTCGTCTAATACTGCAACCCTTTCAACGTTGGGGGACGAATGTTGACATTTTCCCGTATTCTGCGTGAGAAACCCGGGAAATCTCCCTTATTTTCAAAGCTCAATGTTGACAGCTATGCTGCCCCCCCCCCCCCCCCAGCTCCGTTCAGTGAAAAGTAAAAAAAAAAGATTGCTGCCGTTTTCAACGGTACTTTGAAAGGAAGTGTAGCCTACGGTTCTAATCAAATCGTGAGTAGGCCTAGTGCAGCAGCAGCAGGGGACAATTCAAGTCATCTGTTTAAAACACTTAGACTACTACTTACTTAACCTCAGTGACAACAGGTGAGTTGATGATGACTTGGAACATTAATGTTAATAAAATGTTAAAATGTGACACGAATCATAGCAAAGTGAGCTGCGTTGGGCTGTTCTTGTTAGGTAGGCTCTGACATTGACGTGTGAGGCTGATCAAAAATAAACGGATGCCCGCGGTAACGCTGTTACAAAAATATTTTGATAATATACGGGTGAAATGCAAGCATATTAGGCACATATCTCCGGATGGCTCCAATAAAAGTAGGCTAATAGTGTCTAGCCTAGGCTACTTTATAAAAACATAATTTGCTGACTGCGTGTGGTTCTTGCCATAGCTGGTCAGGCAGAGGCAGGCTGCTGCGTTGCCTGAGTTCTTTGTTACATTGCTCCGGTAATTGCAACGAGATGAAACCTTAACTGCGTGACAGAGCAGAAGTGGGGCTTTCCAACGAGACTAAACACTTGTCTGTGCGATCAAGTATGAAAATACAAAAAATCATGAAATTAAATCAAATTGCATCATATTTAGTTCACCTGCGCACCCACACTCTCGTTTGAATTAGGCTACTCGCGAACCCGTGATCGCATAGATATGGCATATCAGAAGAAAGAGGAGGCACAGGGCTATCCATTGGTACCAAGTATATCAATCCTTCTGGGCCCAGTTCCCCGAAAGCATCTTAAGCCTAAGAGCATCGTAAAGTCCCTCTTACGAACGTCTTAAGATTTGCTGACTGTTTCCCGAAACCATCGTAGCTTAAGAGCGTCGTGAAAACACTCGTGGATCTACGAGTGCTCCAGAGTTATCGTTACCGGCTAAGAGCGTCTTAACAGTACTTCTCACTGAGGTCACCAACAGGACATACAGAGGAATTACAATTTAGAATACATAATCCAACTTACGTTCCCTTTCTTTACACGTTTACCTGTGATGAATCAGATGTTAGCGTGCAAAATAGCATAGCCTAATGGTCATAATAATGTAATGAAAAGCGGACAAAAATGCAATCAAGTTATGAAACGAGGCGTTGCCTGAATAGTTTGCCATTATCTTTACTAAGTGAAGGCTATATTTTATTAGGCCTATGAGGTAAAAAGCAGAGAAAGCAACATGTGGTTTAGTCTGTAGGCTACTGCATCAAAATCTAGGCCTACACATTTCCTCACTTTCTTACTCGACTTCTTATCTTCAAACGTGTTCTAAGTGACACCACGAAAAATTATTGCATGGTGCAACAATCTAATTTTAAATAATTACAATTATATGTCTTTGTGTGGTATATGGGATGCTTAAATGCAGATGTCAAAGTGTTACTATTTTCGTATTGATGTGAAATGTGTAGATCCGAAGTTTAAACGGTAGGCCTGTTGTGACGTGCAGTCACCTGACATCACCATCAAATCAGAGCATATTTCAGAACTATTAACGTGGACAGCTCCCCTTAAGAGCATCTTAAGAGCAGTGCACGCGCGTTCCCGCTACGAGCATGTTCGGGAAACAGTCAGATTTCTACGATTCATCTTACGATCGTTCGTTTGGTTTTTCCGACTGGGCCCTGGGCCCAGTTCCCCGATAACGACGGAGACACACTCTTAAGAGGGATTTCTACGATTCATCTTACGATCGTTCGTTTGTTTTTTCCGACTGTTTCCCGAACATGTTCGTAGCGGGAACGCGCGTGCAGTGCTCTTAAGATGCTCTTAAGGGGAGCTGTCCACGTTAATAGTTCTGATATATGTTCTGATTTGATGGTGATGTCAGGTGACTGCACGTCACAGCTATAGGCCTACCGTTTAAACTTCGGATCTACACATTTCACATCAATACGAAAATAGTAACACTTTGACATCTGCATTTAAGCATCCCAAGTATATACCACACAAAGACATATAATTGTAATTATTTAAAATTAGATTGTTGCACCATGCAATAATTTTTCGTGGTGTCACTTAGAACACGTTTGAAGATAAGAAGTCGAGTAAGAAAGTGAGGAAATGTGTAGGCCTAGATTTTGATGCAGTAGCCTACAGACTAAACCACATGTTGCTTTCTCTGCTTAATAATGGCAAACTATTCTGGCAACGTCTCGTTTCATAACTTGATTGCATTTTTGTCCGCTTTTCATCACATTATTATGACCATTAGGCTATGCTATTTTGCACGCTAAAATCTGATTCATCACAGGTAAACGTGTAAAGAAAGGGAACGTAAATTGGATTATGTATTCTAAATTGTAATTACTCTGTATGTCCTGTTGGTGACCTCAGTGAGAAGTACTGTTAAGACACTCTTAGCCGGTAACGATAACTCTGGAGCACTCGTAGATCTACGAGTGTTTTCACGACGCTCTTAAGCTACGATGGTTTCGGGAAACAGTCAGCAAATCTTAAGACGTTCGTAAGATGGACTTTACGATGCTCTTAGGCTTAAGATGCTTTCGGGGAACTGGGCCCTGGGCCCACTTCCCCGATAACGACGGAGACACGCTCTTAAGAGGGTTTTCTACGATTCATCTTACGATCGTTCGTTTAGTTTTTCCGACTGTTTCCCGAACATGCTCGTAGCGTGAACGCGCGTGCACTGCTCTTAAGATGCTCTTAAGGGGAGCTGTCCACGTTAATAGTTCTGAAATATCCTCTGATTTGACGGTGATGTCAGGTGACTGCACGTCACAGCTATAGGCCTAACTTCGGATCTACACATTCATTCACATCAATACGAAAATAGAAACACTTTGACATCTGCATGTAAGCATCCCAAGTAGGTTATATACCACACAGAGACATAAATAATTGTAATTATTTTAAGATTAGATTGTTGCACCATGCAATAATTTTTCGCGGTGCCACTTAAGAACACGTTTGAAGATAAGAAAGAAGTCGAGTAAGAAAGAGAGGAAATGTGTAGGCTTAGATTTTGATGCAGTAGGCTACAGACTAAACCACATGTTGCTTTCTCTGCTTTTTACCTCATAGGCCTAATAAAAATAAATAATATAAATTATATAAATAATAAATTAATATCAATTAATATAAATAATAAAATCTGATTCATCACAGGTAAACACAATAAAGAATGGGAACCTAAATTGGATTGTGTATTCTAAGTTGTAATTCCTCTGTATGTCCTGTTGGTGACCTCAGTGAGAAGTACTGTTAAGACGCTCTTAGCCGGTAACGAGTACTCTGGAGCACTCGTAGATCTACGAGTGTTTTCACGATGCTCTTAAGCTACGATGGTTTCGGGAAACAGTCGGCAAATCTTAAGACGTTCGTAAGAGGGACTTTACGACGCTCTTAGGCTTAAGATGCTTTCGGGGAAGTGGGCCCTGGGCTATAAAAACAGACAACGTGACTGCAAAATAACATCATGTACAAAAACCAACGCTGCACAGCCATTACTCTCGTTTGAATTAGGCCCTACTCACGAACCCGTGATCGGATAGATATGCAACGCATGTCAGATGAAAGAGGAGATACAGAGCTATCATTTGATACCAAGTACATCCTGGGTTATAAAACAGACGAAGTGACATCAAAATAATAACTTCATATAGCTCGACTTACTTACCCCACGTTTTTGTGTGTTGTTGTGGTGGCAAAGCATGTTCATAATCCAACGCTATAATGTGTTTCTCTATGGCATAGCATGTTCATAATCCGGTTTTGAGATCCTAGCAAATTCCTACATGGCATCCAATTCAAGACTCACATTGCATCCCAATTTATTCGACAAAGAAACACCTTTTTCCCTTCACTTTGTTCATGGCTCATTGTTCTTGTTTGTGTATGGCATTTACAATGACCAGGATAAATGCTTCTAACTAATGGTATGAAAAAGCCCTTAAAACAGTCTAGGGTTAATGTCTTAATTCAGAGCCATGTTACTTACAGCCAAGTACTTGGAGTGGATAACAGAAAGAAATATAGTTTTGCCATCAGTATGAGATTAAATATCTGCATACTATATTTGTAGTATTTATGTTCTTTGAGTTAACATCATTTGAATATGACTGATTAAGTAAGGTGCATTATCATAATGTACTTTTTATAGCATTGGCCTATTTATGGAAAATGTGTTGGAGTGGACAACAAACTGTTCAGGTTGTCTGTGAATGGACCTGTGTATCAGTGTTGGCTTTACACAATTTATTACCATTATTAAAATAGGCTATCCTAATCTTCAAAACTTTTTGAGTAGTTTTTAAATAGTAGTTTTGATTCCCAAGTGCCACCCCAATAAAAAGCCTGTACCTAGCTGGCCCCCCCTATAAAATAATCCTGGCTACGCCCCTGTAGCCAGAATAAGGAATAATCGGTAACACTTTATAAAAACTACACACAATTCATCATTTATTAAGCCTTTGTTACTTATTAGTTAATGGTTTGTTCATCATTAGTAATTTCCTGTTCATACATAATTTATCATCAGTAATTGTGTGTAGTTATTATAAAGTGTTACCGAATAATCAAATTATGACATTTGGAATATTCCGATCATGGTCACATTACTGAGGTTTATACAACTGCATTCTATGGAACTATTTATTTGTTTCTGATTGGCCGAGAGACGTTCCATGAGTTGGAATATCCCTGGACATCCCAACTCAGACTTTGCAAAGCTAATAGGCTAATAAATAACTCTGCGATACAACGTGAAGATTATGTAGCGCTTTGACACAATGTAGCGACAACCGATAAATTACAAAGTTCTCATAATTTAAAAAAGCGAGTAGCCTTTCCCTTAAATAACTTTTTAGTTGTTAGAATTTTTGGAGTAGAAACTTCTACAGAATCAGCTGTCGTTGCCAGTAATAATCAGACTGATGCATTACATATGAATGGGAATATGAATGGAATATTCTATCCACAACTCATGTAAAAGGTCAGTAATTGGAATATTAATGTCTATGTTAACATAGTCAACCTATGAAAACCACTAGGCATTTGTATAATTTTGGATTGTAGGTGGGAAACTTAACTGTGCACTTAAAGGAGAAAAAAAGAGTGTAGCATTGTAGCTGCCTAGCTTCTCTGCCCCCCCCCCCCCCCTACTGACAGTACTCGGTGACCTCGAGAAACAGATCTATGTGATTTTTTCCCCCTTGACCACAGATAATTTCACTAATTTGCTTATCTACCTGAAGGGGTCTGTTAATTAGAATAGTCTAATTTAATTAATGTTTGAAACAATGTGGTCAGAGTTGTATTTCCTGATGTATCGGAACGTCACCTATTACCGACCGTCCCGTATTTCTGACCTCTTACCTCATATGTGTCACGTACGATAGCTGTTTTCTGCCTCTGCTGGATTGTCATTTTGCAGTATGAGCATTGCAATCAGAAACAAAAAGTGTTTTGTGATACTAACCATAATATCCACTTGCACAGAAGATGCAGATGATGGCTTGAAGTCTGGACTGAGAGCAAAAATCCGATAATAGACTGAAGATAAACATGGGATAAGAAATATGTCAAACTTAATGCAGAATGTGTGAGTGCAAAATGTTCACCATCTTCTTGGTTAGCAAGTATTTTGCTCTGATATGAGTAATGGCCTTCTACAACTTTAAAAACAAACACCAACAGAGTATTTTAAACATTACTATATGTTTTACTGCTTACTGACCTCTAATGAGGTATTATATACAAATGTCTTAATGGTACCACTTTAGTTTAGGGCAGTGGTTCTTAAACTTTTTGTCTGGCGACCCCCGCAAAAAACATGGGCCAAGTCTCACGACCCGCTTCTAACCTCTCTAACCGGCAGAATTTGTTTTCAAAATGTTGTGAGATGTAGCCTGACGAGCCAGACCCACATTAAAATGTAGGGTCTGGGCACTCACTGTTCGCAGTGCTCAGTCTGAGGGGCGGGATAATCAGTTGTCTTTCAAATTCCCTCTGCACGCAATAGGCAGCGCTATGAGTCCCATGCGTTTCCCACCAGCAGAGCTAGTTGGCTTGCCAACTTAATAAAAGCTTAACTCGTGTCACACTGTTCGCCAACAGCAACATCCATCTTATTTGTTTTCAAGTAGCAGGGAATTCAATTCAAACCCAAAACTCTGCCATCAATCATTAGTTAAGCCCACCTAACGACTCTATACACAATTTCATTGGCCTGATTGAGTTTCGATTTCTGGAGCTCACAAGCCAACGGAGAGTTGCTAGACTAGCTAGTCTAGCAACTCTGCCGCTAGGGGGGCGTCTAGATTTCTAGGCGAAATGGGATAGGCATTGGAAGCAAAGGCAGAAAATGTCTTCTCATAGGTAGGCTATGTCAACATCAAAGGCATTATGTCAATGGCAGCCAGACTGCAAATCATTTCGCGACCCCTCCAATATTATTGGGGACCCCCAGTTTAAGAATCACTGGTTTAGGGAACACATGGATATGTGTATGTGTTAGTGATCAACAACAACTTATTGTCCTTGTTCCAGTGTATCTACATAATGAGGTACAGTGTAACAACTTATGTAACCAAATGTAATATCACATAATTAAGTTGTCCATACAAAACCAAAAGCTACATTGCCACCATGTTTCACGTGCCCCGGTGTTTTGCACTACTGGCAGTCATAATTACATTGTTCGTCACTGAGCCTTATGAAATCTTGCCACATATATTTGTATAATACAAGTATACGTGGCAAGATTTATATATATATATATATATATATAATATGATAATATATAAGTATTAACCCTTTTGAAAAGCAATAAACACATTGGGTCTGTAACTCCAGTGATTTTAGAACAAGCTTTGCATCCTTTGCAATGCCCTTAGCTGTTCTAAAATCACTGGAACCTACAGCTTCTCGTGACTTAAGCCCTTACCTGTGGATGAAGGTGTGTATATGGTTTTGTCTGTTTGTAGAAATATGTATCCACTTTGGAAGGAGAGGAGGACCACCTTCTGAATCACTTGATAATTGGCCCCGAATTTAGCCTCCAGATGTACATATTGAGGCCCAACACTATCAACATACTGCTCAGATGGAATCTGAAGAGAAATTGGGAAGGCAATTACATTCTGCAAAGTGTGTCCAAGTCTTTAAAATGTAACACACACACACACACACACACACACACACACACACAAACACACAAAGTGTGTTCTTACTTTGATTTCTGTTAATTTTTGGAAGTGGTTTTCTTTTGTGAGGTACTCAATCTTTTCCTGGATGAATTGTTTTGTAGGGAACTTGCTGACAACAATTTTCACTTGTAGCGCATTTTGGCCCTTGTAGTCCTGAGCTTCCACAAACACCCTCTCTGGACTGCCCATCCTCAGGAGGTTAGGAGCCGACATCACATATCTGATGTGATATAAACATGAATATTATTATTATTATTATTATTATTATTATTATTATTATTATTATAATAATAATAATTAAAGACATTTAAAATAGTAATTATATGGAGTGATGAATCATGATAAATCGCATCTTTATTATTAACTAGATGTACCGCATCTAGTTAAAATATCAAAAGCAAAATATGACCGCCGCTCAGTCCTGTACATCCATGCCGCGAAAATAAATCATATTAATGAATTTGTCTCCATCTTCTACTCCATCCCCCACTCTTGAAACTTTTGTGTATGCTTGTTTGGAATGTGTGCTTGCGGGCCGCACACAAAGTAGCCTACTGGCGCTGCAAAGGTGAATAGATTTGTAGCACTTGCCAAAAAATTTGTAGTATTGTTATAAAACCTTTAAAATATCTAAACAATCACAAGTAGGGCAGTTCATCATCCATTGCAACTGGACTGATGAAAGGTACACCTGTAGGCTACATTGTATTTGGGAAAAGCAGAAGGTAGCAGCATAGTGTATTTATTTATTTATTATTAAACAAAACAATCCCTGTCAGTTCCATGCAGTTTTAGCTATGAAGAAGAGAGGTCATGTCATGGATTTTTGTGAATGTTTCTTCTTCTACATATGCATAAGTTTAGTCTAGTTTAATCTAGTTCATATGATATTCAGCTTTATTGTCAATGCACAAATTAAATACCAGTAGTCTAAAACAAAATGCCGTTTTACCCAGTGGTGCAAATAACTGACATGTCCAAAAGGGCCTTCATGAAATGCGTTGCTAGACTGTTCATACACATTTTAACAGGCCAAGTTGAAGAGCTATTGTCCGTTATTGTTTGTGCAAATAATATGCTGATTCATGTTCCCTTGCATTTTGCAACTATGAGGTCCATGGTTAGTCTGGCTTTCGCCAGACCAAGCTCAATCTTTTAAGAAATCGAAAAGGAATCGCCGGCAGATCAGGCTGAGTTCACCCAGCCTAGTCCATGGTAAGCGCCCGATAGAAATATTGTTTAATTTTGTGATTGAGATATCCACGCACTGGCGCCCCCCCTGCAACGTGTTCGCCCCCCGGTTTCAGAGCTATTCTGAATGCAAAAATGCACAGAGGGAGTTATGACAAAACCGTGACTGTTAACAAACTATAAGCTATATAAGGTAGGCCCTATTACACAACATAAATTGTCACTAGGCTATGCTGGCGACCCAAATAAAATCTCCTTTGGGAACCAATGGCTTACAGTATCAAGCGGACTTAAGCTGCCACCTCTTGGCGAAAAGTTAATAGTTTGCATATCAGTTAATACATTTCACGCAGCTGTGTGAATCACGGAAAGCGACACTTCTAAATGGAACCCAACCCACTGCACAGTAGCTCAAGGTCTGTGGCTAAAGCAGCCATAATGAAAGCGTTATCATTGTTTGGATACTATACACACACATGTTTTTTAATCGCATAGACTACTACTACCAAGCTGGAATCAAAGCACATCGACTCCCCTCTCACACCCTAAACACGCACTTCGAACAAACAAAAAACGTCTAGCCATAGGCAAAACCGTATTGGACCGGTGTAACGTTGGTACTAAATCATCCATCGCAAAGAATGATCTTTGTAGCACGTGCAACAAATATGTATAGGTACAGCCCTGCCCTGGATACATCTCTTAACATGCGCTCTAAAACATTTGGTTTAAATGGTCCTAGTCCTAGTTACTTTACTTTGAGCCATGCTCTTCCTTACTTGAATCACCTTTGAAAATAGAGGATTGAAGTAGCCTATATGGGTGTTTGGGAATGAACGTTGACTCAGATGCTTTTTGAGACTTTGAGCTAAATGTCCCAGCCCAGTGTTTAGGATGCATCATAGACAGGTTATCTTTCAGGTAGCCTATATTTTCCATTAGAAAACCATCACAAAGCGGACGTGTTGTGGCTAACTCACTTAGCTCCTGTTAGTAGCCTAGGTTATGGTCATAAGCAAATGAGATGACAGTCGAAAGATACAATTAGTGCTGTTATCAATTTTCTTGGTAGCCTATAACCGCATTTATGGTTTTCTACAAATACATCAATAATCAATCTGCGGTAAACTACAGTCTTGTCCTTGTAGGAAGCGTAGTGTCTTTCCAACCCACTTTAGATTAACTTCCAAAAAAAATACGTCTCACTGCAACGATGCGCCATCTGGTGGACAAACGACTATGTGACGCCAATACTGGAAATGCAGCCAAATTATTATGATGAATATTTGGTTTTTCTTTAATCCTACTGAATTTGTAATTATGTATCGCCCGTTGTAATTGCCGATACTGATGGTATGTGCGTGCCTGTAGTCAGTAAATGTACACATAACTTAATTTTTTTAGACCCCCCCCCATGGATGAAATTCTACGAAACTTGGCATACCCCCAGAGAATGTCAGGTTAATCATACACATAAAATTTGGTGCAGTTCTGAACATCTTAACTGAAGAGAGGGGCGATTAAAGCAGAATGATATTGCATTTTCATTTTTTACCGGGGGGGTGCAAATCACAAATAAGTGATTATGGGCTAGGTTGATGTGGGCCCTTGAGACCAACATACCATAAAAATTTCTTCATCCTCTGTGCCACGGTTCCGGTAGTTATTTAGGAAAAACTGCATTTTTTGGGTTTCGGGGGGCCTAGCGCGGGGGGGGGGAGTGGCCCCCGGGGCCCAAACGAATTTTGTCCGTAAAAGTCTAGTGGGGCTACATACCCATTCATGTGCCCCGGTGGTTCGGTGTCCCGGATATCGTTGACCAAAAATTCAGGAAGTAGATGACGGGAAAAAAAAAAAACACTTTGACAATCCCTTAATAATAATGAAGTTTTTACTAATGATAATATGATCCGGCTCTATTCCCCTTCTTAACCACTGTGGTCCTTGGATGAGAGCCTGCTGTGTCGGCCCTCTATTAGTGCTGAGAAGTCATAGGCAAGGCGGAAGTCGATGTGGAGGTTCCCCCCACTGCTATTGTAACAGAGGTCGTAATTCGTCCGCCGCTCACGGCCCTTGAACCCGCCACCTCAACACACACCGGCATGGGAGTCGAACGCTCTAACCACTGAGCTAAAAGCCCAGGCTTCTAACTCAGTGGTTAGAAGTGTTCTTAAGGTTAGGGGTGTGAGGATTTACACGGGCAACTAGCATGCTAGCTCAGTTCGCCTCCGTTACACTATGCATGCCTGGAACCAAGGGCATAGGTTTGGTATGAGCTTTGGTGGGGACACTACCGAGCCCCTACCGCCCCCCGCCCCCCCCCCCCCCCCCCCCAAAAAAAAATGAAATAATGTATGATGCGTGCCTGACTTTAACTTTGTATGATGATTGTATGATGCATTACCTACTGATGCATATGCAGTAAAACATTTAGTCAAAACACCATGTCAAAACACCATGTCAAAATACCTGTAGCCCTGAATCTTCCCTATCTGCGCAACAACCTGGCCGGGGTTCCTCTGTCACTTTATAATATTGATGTCATGAGCAGTGATATAGCACGACTCAAATCTCGAAGAAGACCAGTAGTATTCACTAGGTCTATAACTAGCTAACACTAAAAAAACCCACAATGTCCTTATTCAAGTTCACCTGCTACTGTGAGCGGCTGGGTTGCTTTTTCTGTCATCTGACAAAGTAACAAATCGATTGCCATTATTAGTGAGAAAACGATTGGAAACAATGTTTTGCATTCATGTTCTATCTTCAGCACGTCAAGCCCATAGAAATGCATTTGTTTTCATTCACATCCTCGTGCCATAACATGTATAGCATTGCTGGTTAAAAGCATGCATTTCCTTTTAGGCGGGTCAATATATGAAAAAAAAAAACACCTAACCTCAAAAAAATTGATACAAAAGGTTTTTCAACTGATTATGATACCTTTAGATGTACTTAATAACATATTACAAATCTAGTAAAATCTGACCCCAGTAAAGGGGTCATTTTCAAGATGGCGTCCAAGATGGCCACCAGAAGCTAATTTGGGATATCTGAAGCATTAGCATTTGTTTTCATTCACATCCTCGTGCCATAACATGTATAGCATTGCTGGTTAAAAGCATGCATTTCCTTTTAGGCGGGTCAATATATGAAAAAAAAACACCTAACCTCAAAAAAATTGATACAAAAGGTTTTTCAACTGATTATGATACCTTTAGATGTACTTAATAACATATTAAAAATCTAGTAAAATCTGACCCCAGTAAAGGAGTCATTTTCAAGATGGCCACCAGAAGCTAATTTGGGATATCTGAAGCATTAATCAGCCTAGGAAAGTGTTTTTCGTGTTTAATCAGATTTAGAGGTCACTGATTCATATATGTCACACTAAAGTATCAGTTCATAATTTTCAAAGACTTCGAATTTTCAAGATGGCGTCCAAGATGGTCACCAGAAGCTAATTTTGGCTATATCTGACGCATTATTCAGCCTAGGAAAGTGTTTTTCGTGTTTAATCAGATTTAGAGGTCACTGATTCATATACAGTACGTCAGACTGAAGTATCAGTTCATTAGCCTGGGTGTTCCCATGCTGCCTTGCGCACGATTTAATTCAGGCTGCTAAGGCAGCCTGGAGACCATGGAGCGAATTTTCGCCTGAGATAGGAGACCAATCACAGAACAAGGGGGAAAGCAAGACCATGATGAGCTATGCACAGAGGCATTTGATAGACATCCGTGGCACCCAATAAACGGATCTGGGCATTTTTTTCAAATACGAGAAAATTAACGTTTGGTTCCCAGACCACGTCTCATTGAGAAGTGGTGGCGCTAGCCAGGCTAGCAGTTCATCATTTTTTTTAAAAGACTTGTCATTTTCAAGATGGCATCCAAGATGGCCACCAGAAGCTAATTTTGGCTATGAAGCATTATTCAGCCTAGGAAAGTTTTTTTCATGTTTAATCAGATTTAACGGTCACTGAGTCATATATGTCACACTAAAGTATCAGATCATCATTTTCAAAGACTTGTCATTTTCAAGATGGCGTCCAAGATGGCCACCAGAGGCTAATTTTGGCTATATCGGAAGCATTATTCAGCCTAGGAAAGTGTTTTTCATGTTTTATCAGATTAAGAGGTCACTGATGACTCTTCATCTCCACCTTTTTTAGTGTTCTTATAGTAGGACCTGAGGATGCATGATGTTTTCTCTCTCAGTGTCACCATGCCTTCAAAACCTTTCCCTTCTGTGAAACATATGTCATTCCCGTACCGCTCCCTCAGTTTAGCTTTCAGATACTGATTACCGAATGGAATGGAATCAACCTCAATCAAATACTCTTTCATGTTAGATCCAAGTACAGAGACAGTCAACTGTTCTTAATTGTGTGCATTTCTGCAAGACACTCCGCTGTTCGTGTAGAAGATATGGATTACCCTGCACTGCAGCCTGTGAAACGTGTCAAAATGAACAATGTGACAATCCACACAACAAGTTCCTTTCAGAGGAGTCAGAGGATGATGAATAATGATATAATTATTTCTGATCTATTTATGCATATAGTTTAAGATTCAGTTTAATTAGCTCCCCCCTAATGATAGATGCCAACAATTATTGATCTACACAAATATACAATGCATGCCTATACAGTACATGGTTCATTAAAGTCATAAAACAGCCACTTATCTACTCTACATATTGTAAAAGCATATACCCTGTACATGAAATATAACATTAATCAACAAAATAACATTTCCATCTTCCTCCACGCCAAGCATAATACATACTATTCTGTATAGGCAAATATAGTGTAAAGCCGATATATTTTGGCATATACAGTCCAGGGAAAACAAATGAAACACCCCAAACCATATATTTTCTAAAAGCATATAACCTCTAGATGAGATATAACACCAGTTAAGACATGTCTTATCTTCCTCCATGCCATGGAGATGTTTAAAAATCCTGTATTGCATTTGCTCTTCATTAAAACGCATTGATTTTAATTTATGGCTGAAAAAGGTAGAGCATTGAAATATTTTCAATATTAACATTTAAAATCCTATTCTTGTTTAATTTGACCATCATTTGATATCCATTTCACCCCTGTAGACTGAATAGTAATTGAGATATAGCCATTCTAACCTTTTGACAGCCATTTTGGTGGCCATTTTGAAAATGACCCCTTTCCCAAGGTCAGATTTTACTAGATTTTTAGTATGTTATTTAGCATGTCCAAAAGTACCATAATCCATAAAAAAACCTTTTGTATCAATTTTTTTGACGTTGAACCCTATATTGACCCGCCTATTTCTTTAGTAACCATTGTCATAGTAGGCCTACACAAATCTGCTAGCGCGATAGCTGAACTAGCTGGTATTTGGTGATTCCAACGTCCATTTAATAGGCTATAGCCTACATATAGCACTGTCAACTAAATGTATACCAAAATCGAAGTTTCTGACATTCATAGTGCATAATTTTATGACTTAGGCCTACACTTTGTTTCTTGAAATAACTTATGATGTCCTCCACCTTTCTTTTCTTGCCCGACATCCTCGACAGCGAAGCAAAGATAGAGCTAAGATCTTTGCAGCCAAGTGTGCTAAAAACTTCTAATCGACAGCATTACATAGGCTACAGGGAGCTAAGCCAATCAAAAAACAGGCCTGTCTCAAAGACGTATTTTGGGTGGCGGTACTGAAGTGGGAAATTGTTTAACCTTTTGTATACCGCATGAGGCGCTTTTTTCCCCGTTTCAACCTGATTATTGGTGGGGACATTTCAATCATTATTTGATATTGGTGTGGACACGTCCTTCGGACCCCACGCAAATCTACGCCCATGCCAAAGCGTGTGGCTGAGCACATATGAAGATGGCTGCTTCTTCAGGGCTCTCTCCTGGACTTGTTCACCCTGTCTGCTGTCTGTTCCACATATGCCACTGCTACCATGCTGTCTTTATGACTTTTTTTATTATTATCTTCTCTTTTTATTTATGCTGATTATATTATTGTTGCTTTATGTGTTCCTTTTAAAATTGACTTTTACCATGATGTGTATTCATTTTAGGTACATCTGACCAAGGCTGGCATATTTACATTTTATGTTTATTACTGTGCAATGCCCATATCAAATGAAACATGTATTAATGCATATTACGTTTCATACACTTTATCTTTGTATCTTTTTCTTATAAAACTTTCAACATGTCTGTGTTTTCACATTTCTAAAACATGTTTTTTATGACATCCAGAGTGTCTTTAACGTGACATGTAAATCCTGTACAGTACACCAGGGGTTGTGCTCTTGGACACCTGTTTATTATCTAGGCTGAACAAACACGGACACTAAGTGAAATGACCTCTAGGTAGCCACAATTTCTGACATTATTGACATACATGGGCTGACTATATTGATTTAAAGTTAGCTGCGTCTTTTTTCCCCTGTGAGATGTGTACAGAAAATATGCATGTCAATAGTGGGTTGTTTCTGTTTTGGATCAAATTTTTGGCTCACAATTTTTGAAAATTCAATTCAATGATTGTATTTGATGTTTTTAACATTTTGTCAGAACTGTGCCATGCTTAGCTATTAGGAATGCGTGTTGGCCAAGTTCAGAGGCTGAAAATATTATATCTAAGCATAGCCTAACAGGATGGAACCCAACAAGGTGGATTTTTTTTAGTTAGCTATAGCTCTTTGAGTGAGCAACATTTAGCTAAAACACACTCAGATGAACAGAACTTGAACATTTTTTAAATAATATTTTATCCGCTAAAGATTTTCCATAATATACACTAACAGGGTGGAACTTTAAGGGTGTCTCAAGCAGGTGTGTCTTATAAAATTGAGAGTAAAAATGTACTGTTTATTGTAAAATATTTGCCAGATAACATAAACTTTCCTGGATGAACTTAGTATGTGCAAGTGGCAGAGTACAGTATGTAAGAATGTCTGAGTAAGTGTAGGTCTGTATGCAGTCACTGCAAGCATACATACAAGAACAGGCTACTCACAGTGGGTCACATGTTGAGAGAGCGGGGAGAGAGAGAGCCACAGCGGCCACACACACAACCACCAGGTCCACACGCATGTTGACAAGGTCCTGGGTCCTGGATCAGCTGGTCTGAGTCTTATATAATCTATCTCCTGCAGGGTCTGGGATGAAAATGCCTTTCTAAACGTTTGTGTTGCTGTCCGTATCTCCCATGCACTGCAAAGGTGACTCCCACTACCAGCTATGGGTCAATAGAGGTGTGTGTGTAAGTGTTTGTGTTTTGAGCTGGGTCGGGGTGGGTGGGTGCTTGGGGGTGGGAGGATCGGGGGGCGGGGGGTGATCAGTCATACGGTGCTGCTGGGAGGGACAATGGCCTTTGGGAAGCAAACAAGCAATATAACATAAATACACTAACGCTGTGTACCAGCATGTCTTGTGTATGCGTGCAATCGTGCATTGGTGTATTTGTGTGGTTGTTGCCATGGTATTAGAAGAAAACAGATTTTTTGTATATACATATACATATACATATATATATATATATATAGTTGGGACTAAAATCGATTTTTGTGCTGTCTTCTTCTTCTTCTTCTTCTTCTTCTTCTTCTTCTGCTTCTTGTGTGCGCTGTAATACACTTAAAAAGTGTGAATAGGAGGCAACTTTAGTTTGGGGAACACATGGGGGTTAATAAGTGCCAAATGAATTGTGAATTAAATGTAAACAAAGACCCAACTTTAGAATAGGGAACATACTCTGCATTACAAAGACTTAATTATGAGTTATTTGTACACTATTAGCACTTGTGGTTTAGTGCCTAGTTCCATTTGAAAAGAGCGTCTTTGATAAGTATTGATAGGAGTGAATAACTGTTCTTGTGGCACTACCACCTTACAAGGCCCATACTGTGACATGCATATTTAGGTCTAGAGGAAATTCTTAATAGAGGAAATTCTTAATTAAGGGTCTAGTAAGGGTAGAATAAGGTCTTGCAGAATAAGGTATTAATTAGTGACTTATGACTAACAAATGGCTAGTATGCTACTAATCTACATGTTAGTAAGCAGCTAATTAATGGTGAATATGCGTGTCTTAATATAAAGTGTTACCATATATATATATACTTTTGTTCAAGTTAAATGTGTATTGCCCAATTGTAATCCGTATCATTTTTGGATTGTATTGTTCTGCAAAATGTTAGCTAGCTAGCGCAATGCGCCTGAAAGTAACGTGCCATGTCTGAGACAGTCGGCAGTCTGGGGCACACGGGGGCGATGACCTCATGTAGCGGTGCTCGAGGCCGTGCGTGTTTGCAGTGTGGTGAAACCCCAGGCTGCAGGAGAGAGAGGCCAGTGACAGGCACTTACGGGAAGACTTTATAAACCCTTTCAACAAGGTAAACAAAAACAATGCTTGAACATTCTATTTGGGCCCCAATCTACTTCCTCTGCATTAAGATAACATATGGAATGTTAAAAAGGAAGTCTTGTGGGGCCAACTATGATGCTGATAATGAAAATTCCATGAAAGGGTCTATATCAGAGATTTCATTACCACCACCTCTCACACACAGTAGTGTGGTGTAATGAGTGTGTGTGTGTGTGTGTGTGTACAGTATGTGTGTGTGTGTCTGTGTGTGAAAAAAGAAATCATGACACCTGTTATCCTTTACCAATAATAAATACACAGCTGTACTAGAGGAAGAACCTCTGTGATGAGGATGATGATGATAATTGAGTGTCACTCTGACGTATCCAATCAAATTGGTCCCAGGGTATGACTTCTGGTGTGTGTTTGCAGTGTGGTGAAACTCGGCAGTGACAGGGGTCAGTGGAGTCCAGGCCAGGGACTTATATATCAGAGAGTTCATTACCACCACCTCACACACACAGTAGTGTAGTGTAGTGAGTGTGTGTGTGTGTTTGTGATGATGATGGTGATAATGACAACTGAGTGTCACCCTGATGTATTCAAGCAATTTGTGGTCAATCAATCTAGTCACAGAGTAGGACTTCTGGACACTCTGGGATCAGTAGTACTAATAGCGATATATTGTGTGTCCACCCAAATGTAGCTGTTCAAATTATCTTACATTTTACAATCTAAATCTGACCCCTGACATCCAGTTTAACCCTGTACAGTCTGGGATGGTGGGGATAATGTCACTGTATATTTTTCTTGGTACTTGGAGAATGATGTGATGTAATTTTAAATGTTAGTATACTCTTCTGTCTGAGGTAAAGATACCTAATGTTAGACCTTACACACAATGTGTGTTGTGTAAAGCAAAAAAGAAGAAACACATGCTTCAAATTTAAAACGTTTCTAACAGACTTTATAAATGATTAAAAGACATTATATAATGCAGGCAGTCTCATCAAATGCAGTTCAATCTCATCAAATGAAACATCCATACAGGTCCAGAGGCTTACAGGTCTACTTTCCTACTGGAAAGTCATTGCATCTCACAAGCCTCTAATGTCAGAGCATTTCAACAGTTGAAAGTTCACCATATCATTGGCTTCATATCATTAGGTCAGTACATCAAATGATTGATAAAACCTCCTCTTTCACTCGCAGGCCAGCGTGGGGTGGCAGGACACCTAGTGGCAGTACAAGACATTTCACCTTGTATGGATCCAATAAACAAAGCATTAATTCTGATTCTGTCATATCAGTGAACTGGCATCATTTGGTGCGTGAGACCCAATCGATTTCAATGTTCAAATCTCTTCTTCAGCTCGGAGACCTTCACGGGAGATGCGTCCTGGGGAACTTCCGTTGCTGCGCTGGCTGTCAGGAGGCCGTTAGCTGAATGTGGCACGGTAACCTCCCAGGAGCTCTTCCTCAGAGCAGCGTCCCAGCCTCGGGGGCCAGCGCCTGGCCGCCCTTGCTCAGGCGAGCCCCCGGTCTGGGCCCTCCCTGTGTGGAGGTCACGGACCTGGAAGCGTTCCATGGCGGACATGACCCTTGGAGAAGAGGAGTTGCATCTCTCTTTGGCGTCTCTGTCCACCATTGCCCTTTGACCCAACGGACTTTTCGGCACAGTGGGTGTCTTCTCCCCAGGTGCGAGCCTGTTTCTCTGGGCAGAGTCAGCAGGTGAGAGCCCTGGATCTTCAGACTGGCCCTCGGTTCCTGGTCCAGTATCCTGTGTGACTTGGCTGCTACCTATCAGGACCACTGACTCTTGAAGTTTTTCAGGCCTTGGCTGCTCTTCTCCTCCTCCTCCTCCATCTCCTTGTGCATTAGCACCACCATCTGCTGGACTGAGGTGTAATGGCAAGTGTACCCTGTAGCCTCGTTCTGGCCGCCGGGTGAATACGGCGAATAACCCCTCAAGGTTTACATCAGTACTACGAGGATTAAAGTTTTCCCTGAGTTCGGGCTTTTAAACCTATTCGCTGTGTTCGTGTCTCCCCATAGTGTCGACTCCTTTACACCACGCAATTTTGAAAACCGGGTTCTTTTTTTCAAAATATAATCACAATTATCCAAACACCACACTCAATTTGCATAATTCCTAGATTGTTTGCAAAATGACACACTTCAGTCAAAACATACACACTTCAGTCAAAACATATACACATATTTGTGAAAATGCTATTAGTTTTCATTTAACTAACAGTCCTCAATGATCAGACACTATTGCAGCCAGTTTCACACTGCTGAGATAAATAAAAAAACACGTTTGTAAAAAAACTAATGTTAAATGTGCTAGATTTTTGGCCATACATTGTTATGTAAGGGATCATTTAGATGACAAAAAAAATAATTGACAAACCCACAACATTCTTCATGATTAGTTTGAGATATAGGGAGAATGTACACAAATAGGCCTACTATAAACTTACCAAGCACTGCACAACACTGATGCTGCAGACTGAATATTTCAAGTGTTTATAGAAAGATACTTACAGTATTTACCATACCATAATCAGTTACAGTAATCAACCAACAATGAAATCAAAGAAACAAAATCTGTAGACAAATAAATTACTGCATGAAGTACATACACTTTGACTCTGAAGAAAAACTACTGTTATAGTACACCTGAGTGTTGCGTTTTCAAATTAGCACATGTGTGCTTCCGCACCTGGTGGATGTGGTTATCCAATTCGTTCATTAGTGTGGTCATTGGCAATCCGGGGCTTTGTAATGGCAAGGAAGTAACCTCAAAATCCTTATTTGTGTCTAAGGTGTGAAAATGTGTGTAGAGTTTTACAAATCACTGTGTAATGTTTTGCAAAAAGGGTGAAGCAGACATTGTGTGTAATGCTGTGCAAATCTGTGGAGGTGTTTTGCTCCTTGGAGTAGAATTTTGCAAATTGTGTGGAAGTTTTTATTTTAGTGTCAATCGTAAAAAACTGTAATACTATGATGAAGCTTTACATCCCCAACTGCCCACTGCGGTCTTCTGATGAGCGTCTGTTGTTTGGGTCTGTACGTTTTGGGTCTTTCAAGTTGGGTCTAAAGGCATATCTGTTCAACATGTACTTAGTTAATTAAGCATTTCCTATGAGTTATGGTTTGTTTTATCATTATGCTATTGATTGAATTGACATTATTGTTTTTATTATTGCTATTCTCCTTAATGTAGTCTTAAATTGTTCACTGTTAAATTTAACTATTGTATTGTTTTATTTGTATGTCTCTTTGGACAAAAACATCTGCCAAATCCCATAACCATAACCAAATATTGATTTAATGTAAATTTTCTCTTAACTAATAGATCAATTTTCTGAAAATTACACTACCACATGCCAAAAGGTTATAAGACGATGTAGTAGAAAAATGGAATCAAAAAATAAGTGGTGTCATCTTTTTTTAACATTTTTTAAAAAAATGGGCATGGCCAAAATGTTTCATACCCTTTCAAAATAATCAGTGAAAACATCTTTATTTGCCATCACAGGACTCAAAATGAGCATTTGTAAGCTTTGTTAAAGCTCCATACTAGTTTAAAACACGTATTGGCTGTAACTAGCCTAAATCAACAAGCAACAGAACATTTGTTAAGATATCAATAACTGTAGCCTAATTCTATCAGTTCAAAGGCAAGGGCTTCGACTCCTTCAAATCTCTCACTAAACTCTGGCTTTTGGGCTTCTGTCTCTGTGGGCCAGTATTCAATCCAGGTTTGCTCTCCCAACACAAATTGATAGCTGTGAAAACACAATACACACACACACACACACACATATCATATACGATATCATATTTGCAGTCATATACTGGAAAATAGACTGAGGAAATAGAGTTATTTGCAGTCTTGAGTGCCATCTAGCTCACCCGTCTTTAAAGGGACACCAGGCAAGCCTGATGCTTTTTCTCTACGAAACTCCCCCTCGCTCGGTCTGAAGCTCTTTTCCTTTTCTTTGCATCTTCCGTCAAGGGTTTTCGCTGCTTCTTCGCCGGCTCTGCCATTATACACACGTTTGCAACAATCGTTAGCGTTTCGTTAGCCTCCCTCTGTGCTGTGGATGCAGGATGGAAACTGAAACTGCTTCGGTCGCCGGGTACGATACACTGAACTTGCAAGCGGGATATTCTTCCTACAGGCAGTAGGGGCGGGCGAGAGAGTCTTCATTAGGACAGATATACATTTAATCAATGATATACCAGCTTGGCATATCATTGATTAAATGCCTTGTGTGTATGTGTCCTTCATATGACCATAATTTCTATGATATCCAAAACATTTCCCCATAATAACATACATAGGTAGCAAATTGTTGCAACACTATGGAAGACAAAGCTCTTATTTGTTTCCCAAAAGTTTTAGTTGTTGTTCCACGAGTTAAGGTTCAGAAACTTTTGCTAATATGTTCCACTCACCGTGCTATTACTAACACTACTTCGGCCAGCAAGACGGGGATATGCTGTTTTGTGTGTTGGTAGAGGACTCTGTAATCACATTGTTGCACATGCCACGCACTCAGGTAAACGTAACCTAACCAGTTGGTCATTAAAAAAACAAAAACATTGGGACGCTGCAGAGTGAAATCCACATTATATATGCCCTATAAAAGGTTAGTGTCAAAGTAACAAGTAAACAAGAAACATATTTTATTGAAAAACTTGTGGACATCATAGAAATACACAACATGGAACAATACATGAACACCCAAAATGAACACAATGAACAAACTATAAACCAATTATATATATATATATATATATATATATATATATATGTGTGTACACCCGGTGCCACCTGTGGAGAGCAGGCTCACAGCAAGCCATGAGGTCCTTGCTGCCAGGAGAGATAAGACCCAGCAGTGGTTAGCAGGGAGGATCCTCAAGGGAACGTGGCAAACCGCAGATATGCGGCAGGGGCTGGAACCAGAAGTGCTCCACCACTACGTGGATCTCTGGTAGGTCAAGGTCTCCCACTGCAGCATCGTTATGATACATCTGGGTGCGAGCCTAGATTGTCAGGTGGTTGATCCTTTGCAGGTTCCCCACTTTGTACTAATGGAGGTGAAATGGCCAGACATCACCAGCATCACGAGACACCTTACATCAAGTTCGTTGGGGCGAAACCTCAACTAAAAATGAGTCACCAGAATTTCACCCAGGTGCAAGGTCAGCTTGCAGTCACTGGCCTTCCCTGGTGTGACAGTCACTGACACCAAGTCAGACCAAGTCAGACATTTCCGTGTAGAGGAGAGGATATGGTGAGACGAGTCCTTCATTGAAGTTCTGAAAGACAAATTAGATATTTGTTATCATTCCACATTTATGGACATATTTCTTCAATAGTATGTGTGTGTGTGTGCATGCGTGCGTGCTTTGTTCAATTTTCAATTTGTCTGTTTTACAATTATTCTGTTGATCATGTGGGTGTGCATGTGTGTGTGACATATTTCTCGATGTATTTTCTTGATTTCGGATTCAGTGATTATTACTAACAACTTAGCATGTGGGAGTGTATGGGTGCGTGCGTATGCATATAGAAGAGCAGGGAAGTGAAAATACTCACGTGACAACACCAGCACCTCCAGTTCCACTATCCTCGTGTGAGCTGCATCCAATGCACCTACCTGATGCAAAGTAGAGAAAAAGTAGAGAAATAATGAAACAGATCACAGCACCTCTTTAAACTCAGTCTATATCAAGAATAGCTTATTTTCCTGATGCTGACATCCTGCTAAACTGTAAACAACAATGCTTATTAATTAATTACGGTACACTACAATTACTGTATTGTGCAATGATGACATACTGTAGTAAGTTATGAGTGCTGTGACACAAAATAACATCACAATAATCTGTGTTTCAGTAAAATGTGTATGAAATATAAATGTATAAAATAATCTCTCGTTTAGTTTAAAAACAGACACACTAACACAATTTGCTGTCTAAACCTAGCTAGGATTACTATCTATATCTTTGCTTTGTTACCTAGGGCTATTGGCTCTGTGCAGCACTATGTAGAGACAAACTCCACGTAGTGCACGTAGGCGGGTGGAAGCTAAAATCACGTAAATATCTACTTGAAACAGAGCAGACTGGCACACAGCAGTGCTCCGTGGAGCTGCCCAGGGGTTTGAGAAGCGTAAAACACTTACAGCAACTGAAGCATTCATCTTTAGGTGTTTTTTAAAAGCGATTACAACGAGCGAGAAACGTGTGCCGTTCACCCACCATAACACAAACACGAAGTTCGTCTTTCATGTCATGCCGTAGGCTGGTGTATTTAGAAAAAAGGTGGAAGCTAAAATTACGTTTAAATATCTACTTGAAACCACCGCCGTCATGCTATCCGGCAAAAGATTCTTTGGACGCCGCTATTTATGTATTTCCGGCTCCCATTGACTTACATTGAACACATGTAAACAAAACGTCAATTATGTGCTCAAACTAACGCCGCTGACTTATGAAAACAACCATTCCACTTTGATACGAAACTACATAATTGTACAACATTTATACAACAAAAATCACAGAATTTGGATCAAGTAATGTGGAGAAATCTTATGCAAAGTGTCAACCCCTAACAATGTGCCCATTGCCCAAATTTATGGTGGACTAATGTCGAATGTCAGAGTAATGACATTGAAAAAGGTACCTTAATGATACACTTCAATTCATAAAGGTACGAAGTATAAAAAGAAAAACACAATTTATCAGATGGATTACCCATATAATTTGTAACAAAGTTAAACATTTATTCGAGGGCACATCTATTCCCAGAACTATAATGGGTGTTAAATATTCCACAACCGCTAGATGGCAGCATGACACAGCACATAAAGTACACCTACGTGTCGCTGCGACCTGAAGGATGGCGTGGTTGAATATCCACTTCTCCTGCACTTCGGGTCTAATAGCGGGTGAATTGCATGACCACCAGATGACGCCATTTCACTGCACCTCGGGCCTATTAGCTGCTGTAACTTCGTTTAAGTAATAAGCCTCGAGGAGCCGACGGTTACACTTGTTTTAGGGGCGTTGTTAGCCACGCTGCGCAAGCCGGTTAGGCTACAGAAGAAGCCCATAGGCTACAGTCGCGTGTGTTTGTGGTGATTTATTCCATGTATTAACAAAATAATAATGTAACATTAAAAAATAGCCTACATAGAAAAAAAAACTAAATAATTACATCAAAAAGTAAAGAAGCTTTATCATTGATATATAAGCTTACTGAAAATCAAATATAGGCCTAGCCTACAATTGTGTTCCACAGACAATATGTCCTACAGATAATAACAACAGTAAGAACATAGGCTAACCTAAGTCATGACGACACGGGGGCTTAAGTCTCATGTTAGCCTATGACTACGTAGCCTAGGCTACCAAGCATGTCTGGGTCTGCGACAGTGAAATAGCTCCAATATTAATTGTGTCGCCAATGAATGCTAACATGAATCTCATCAGTCACCTATAGATAAGGGTTAGGCTATAACATATGTAGGCTATAATGTAAAAATAGGGTCATATCATATAATGTTGACTTATTAAGATGGGGGAGAGAGCTGAACATATTACATTGAACTAACTGTTCATTGTTGAAAATCAATCAAAAGTTTGTAGTTGATCCGGATGTCATTGGTCGCAAGGACTGTTAATGGGTGTATCCACAATTGGGACCTTGTTACAAGTTGGTCTTTCAGCTGCTAATGCAATCAGTGGCCGTCAGAAAACATGTTAGACAACTGGGGAATGAGATGCCACACATAAAATGTACAGTCAAACAGAACCCACAAACATCAATGGGAATCAACCAAACACTGCAGGGAACCATGTTATTGTCAATCAGCACTCTGCCACGCTAAATCAGACCCTGCTTATGTTTGTGCAGAGCAGAACAGATATTTGTAGATATGATGCAGGACCTTAAGAGAGATTGGCAGCTCAGTCTCCCTCATACTAGTCCCTACAGTGAACGATGTAATAGCATAGTGCTGCTGCTGCTGATGTGCAAGACAAGACAGGGTATATTCATAATGTGACAGGCAGCATGTATTTATCATTATGTTACAACCTCTGCACAACTACTATTGATGTTAGAAGAACAAAACAATATCTTCAAATGTTCATTGCTTATTACATGTGTTATAAAAACAAAATCCTTGTCTGCTTTCTGTGTTTTTGCATGCACCTGTCAACAGGGGTGTAAAGACATATTTGTTCACCATGCACTTAGGCTGTTCTGAGTCATTGTTTGTATGTTATAGTATTGCCCATTGATATTGCATTCACATTATTGTTTAGTATTGCTATTCTCCTTATTAATGTAGTGTCACCAACATTTAAAATAATATCAACTGACATTGTTATTCATAGCCATATTTATTCTGCTCTTATAAGGTAATACAGTGCACATATTTATATTTCATTTATACTACTCTAAACCACCTTCTGAAAATCAACTGTATAGTACTGTTTCACTGCACCATATTTCTTGACCTGTCTCACCACCTGCCTATAGGCTATTTACACCACCTTACTTACAACACTTTGAAGAGCCAAAAACAAAGCTCAGCACACCTGTTCTGTGCATCAGCAAAGTTGGAGGGTTAATTTATGAACCATTACTTCTAGCTGAAACATCACTTCTAGTAGGCTACATGTGACGTGTAGGCTAGAAGAGAAGTCTTTATTGTCCACTACTGGGGAAATTCATTGGCAACACTATTTTAATGTGTCGCTGTTACAGTGTACCTACCTAATAAGGTACAGTGGTACAACCTGTGTGACAACATGTACTATCAGGTACTGTACTATCATTGTACTTGCATTATGTATTTGTGGGTACCTACATAGGCTATAGTGGTTACATTGTAATACTGAGTGCTTTTATAAAACTTTGCCAATTTGCCTAAATTTTCATCAGAGGCAAAGAGCTGACCTGAGACATGCTGGATGGGGTAAATCTGGTCATGATAGATTTGATATACAAATCATTCTTAGCTCCAGTCAAGGCCTCATTGTCTTCAGTGTACATGTAACAGCTGTGCTGCTACAACCTTGTTACTCTTTGATACAGTGGAATAAACCTATTAAGTGTACCAGTTAATTACTTACATGTACATATGACATGTATGTTGTGTCTTCGATGTCTTGGAACAGGTCTACTAATTCACATGTACTGTGTGGTGTAACAGCAGACACGTTTCAACACATCAATTACAGGATGCATGACATCATTGACAGGATGTATATAATATGTACATGTAAGTACTTAACTGGTACACTTTATTTGAATGGGTTTATTCCACTGTATCAAAAGAGTAATAAATAACACAGTTGATACATGTACTACAGTATGTAGGGTAATGGCAGACATGTTCCAAGACACCAATGACACAACATGTAATGTAATTGTAAGTGGGCAATTCCACGGAAAATGGACTTTTTGTCACATCCATAACGCCAGTGAATTGCCTTGGCATTTGTATGATGTGAATGTTACTATTCATTTTATGTGCATTTTTTCTCATGTGCATTCTTCAGCCAAAAATAGCAAATGCTCAAATGTCATGTAATCATTCACATCATACCATACCATCACATTTTATTGCCGTTATGGATGTTACAAAAAACATAATTTTCCATGGAATTGCCCATGTACTTAGTACTTATACCACTGTATCAAAGACCAATAAGTGTGTACCAACACAGTTGATGTAGTGAATTAGTAGACCTGTTCCAAGACATCGAAGACACAACATACAGATATGTACATGTAAGTAATTAACTGGTACACTTAATAGGTTTATTCCACTGTATCAAAGAGTAACAAGGTTAGCAGCACAGCTGTTACAAGGATACAAGGAAGTTTATTGTCACATGCATATAGTTACTAGAAGCAAGAAATGCAGTGAAATTATGTCTGATGTCAGCCTATTTGTGCATTTATGGGGGGGGGGGGGGGGGTTAAAAAGTGCAGTAGAAGAGGGGTTTAGTAGATTAAGTGGCAAGGGCTGCATAAGAAAGGTGGGGGAGGATTGGGATTGGGGCGGGGGCACCAACAAGGAGCACCCAAGAGCAAAAAAACAGGTACACTGAAGACAATGAGGCCTTGACTGGAGCTAAGAATGGCTTGTATATCAAATCTATCATGACCTGATTTACACCATCCAGCAGGTCTCAGGTCAGCTCTTTGCCTCTGAAAATGTAGGCCAATTGGCAGTTTGGTAAAAGCACTCAGTATTACAATGTAACAACTAGGCTTATATGTAGGTACCCACAAATACATAATGCAAGTACAATGATAGTACCTGATAGTATATGTTGTTACACAGGTTATACCACTGTACCTATTTAGGTAGGTACACTGTAACAGCGACACATTAAAACAAAGTGAATATATATGTACATATATATACATAAAATATATATGTACATATATATACATACACACACACACATTACATACATACACATATAAATGTAGCGTGACAAGTGTGTGTTTACATGCAGCACTAACTTCAGTTCAGACCGACAACCTGTTCTGTATTGCTCGCTCTCTCTCTCTCTCTCTCTCTCTCTCTCTCTCTCTCTCTCTGTATATATATATATATATATGCACACACACACACACACATTACATACATACACATATAAATGTAGCGTGACAAGTGTGTGTTTACATGCAGCACCAGGCTTGGAATTTCACCATTTTGGGGGCAAGGCCACTTGGCCTTCAGTTAGGCATATTTGGTGGGGGGCACAAAGGCCACATGTCAGGGCACCAAGGCCAAAGTAGTATAAAAATGATCAAAGTTGTATTTAGCTTATTCAATAGACCTGCATCACTGTATGAAACATTACAAAAACATGACATATTACATAGAACTGTAAATCATCTGATCATCTAATATTTACAGATATCTAGGCTATATTTAACATTCATTTTATATTTGGCCTGTTATGAAATCATGTATTGAACAATTTAAGCACAGCTCAGCTTTAAGAAACTCAAATAGCCTAGATGCATGCTTAGCATTTTGTCATCATTAAGGCTACTTTAACAAACTCTTAGTCAGCTGTATATCCTCTGATTTTAATATTTACCGACATCTAGGCGATATATGTAACATTTATTTTGTATTTGGCATGTTATGAAATCACGTAGGAAAAAAATTAAACACGTTGTGAAACTTAAAGCCCAAATTTGGAGACATGCATGTCGAAATTTGCTACAAATTCAAAACCGGATTACTCTGGAATGGCTGACTGTACAGGGGACTGCTTTAAACCTTCGTGTTCGGTAAGGTCTGCTGTTTATTTTGATATATGGTTTGCCATGTTTTGAATGAAGGGTTCGTTATTCCAAGATGAATGAGGCAGATGGGCGCAGATCCTAGAATTTATGATTAAATTTAATCATAGTATTTATTTGTCTCGCGAACCGTTCACCAAATGGCTAACATCGTTTAAAAGCTGAGAAAAAGCTCTTTCATGTGATGTAATACTTGTGATGCCTGTATGATGAGTAGGCTACTTCGCGAGTAGTTCAACTGAGAAGAATGGTAATCTGGACGCACTTACTTTCTTGCCGTGCGCTGTCACTTTTCCACTGCGTAAAATGCTACAATAACGCAAACCAGAATATTGAGAGAAGGGGGCACCAAGGCCACAGTGGCCTGTAAACCTCTGATTTTCAAAGGGGCATCTCGGCCAACACAAGGGGCTACGACGGCCATGGCCGTCGTGAAATTCCTACCCTGTGCAGCACTAACTGTTTACAAGCAATAACTTCAGTTCAGTAAAACGGACGACCTGTTCTGTATTACTCTCTCTCTCTCTCTGTATATGTATATATGTATATATATCAGGGCTGTAGTACTCGAGTCCGGTCTTGGACTCGAGACCGTTTTTCTATGGTCTCGGACTTGTCTCGGACTCGCTAGTATTTGGACTTGGTCTTGTCTCGGTCTCGGCCGCTGGTCTTGCCAAATATGGCTTTTGGTCTCGACCGAGTCCAGGTGTCTTTAGGGCCATCAAAATTAACGTGTTAATCGCCGCGATTCATTTTGAAATACATAATGCGTTACAAAATATTAACGCAATAGTGTTTACCTTTGTGGGGGGCTGATGTCACGTAACGGAAGCCGCAAAACCTAAAGTTAAGTTGAGTTAGCTGAATGAAGAGGAACCAACATTTAGCCAATAAATAGTAGCTTTACTGCAAACTGCTTTTCACTCTTGTTAGATAACGTTTACAATGTCAAAATGCACCAACAGCAACAGTTACATAAAGATGATACTTTTCGGGTCCTCTCCATGATCCAACTTGAACGTATGCTACTCCATTTAATTGAGAGCGCGTCTGAGCGCACGCGAGAGAGAGAGAAAACAATTGGCAGGCTCCAGCTGGCTTGTCGTTATTGATGATAATTGATATCTCCTTTTAACTCATTGAATGCCAAGCTGTTTTCGGGAGCTTTGTCCTAGAGTGCCAGCAATCTAGACCATTGTTGATGATTTTTGTACAGCCACAGCATATTCTGTGTTATAGCTATGAACACGTACAATAGCTCGATTAAAAGGTCAGACTTTAAGCTCTCAGTGGGTGCAAACCGTGTATTTCTACACGCCTCTGTTCCTGAGAAATCCCAAGCTAAACAGTGGCTAGTTTTCATCAAAATCGCTGTTTTTTTCTAGAAATGGAGATAAACGTCTTTCATGAAATATGAAGTGTTGCCTGTTACTTACTCGTGTAAACATTCCGGGAAGTGATCAGTGAGACCTGGCGAGACTGCCACCTCGATTAACCTGGCCCTAGCCAGATGAATGTCGTTCCGCTAGCTCCGCCTAGCTTCACTCACATCCATCTGGAACCTCTTCCATTGAGAGTGATTTCTCCAACCAACTTTATGGTTTAGCCAATCAGGACGCAGGGCGGGAGTTTCATAGATGTGACATAGCGTAGAAGCGACTGTGAGACTGTTATCAGCGTCACGGGTTGGCTTCGATGAGAGTGGCTGAAGTAGCACGTCAATAGATGACGGACAAGTGACTTATTCAATCATATGCAAGCATTTTTTGATTAGGTCCAGCCTTCTGAAGCAACACTTCAATGGATCGGTTCCAGATGGATGAGTGGAGCTAGCGGAACGACATTCATCTGGCTAGGGCCAGGTTACACCTCGATAGCCTAGACCCACGAAAATGGCCTGGTTTTGACCTGACGTGCATGCGTCACTGATTCGACCCAAAGCGGCAACCGAGTTATGATAAAATGTCCAGATAAAATGTCCAGATTGTGCGTTTTCATGAGTTTCACGATCGTCATATATTTCATTTCTATTCATCACAGAGTTCCCAAAATCACATATAAGGTGTATTAGAGTGTCTAGTTTCGTAATTTAAAAAAAAGCTAAAAACGTAATATTACGTTTTTGGCACTCAACGCATTTTGGCACTCAATGAGTTAAATATAAGAAACTTATAAAAGGAAGGCAACAAAGACGAGTTTAGAGGAGATTGCGGATTTATCCGATTTCCACTACTGACCAGTTATAAACTGTGAGAGCCAGGGCACTTTGACATGTAGGCTGCACTCACTGTGATTTGAAAAATGGACAAAAATATGAAGAGTTGTCTTTGCCTTTGTGTAATGGAACTGGTGAGTCTTGAAGTCTTCAATAATTTGTTTACATGAAGCACATATTATGCCGATTGAAACACATTCCACTCAGCTAGCTAGGTGACTGGCGCAGGCTCATCATTCACTTTGCAAACAGAAAATGTCTAGCTAGCATCATGTCATTACATGCTTCTATTTCCAAAGGAATGAAAGCTGTTTATACCAACTTAATATCATGCTTATCATTGTTAATATTGTACAATACATGTGGTACAAACAATATTAGAGCTTGTGGACTAGCTATAGGCTATATTTCAATGGAGCTGGGTAAAAAAAAGATCATTATGAGAACGTGGCCACAATGGGCTTAAAGTGACAGTGCACCATTTACAAATGAGTTAAACAGCATCAAATGTGTAGTATTTCTTAAGAAATTAATACTTTAAAACACAATTACTGTGTCAGTAATATAATTTAAATAATATAAAAGTGTTTTACTTTTACCTTTGTGGTTACTCATTAATTTTGTGATTTATGTTGTATTTAATATGCCATTTAAGAAGCTTTAGTCTTTAGGAACTTTTTAATTACGGTTAACCGAGATTAATTCATTTCAAAATATATATTTTTAATCGTTTGACAGCCCTATAATAATATTGGAGAAGGGGAATGGCTACACTTACAAATCCTGGGTGTGTTCACACTGTTTTTTGCTTTTAGATAATAATAATAATAACCCAAAATGATTGTCTTGATACTGTCATGCATAAGACTTTTTTCTGGACTCGGTCTTGACTCGGACTCGAAACTTTTTGGACTCGGTCTTGTTCTCGCTTGTTGTAATCGCTTTTAAATAGCACCTAAAGATGAATGCTTCAGTTGTGCCAAAATGTATGAAATACAATTTATGCAAGTGTTTTACGCTTCTTAAACCCGTGGGCAGCTCCATGAAGCACTGCTGTGTGCCAGTCTGCTCGGTTTCAAGACCGCCGTCATGCTATCCGGCAAAAGATTATTTGGACGCCGCCATTGGCCGAATACCGGCGCCCATTGACTTACATTGAACGCATGTAAACAAAACGTCAATTATGTGCTCAAACTAACGCCGCTGACTTATGACAACAACCATTCCACTTTGATACGAAACTACATTTTTGTACAACATTTATCCAGCAAAAATTACAGAATTTGGATCAAGTAATGTGGAGAAATATCGATATTAAGAAAATTGCCGCTGCGTGACGCAGAGTAAATGGCATTTCCCCTTGTCCATGAGTCACGAATAACAGGTCACGTCGGTGGCCGTTATCCCTCACATGTCAGAGTAATGACATTCAAAAACGTACCTTTATATTACATTACAATTTATAAAGGAACGAAAAGCAATATGTTAGCTTGATGACACGAATATTAGTAAGGAAAAACAAGATTTTTACCGTAATGTCCAGTGAAATTACATATGTTGTGGCGCTATTGCGCGGCACGGCCAGCAGATGACATCATTGCACTACAGCAACCAGGAACCAGCAATAAACCTACACGAGATTTTAGGGCCGTTGTCAGCCACAACGCACCATCTGAAATTCTGAATTGTGAAGTAGACCTACTCCATAGTCACGTGTGCCTGTTCATTCATGTCAATAGAACAAACCAAATTAGAATAGGCTAGTAATGCAATACTACATACAATAGTATAGTGTGTGTGTGTGTATATATATATCACACACACACACACACATATATATATATATATATATACATATATACAGGGAGAGAGAGAGCAATACAGAACAGGTTGTCAGTCTGAACTGAAGTTAGTGCTGCATGTAAACACACACTTGTCACGCTACATTTATATGTGTATGTATGTAATGTGTGTGTGTGTGTGTGCATATATATATATATACATATATACATATACAGAGAGAGAGAGAGAGAGAGAGTAATACAGAACAGGTCGTCCGTACTTCCGTACTGAACTGAAGTTATTGCTTGTAAACAGTTAGTGCTGCATGTAAACACACACTTGTCACGCTACATTTATATGTGTATGTATGTAATGTGTGTGTGTGTGTGTGTGTGTGCATATATATATATATATATATATATATATATATATATATATATAGGTAACACTTTATTTTAATGTGTCGCTGTTACAGTGTACCTACCTAAATAGGTACAGTGGTATAACCTGTGTAACAACATACTATCAGGTACTATCATTGTACTTGCATTATGTATTTGTGGGTACCTACATATAAGCCTAGTTATTACATTGTAATACTGAGTGCTTTTACCAAACTGCCAATTGGCCTACATTTTCAGAGGCAAAGAGCTGACCTGAGACCTGCTGGATGGTGTAAATCTGGTCATGATAGATTTGATATACAAGCCATTCTTAGCTCCAGTCAAGGCCTCATTGTCTTCAGTGTACATGTTTTTTTGCTCTTGGGTGCTCCTTGTTGGTGCCCCCCCCCCCCCCAATCCCAATCCTCCCCCACCTTTCTTATGCAGCCCTTGCCACTTAATCTACTAAACCCCTCTTCTACTGCACTTTTTAACCCCCCCCCCCCCCCCCATAAATGCACAAATAGGCTGACGAGACATAATTTCACTGCATTTCTTGCTTCTAGTAACTATATGCATGTGACAATAAACTTCCTTGTATCCTTGTAACAGCTGTGCTGCTAACCTTGTTACTCTTTGATACAGTGGAATAAACCTATGAAGTGTACCAGTTAATTACTTACATGTACATATCTGTATGTTGTGTCTTCGATGTCTTGGAACAGGTCTACTAATTCACTACATCAACTGTGTTGGTACACACTTATTGGTCTTTGATACAGTGGTATAAGTACTAAGTACATGGGCAATTCCATGGAAAATTATGTTTTTTGTAACATCCATAACGGCAATATAATGTTATGGTATGGTATGATGTGTATGATTACATGACATTTGAGCATTTGCTATTTTTGGCTGAAGAATGCACATGAGAAAAAATGCACATAAAATGAATAGTAACATTCACATCATACAAATGCCAAGGCAATTCACTGGCGTTATGGATGTGACAAAAAGTCAATTTTCCGTGGAATTGCCCACTTACAATTACATTACATGTTGTGTCATTGGTGTCTTGGAACATGTCTGCCATTACCCTACATACTGTAGTACATGTATCAACTGTGTTATTTATTACTCTTTTGATACAGTGGAATAAACCCATTCAAATAAAGTGTACCAGTTAAGTACTTACATGTACATATTATATACATCCTGTCAATGATGTCATGCATCCTGTAATTGATGTGTTGAAACGTGTCTGCTGTTACACCACACAGTACATGTGAATTAGTAGACCTGTTCCAAGACATCGAAGACACAACATACATGTCATATGTACATGTAAGTAATTAACTGGTACACTTAATAGGTTTATTCCACTGTATCAAAGAGTAACAAGGTTGTAGCAGCACAGCTGTTACATGTACACTGAAGACAATGAGGCCTTGACTGGAGCTAAGAATGATTTGTATATCAAATCTATCATGACCAGATTTACCCCATCCAGCAGGTCTCAGGTCAGCTCTTTGCCTCTGATGAAAATTTAGGCAAATTGGCAAAGTTTTGTAAAAGCACTCAGTATTACAATGTAACCACTATAGCCTATGTAGGTACCCACAAATACATAATGCAAGTACAATGATAGTACAGTACCTGATAGTACATGTTGTCACACAGGTTGTACTACTGTACCTAATTAGGTAGGTACACTGTAACAGCGACACATTCAAATAAAGTGTTGCCAATGAATTTCCCCAGTAGTGGCCAATAAAGACTTCTCTTCTAGCCTACACGTCACATGTAGCCTACTAGAAGTGATGTTTCAGCTAGAAGTAATGGTTCATAAATTAACCCTCCAACTTTGCTGATGCACAGAACAGGTGTGCTGAGCTTTGTTTTTGGCTCTTCAAAGTGTTGTAAGTAAGGTGGTGTAAATAGCCTATAGGCAGGTGGTGAGACAGGTCAAGAAATATGGTGCAGTGAAACAGTACTATACAGTTGATTTTCAGAAGGTGGTTTAGAGTAGTATAAATGAAATATAAATATGTGCACTGTATTACCTTATAAGAGCAGAATAAATATGGCTATGAATAACAATGTCAGTTGATATTATTTTAAATGTTGGTGACACTACATTAACTAGATGTACCGCAGAGCGGTACAAAATATGACCGCCGCCCAGTCCAGCACATTTTTTCCACAAAAAGAAATCACGCTGAAAGGCCTATATGATTCTAACTGTCTCACTAAATTGCATTATACACACTCAATTCTCACTGGTATCTGCTAGACAACAAGTACCAAAACATGATTAGTTCATAGATTTCACATGTAAAATTTATTTTATACAACCCCACCTCCATCTTGCCTGTTCATAATTCTGAGAAATTCTTGATTGTTTGTGTTATGTTTATGTTATGTGTGTGGGTGTGTGTGTGTGTGAGTGTGTGTGTGTGCGTGCTTGTGTCTGTGCCTGCGTATGTGTCTGTGCATGGAAGCGTACATATGTCTACTGTGTGAGTATGTCATACGTATGATTACTGTGTGTGTGTGTGTGTATCTGTTTGTGCACATGTGTGCACATGAAATGGGTTAACATGACCCCTGGAGGCAAATATACGGAAAAACATGGTCATCCTAGGCCCTACAGTTCTCAAGATATTCACAGAGAACTGTGTCTGGCCTACCCTCCTTTCGGGGGGTCTAGTCCAGCGGGGGGGCTACAGATCAAAACGAAAAACGATGGTTCCATGCTATCCATATGGGGTAACATGCCCACCAAGTTTCGTCTACCCCGGTCTTTCAGTGTCCCGGGAATCATTGACGGAAATTTGGACATGCGAAGCTTCGCTGCGCGGCGGTCATAATAAGGAGAATAGCAATACTAAACAATAATGTGAATGCAATATCAATGGGCAATAAATGAAAATCAACAAATACTATAACATACAAACAAATATGTCTTTACACCCCAGATTTTTATCTGCTGTTGGTACACAGAGGTACATAATACCACCTTGTACAAATCATCTGTGCAATTGCCATTCACCATGAACGGTTATCCGCATGACCGGAAGTAGCGATACGTCTTAACGTAGCAAAACGGAAGAGACGCCATTTTTAGATGAGATAGGCTTATTCTTTTTTTTAAATTTTATAATAGAATTTATACAACAATTGGGTTCTATGGAACTATTTATTTGTTTCTGATTGGCCGAGAGACATTCCATGAGTTGGAATATCCCTGGACATTTCAACTCAGACTTTGCACAGCTAATAATAAATCACTCCGTGATACAATGCGAAGATTTGACACAATGTTCTCATCCCAGCTCTCCACTATTTTAAGCAATGGGTTACTCCTTAGCAAACCATAACGAAACAGTGCTTCACCACATCTGTGGATTAAGCCACACAGTCAACTCAATGTAAGTAAGATAAACGAGGATGCTAATTGTTCTCAGCATTGCCAGCATTGTGTATAATATGATTGTCACTTGGAGGAGACTTAGCTAACGTTAGCATAGTTAGCTAACCGCTGCTAACGTGCTAGCATCGTCACGTCAGGCTGTGCACAGTAGTGTAACATTTATTCACCATAAATTAATAAAGTTGAGTGGTTCTGCAATGTAGGCTATGTTTCCGTTTTTTTGCATTACCATGTCCCGTACATGACATGGCCCAGTGTCCTTGTAACATGCATGCAGCAAACCTAGATATGAATGTGATTTCAGCCCGACTTTCAACATTTCTTTCAAGAAGACACGTAAACCACAAAGACCCGTAACGAGGGATCTGGAATGTTGGTTACCTAGCAACCAAGACGCTGTCTATTGAAAAGGGAACTATTTTTTGATGCGTAAGAACGATGTCGAAATTAACATTTTTAAACAATATTGGGGTGTTTTCAGATTATTTAGTTTGTGGTAGAATTGTTGTATAAAAGCAATATAGCACTCGTGATCGTGGGATTGGTCATGGATATTCCCACGGCTGTTGTTGCCTGCGCCACTCGGCCTCCGGCCTCGTGGCTACGGCCGAACAACACCCGTGGAAATATCCATGACCAACCCCACTCTCACTTGTGCTATTTTGCTTAAGAAGAAAATAAAAATATAGAGTCAGTATAGACCCTTTCAACAAGAAAAACAAAAACAATGCTTAAACATTCTATTTTGTTCCCAATCTAACATATGGAATGTTAAAACGGAAGCCTTGTGGGAACAACTATGATGTAGAGGGTGACAATTTTTCGGGACTCCCGCGGGTCACGGTATTCCCGCGGGTTTCCCGCAGTACGGGAGTAAATTTCACTGTTGGTAACGTGATTGGGACGGGACAGGAAATAATAAACGGGAGCTGACGGGAAGCCAGAGATTATTAACTTAAAAAATGACGCTGCAATGCAGTGAGTGCGCCCAAAGACGTGAGGCATTTCGTTTTAGAAAAGAGAACCAATTACAACCCACAATACGTTTGTTGTTGATTGGTAGCCTATCAGAGCAAGACAAGCAGCTGCCCTGTTCACAATCAATCAGCTTCAGCGATAGGCCCTAAGGCAAAATGGATGCAAAGAAACAGTTACAGGCGAAAGTATCAGCAAAGGACAACTCCATTCAATTGCACGAGCTGTCCGGGAAAGCGATTCTCGTTGAGTTTAATGTGTCATGCAATGTTGGGGCATGACACCTTGACGATCGCATTCCTCAATATATTTATCGCATAACCCTGGCGGAACACAAAAAATTGTTTTGTTTACTCATAGCAACGTTGCTATGCTTCGCTGGTTTAACGTGATGAGAACGGTGCAAACTTAACTGATGGGATGAGATCTAACTATGAAATGATTTAAGCATAGCCTACAGCAAAGTACTGTAAAATATGTAATTTTAATATAGCCCAAAATGATCGGCTATTAAAGAAAAGTTAGACAAGGCTTTCTGCCCTACCAAAATGTATGGTCACCGCACGCTACTGTAGCCTAACAGTCGGATAACTTTAGACATCAACATAGGGAGCGGGACGGGATTCGGGAGTCTTTCTCTCGGGATTTTGCGGGACAGAATTTTTTTGGGGGGGCTGTCACGTGATCGGGATATGACGGGAGTATTTGTGCGGGCTCGGGATGGGACGGGAGTGAAAATTGCTTCCCGTGTCACCCTCTACTATGATGCTGATAATGGAACTATGATGCTGATAATGGAACTGTACAATATTTACCGGGGGGGGGGAGGGCTGGTCGTCAGGGGGGGGAGGGCCTAAGAGAATTTTTTAAGCCTTAGGGGAAGGCCCAGGAGACATTTTTTGGCCTGGGGGGAGGGCCGAGGAAAATTATTTTTTCCTGATCCATGATATTTTTTTCCCCTGATCAATGATCGGTTTTCGATATTTTAAAAGGTTTGTAGGCCAAAACATGATTCACGTCTCTTTGACAGAGTGCGCGAGTCCAAAAAGTCGCAACCCTACCTGAATCTCCCACAACTCCCCTCGTAAGCTTGCAGGTCACCCGCGGTTATGAGTCATAAACCAAATATTTTAATGATATTCGGGTCATTTGCAGGCGGGTCAGTTAAAATTAATTAAATATATATTTTCTACAAATAGGCCTACTTAAAATATCACGAGAAGGCTAGCATCAATACAGTAAAGCATCAATACAGTAAGTCAACAGTAAAGAAGCTGAAGACGCGAGTTAAAATAATAAAGACACCCCTTCAGGAAAAGCGATATAGGCTATGGGAAATATTGGGAAAAGTTCTTAAAGAAGATGACAGTAGTACAAGTTATGGTCTATGTAGGCCTACTTCTTGCGAAGCCATTTAAAAGTATGACAGCCGAAACGGGCAGCCTGCAGGAATAAATCTTATGGCACAGACTACACAGTGTATAGGTTCGCGCATGCATAAAAGTTACCTTAGTTCGTTGTGTTTGTAACTTTAAACAGTGGATGTGCTTTAGTAGCCTAAAGCTTTGTGCTTCATTCAGCATTTTAAACCAGTTCTTACGCTAACGTTTTGACCAGCAATGTATCTCTCTTGCCTACCTGCCTCCCCATTTCTATTTTCGAAAGAAGTATGTCCATGGCCAAATCTTATCCTAGTGTTCTAATCCTTGGTGGTTGCGTGCGTGCTTGCGCTCTTATTCTCATTCTCTCTCCTGCGCAAACATTATGTCCTGCATGCCTGCGTGTAGTTCTACTGCATAAAGCTTCGCAAATAAATTAGTTTGTTTTACAGAAATGGACTACTGCATGCAGGCTATAACCAAAAGCAGAGTTGCGGTCGGGTTGATTAAAATATCGGGCGACCGCTGGCCGCTTGTGACCAAACCCGCGCAACACTGGTTTGTAGCCCTGTGTGTGTGTAGGCCTATGTGTGCTTATGACATTTGCTGGCCGTTTTAACCTTGTAAACGTAATTTTTGACCAGTTTTATTTGATTCACGTAGGGGGGAGGGCCTAGGAGAATTTTTTTGAGCCGGGGGGAGGCCCCTGGAAAAAAAAAATTGACCAGGGGGGAGGGCCAGGCAGAACATTTTTAACCCGAACGTCTGGCGACCGGCCCTCCCCCCCCCCCGCTAAATATCGTACAGTCCCTTAGAAGCGGTCAATGCCGTAATCAACCTGACTTCCACAGGCTGTTAGACCACGTGTTGGTTTTACCAGCACCTCCTCTTCCTTCTTCAGTTTGCTGCACATTTCTACAATAAGAGCATAGGCTACAGTAGTTCACACACACATATTAAGACCACCCCACACACGAGGCAAATTTGTTTACATGAGACACACACCACATTGCAAAGTACAATAAATGTATTTGGGTATTTTCAAATAGTGTCTAATCTAGAATATCATTTTATTTTTTTAATTTCTGCATAAAATTAAACACATTTTGAATGTGTTGCTCTATGCAATAGATGCTAAATGTAGGCTGCACAGTCTTTCTCTAAACTTGAACTTACATTCATTCATTTAGCAGACACTTTTATCCACAGTGATGTACAAACAGAGAATAAGAATAGAGAGGAGACCTTAGCTAGGAATCACTACTGTATCTGTCAATACCTTTGTCAATACGTGGACAAGAGTGCAGACACTTCCACATCCATACATCTTACTCTTACTCTACTCTACACAGCACTCACTATATGACTCTCCACATGACTATATACTATACTCACTATATGACTCTCCACAGAGGTTAAAGTGGGGTGTGTGTGTGGGGTGGGGGGCGGGGAGGAACGCAGTTCAGTTCCGCCATCTCAGATAAATGAATAATAAATATATTCTTTCATACCATCGATATAGTGCAATGATATTGTTAAAACAAATGGTGAGTTTCGGTGAGTTAATTAGTAATTCTTGTTCAAAAAGTATTGCTACAGTACACCACAATACTCAGTGTGTTGTCCAACGGTGAGTCATTTTTCCCCGTTGCACCGACACTGGATTTTAATGTTCCCCCACCTGCCAAATCCCATTTTAACCACTGACTCTCACTCATGTGCAGTGCTGCGCTGTGTGAGAGGGGGAGTGGTTAGAGCAGCCAAGAGTGTGCTTCTTCTCTGTCATTCTTTTCTGTGCTTCAGCCAGAGTTTGCTTCTTATGACATCATTTATATTTTGCATTTCTTGTCCTAACAACATCAAACTGGGCACTGCACTCACTTGTGCCTTTAGCAAGAAACTTGCCAAGTTTGAAATGAGTCGGGACAGACAGACTAAATTCTAAATCATATGTTGAATTTAAAAACTGTGGCTAACTATAGAATACATAAGTAAATAAATAGACGATTTACCTTCTGCACACTGACAGATATTTGTGTTCTTATCACACAGTCTTGTCAATTCACTGGTTAAGCTTCTCTGGGTGGTAGAACTTCACACAGCGATTCTCTAACTATGCAAAAGCATATATTAAGGGGTCCTTAATAATCATAACTATGACAATAACAGCATATATTAAGGGGTCCTTAATACTCATAACTATGACGATAAAAGCATATAGTGGCAAGTGGCAAACATGCTTGCTATTATACATGACTTATTGTTTTTAGCATGTGAGTTTAGGCCTACAGGCTACTGCTTGTGCTAACACGCAAAGATATCTATTTACCTATCGCATCTGCCAGTGCCTATTTATCTAATCACACACACAAGTTGCGTCTGTTGAACCACGTCATCCTAGCATACCAGTCAACATTTTGACAGCTTTCCAAAAACGGGAGATTTTTTTTTTCGGGGGGGGGGGGGGGGGGTTTCAACACTGCATTTTGGTCGTTGCTTTTACCTTACCATTACCTTACGCATGCCAGTTATGTATCCACCTGCCTGCAGCCTACTTCCAAAACTCCAAAGCTGCTTGCTGTCTGATTTGGTTCCGTGGACACAAGTTCAGTGTATCAATAACACTCAATAACAGTTTATGTGATGTGTTAATCAATTAAATTTCCAACAATTTCACAACAGCTAGTTCTGGAGTAGGCCATTCAACTAGCCCGCTTGCTTACGACGAGACTCAGGCACAGGCACAGTCCTGCAGTCGGCACCCGCTTCCTTATTTGGGTTTTGGGTTGCCAGGTTTTAGCCTATGACGGTTGAAATTGAAACTAAGTGATCGTGTATGTGTAGGGTGTATTTCATACAAAATCTGGCAACCTGGTACCCTGGAAATCCAGAGTTCTCGCGAGAGCACAATGGAATTGTCTCTGCGAGACACTCTGGCAAAGAGCAATAGACCTCTCCAGAATAAGTCCCGCCTGAATAACTTCCGTATTCATCCAACTTCCAGTCGTCAAATGTCTATGGGAAATAACATGGCGTTTCGAAAAATCATACCTGTCAAACTCTGGGCAAAGCTGGTGGGCCGATTGGCCTACATACTTCTGCCATCTGGTTTCCACTGGATTTTTTGATTGTCGATGTTTGATTGTCTGATTTTTTTCTACTTTGCCACCTACAGATGTTTGACAGGTATGATATTTGTTATTTCCCATATGTTGATATTTGTTATTTCCCATATGTTATTTCCCATAGACATTTCCCATATGTTATTTCCCATAGACATTCGACGCCCGGAAGTTGGATGGATACGGAAGTTACGGAGGCAGGACTTATTCTGGAGAGGTCTATGATGCACGTTACTTTTCCCCTTGAATCCCGGGGGAACCAGCTAAACTGATGAAGACAGTGCTGCAACGTTGGAGGACAGTAAATATTGGTCGTAGCGTTATCCGATTGCTGTGGAGTGGCTTTCTTTAGTGGCAGGCTAGCACATACCGTTGACTTGCGCTAGCCTAGCACCTGCGAACTCTGCAATTAGAAGGACTGGATGAAACGTGTTGAAAACGGTCTCCACTGATAAATATCACACTTGCTTACTTGGAAATGAGGTCTTATGTCCAAAATCCTGAACCACCCCTTTAATCTTATACAAGTTATATCCTAGGACGTAGGTAAAATAATGTTAGATAAATTCGTCAAAGTGAATCATTTGTGTCAACTCGCCATGTAGATTTATTAACGCACCCGTGATGATCTACATCTCCATTTACCAAATGTTTAGAGCGCACGTTGAGATTTATCCATGGCTATGGAGATTTATCCATGGCTATGGATAAATCTATTGCCTATGGCTATACCGTGAGACGCTTTTTGTTTGTTCAAAGTGCGTGTTTAGGGTGTGAGAGGGGAGTCGATGTGCTTTGATTCCAGCTTGTTAGTTGTAGTCTGCGATTAAAAACACGTGTGTGTGTGAAGTATGCAAACAGCGATAACGCTTTCATTATGGCTGCTTTAGCCACAGACCTTGAGCTACTGTACAGTAGATTGGGTTCCATTTAGAAGTGTCCACTTCAATTGCGCTTTCCAAGATTTACACAGCTGCGTGAAATATACTGATATGCAAAGCTATTAACTTTTCGCCAATAGGTGGCAGCTTAAGTCCGCTTGATACTGTAAGCCATTGGTTCCCAAATTAGATTTTATTTGGGTCGCCAGCATAGCCTAGTGACAATTTATGTTGTGTAATAGGCCTAGCATTGGGCCTACCTTTAGGCTATACGGTTTTGTCATAACTCCCTCTATGCATTTTTGCATTTAGAATAGCTCTGAAACCGGGGGGCGAACACGTCGCAGGGGGGGGCGCCAGTGCGTGGATATCTCAATCGCAAAATTAAACAATATTTCTATTGGGCGCCTACCATGGACTAGGCTGGGTGAACTCAGCCTGATCTGCCAGCGAGTTCTTTTTCGACTTCTTAAAAGATTGAGCTTGGTCCGGCGAAAGCCAGATTAACCATGGACCTCATAGTTGCACAATGCAAGGGAACATGAATCAGCCTATTATTTGCACAAACAATAACGGACAGTAGCTCTTCAACTTGGCCCATTAAGATGTGTATGAACAGTCTAGCAAAGCATTTCATGAATGCCCTTTTGGACATGTCAGTTATTTGCACCACTGGGTAAAACTGCATTTTGTTTTAGACTACTGGTATTTGTGCATAGACAATAAAGCTGAATATCATATGAACTAGATGACTAAACTTATGCATATGTAGAAGAAGAAACATTCACAAAAATCCATGACATGACCTCTCTTCTTGATAGCTGTTGAAAACTGCATGGAACTGACAAGGATTGTTTTGTTTAATAATAAATAAATAAATACATTATGCTGCTGCTTTCCCAAATAAAATGTAGCCTACAGGTGTACCTTTCATCAGTCCAGTTGCAATGGATGGACTGTGATGAACTGCCCTACTTGTGATTGTTTAGAGATTTTAAAGGTTTTATAACAATGCTACAATTTTTTTGGCAGGTGCTACAAATCTATTCACCTTTGCAGCGCCAGTAGGCTACTTTGTGTGCGGCCGCAAACAGACATTCCAAACAAGCAGACACAAAAGTTTCAAGAGTGGGGGATGGAGTAGAAGATGGAGACAAATTCATTAATATGATTTATTTTTCGCGGCATGGATGTACAGGACTGTGCGGCAGTCATATTTTGTACCGCTATGCGGTACATCTAGTTACTTTTGATATACAGTAATTGGTAAGGTAATTCAATTACTTTTGAAAGAAGTAACTAGTAACTGTAACTAATTACTAATTTTCAGTAACTTTCCCAACACTGCACAAATTTGCTCTTATGTACCGGGGGTTCATATTTGACCACACGGGCAATATTTGACATCTCTGATGGCACAAATTTAGCATTTTGAGCTGCAATGGCAAAGAAGACACTAGTGCCGTTGGTGATATTGAAATGATATGAGCTGAATGAGTATTCCTCAATGGAGCCAGCTTCTTGTGGTAACAGTGCTGATGTGTTGACAGCATGAGTCTTTTTAAAGTCCCTTCTCAGCAACCCCAAGTCTTCACTCCAGTGGATATGGTAAACAGAGGCTGTAGACATATCAGAATTTAATTCAAGTATAATGGGTGGGCTCTAGATTCATTAAATTACTTCACATGCTAAGGTGATTCCCAGCTGTAAAGTCACTGAATTTCTCCATGATTTAGTGTGCACACTGTACTCATGGGAAAGGGTTATTATATAATTGAGAGTGGAATCTCACCTGTTCCCTGGTCATAGCTAGCCCCAGGAGCAGTCCAGGTAAGAGTGACGTTGTCTCCCTCCAGTTTGGCCTCCAGGTCTGTGATCTTACAGGGAGGAAATGGTGGAGGGCCTGTAGATCCTGGGGGTAACTTCACCTCAAAACTCTCTCCTGTGGCTGTCCTGCTGAAGCTCCCCACCTCTACTGTTTCATGATTGACAGGAGGCTTTGGGGGATTCAGCACCACTGATCCTGATGTGGGATATCATCACAGTCTTTATGTACATATATATATATATATATATATATATATATACCAATGTATAATGTATTATGTACTGTATATGTAGTATTATATGTATGATGTATCTGTATTATATATGTACCAATGAATATGTACCAAAGCAACAATGACTTCTGCATACATTTGAAAGTAAATATTGTATAATAATCATAGATATAAAACTGTGGGATTAATTGTGTATGTGTTGTTTTACAATAATACTTTATACTTTGTCTATTTTTGCTCTGTATGTATCATTGATGTTACTGGCTGCCAAAATGTCCCTTTAGATGAATAAAGTATCTGTCTATCATAATGGTTAACCCCTTTTTCCCCCCCACTCTTTACCATTGACCACATATCCAGGGATGTAAGGTGCTCCACTGTGTCTGTGTGTAGAGATCCTGGCTTTGCCCTTGTTTTGTACTCTCACTTTCAGGCTGTACCTGCCTGACTTCATCTCAGTGAAATACTTTGAATAGATGCCATCATGCCTGATAGCATCCGCACCTAGTGTGAAGACATCAATGCACTCCATGAACACCCACAACGTACATATTATTATTGGGCAATTCCACGGAAAATGGACTTTTTGTCACATCCATAACGCCAGTGAAATGCCTTGGCATTTGTATGATGTGAATGATATCATTCATTTTTTGTGCATTTTTTCTCATTTACGTGCTTCAGCCAAAAATAGCAAATGCTCAAATTTCATGTAATCATTCACATCATACCATACCATCACATTTTATTGGCGTTATGGATGTTACAAAAAATGTAATTTTCCATGGAACTGCCCTATTAGTTATCACAATGTTACTATATGTCACCTATCGTAAAAGTAGGACTACCATGGTTAATTTTATACAAGTGTCCCCCCCCCCTGCAGTTACCTGTGCCTTTATCTTCCAACTGTAACTGTATCTTCTCTTTGTCAGACACAAGTGTGGCTGTGACATCTGCCATTATAACAGGCACTCCCTTCTGAGTGACAGATACATAGACCACCATGGCTTTTTTACCATCAGAGGACTTCTGGTTCATGTGGGCTTTAACTGTGATAGGGGGCACATCAGCTCTGGCAGCACGGCTGGTTACAGTGATTGCCATCGCCTGTGCACTGCTACCCTCATTAAGTAGACTATACTGCCATTCTCCAACCTGTGAAAAATTGAGGCAAATTGAAGGTGCTTAACAACTATGTGCTCTTCTCTTTGACATAGATCTTGATCTAGATTTCCACAATTGTTGTTTGACCAAACGTAGTTGAATTAGTTTTGATTGTGGGTGGGAAAAGTAGCCAAAAGCGTATCTGTTTTGTAGGCTGTTGAGGAATCAGGCATGCGCCATTAATGAAATGTTACCTCTGCAGTTCCTGCTATTTTCAAAGATAGGGTCTTTCTGGGACGATTGTGGTTGAAGTCTGACCCACTTAACGTGTGTCCACTTGGACTTCTGATGGATATTCTGGGAGGGGATGCTCCATAGATAATGGTTATAACAGTATTTTTTCCAACTGTCAAGTCCACATTAAAGGTTCCATCAAACCAATGAAGTGTTGTTTTCCCAGAGCTTTCAAGCTGTAAAGTCATAAGACATAAAGATATCAGACTTTGCTCATGATGCACAATAATAGTGTATATAACACATAATATTGTTTATAATATTGTTTATAACACATATTTTCCTCACCTGAATTACTTGTTGTGCTAAATTTCCATCAGAAGTTGTAAGAGAGGCAAAAGCATCTACTAGTGCATTGGAGTCAATGCTATCTGTTGACTGATGAAAAATTCCCCCTTTGAGAAAAACAAAGAAAGAATGACCCATAAAATAACGGCAGCTCAACAAAACATTCCATTCATTTCAGAAGACTCAACAGTGGTGTCTGGCATCCCAGACCCACCCTCCTCCACACTCATGATAGGTTCCAACAAATTATTTGGTCATTCCTCTTCATTGCTGTGGCTGTTTATAATGATCAGCAACATGACCAGACAAAACTGCAGGCTCTTGATGCGGAACCAACAAATACCAACAAATCCTTTAATGAATACTCTGGCCACTTATGATCCGATCAGCAGCATAAGCAAGCAAAACACAAACCCTTGATGTGGGCACCAACTAATGCTAACAAAGGTAACATACTTTGTGTAGTCATTAACACAAGATACCGATACATACATGTCTGGTCTAACTCAATACACATCTCAGACAAGAAGCCTTATATATATATATCTATATATCTGATACAAGTGGATACAATCCTGACAGTATACTCACATTGACTGTCTACTTAAAAAAAAAAAAAAAAACGTGTATTGGTATTATTTACACATTTTCATTTGACATGTTTTGTGGGGCAAAGGTCTATATTTCTAGTGACCACATTTACAGTAGCCTACTATAAGTATAAGTAAGTATATATACTCTTTTGATCCCGTGAGGGAAATTTGTTCTCTGCATTTATCCCAATCCGTAAATTAGTGAAACACACACAGCACATAGTGTACACACAGTGAGGTGAAGCACAGACTAATCCCGGCGCAGTGAGCTGCCTGCATCAACAACGGCACTCGGGGAGCAGTGAGGGGTTAGGTGCCTTGCTCAAGGGCACTTCAGCCGTGCCTACTGGTTGGGGTTCGAACCGGCAACCCTCCGGTTACAGGTCCGAAGTGCTAACCAGTAGGCAACGGCTGCCCCAACTGCAGTCTGAAAAGGTATGATTTACTGTGCGCCAGATCAGAATAAACAGATTGTCCTCTGCAGTGTGCTATTGGTGAATGGAATGGTGTAGAAGGCTGTTAAATCCTATACTTTGACCTTACCTGTTTCTTTTGCCATAACTTGCAGTATCTTGTCTGCTTTTGGGCCCAGAGCAATAGTGTGCACAGTTGCGCCACTACTTTTAACTGTTTTCAAACAAAGTTGCATGTTGTCACCTGCTTCTCCATCTGTTAGAAGAACGAGCTCATCTCCTTCTGTGTTTCGATCATCCTCCATAACTACCTGCAAAAGGCAAAATCGGACTACTTGGATCCTTATAAGAGGGGATTCTGATATTGTCACACAATAATGATTATAATGGGTGGGTGATATTATTTGAAGATTTCAAAGAAATTGTTTTTTACCTGAAGGGCTTTATTAATACCCTGGCATATTTGTGTTCCACCATCTGCGGTAGTTGGAAGTGCCTTGACAAGCTTCTCTCTGGTTTGTTCACTATCAATCAGAGTCAGGCTTTTCTGAATTGAAGCGGTACTTTGAAACTTCACAATTCCCACAATAGCTGTATCCTCAATGATTTCTTGAAGAAACAGCGTTGCAGCTTGTTGCAAAAGCAATATCCTTGGCCCCTAAAATGAGTGCAAATTTTTATTCCCCTGCACTATATCATACTTATCACTGGAAGCAGGTATGGGCAGGGAAAAAATATCACAACTTCATCAAATGCATCATGATATCCAAAAACCTAAAAATGTGAATATGACACTTACACTCATGCTTCCTGACACATCCAGGACGAGGCACACAACCCTGGTCCTCCTCTGTACCTTCCAGACAGTTGGGTACACAGTGGGGAAGGGGGCAGATGGTTCTGGAACTCCAGCATCCACAGAGCTATTGAGGATCACGTCCAGAGCTGCTCTGTTGCCACACATATGATTCTGTCGGTTTGGGGCTTCAGCATTATGAGTCTCCGTTGTGCAAAAATCTACCACCTGAATGAAAAGAGTTTGGTAACCCTTTATAACAGACCACAATAAATAGCAAAGTGCCCATTACCAAATAATTTGTTGATCGTTGTTAGTAATACTAAATAGTCATGTTATTATTCAAAAATCAAGTACTTGCATATAAAGCATTAACTTTAATGTCTCAGTAACTAAATGTACCGCATAGTGGTACAAAATATGACCTCTGCTCAGCCCTGCACATTCTCTCTTCCCTGCACATAAATCACGCGTGCCAATTTGTCTCAATCTTTTACTCCATCCCCTGTACTACTCTTGCAACTCAAGTGTGTGTGTGTGTGTGTGTGTGTTTGCTTCTTTGTACATGTGTGGTCGCTCATGAGTCTTGAGTGTGCTTGTCTGCAGTTTATTAATGCGTGGGGAAGTGTGTGTGTGTGTGGGGGGGGGGTGTATCTGTGGGACAGTGTGTGTGTGTGTGTGTGTGTGTGTGTGCCAATATCATTGAGATATTTAACAAATAGGTGAGTTATTTGGAGACATGTCCTATTAACTTACAGAATACAACCTGGGAAAAGCCATTATTGACTCTTGTGCAGATGTATGTGTATCTGGTAGAAATAAACAGTCACCAGTCGGCAATCCAGTTTTTTTGTCAGTGTCACAAGGATTTTTACATCCAGCTTTAGATCTGCCACACTGTTGCCCAGTAATTTTGATGCTACACCTGAAGGGAGTAATACATTTGGAGAAACATATGAGTCAATTCTGATTCCATAGACGTCTCCCTGAGGCCAAAACCCTTATATTCCTTATCAGCTATAAGCACACCAAGTTCGTTGAGTACAGGTGCACCGGTGTCCCACATGTGAACTTATATAACCATGTGATACCTACATAACCGTGCAGCAATAATGTGCCCATCCCTCTTCACTCTTTGATAGTGCTCCATTTAAGGGCCTATTCCAACCCCTTCTCACACACAAATGTTACTTTACAAATATACAAAACATATAATATAGAGTAAAAGCTGAAGAATATAATTCTAAAGATGGTTCACTTTAGGTATCATGATATCATAATAGCTATTGTTTGAAAAATAGTCATGTTGACTAATCACAGGATAGAATCAGAAACAGTTCTATGACACAGTTTTGACTTTCGTCTTCATGTTTTTTCTTTTTTTTTTACAGTGAAACAGTGAAAGTGAAACAGATGGTGCAATATTAAAATATCTGTTACCTTGTTGCCTCAACTTTCCCCTGTCCAGACAGGTAGAATGGCTGTTCATCACTATACTCGTCATATAAACCCCATCGCAGATGAGCCCATTCATGCACAAAAACTTTATCTGTAATAGGCACAATAAGGAACAGGCATTAAATCAGGTAGGATGATGTATGGTGACCCTCTAACTTGTATGACAATGTGAAGTAAACCGGAATTAGAATCAGAATTGTTAAAGCTATGTCAGTGGACACACACACACACACACACACACACACACACATGTGGCAAGCCGATTGAGCATTTATTCAGATATCTTTATATCAGGCATAATTGTTATATACATGCAAGCCATTTCTGTCCACTAGTTAACTAGTGAGCCATTTCTGTGTAAACTAGTTAACTAGTGACAGCCAAAATGCCCACTAGTTAACTAGTAAGGCCCAAATTCTCTCTAGTTAACTAGTTCATATGTTTCATATCTTACTAGTTAACTAGTAATGCTCAGCATGTTTACTAGTTAACTAGTGGACATTGAAATGTGCACTAGTTAACTAGTTTAAAGACTTCTATATTTTACTAGTCAACTAGTAAGGTACAAAAATGTTTACTAGCTGACTACTGAATGTCAACTTGTTAACTTCTATGTAATTTGGCCAGCCGCTTGAGCATTTATTCTGATATCTTGATATCAGGCCAACATGCAAGCCAGTTAAACTAGTGAGCCATGTTTGTGCACACTAGTTAACTAGTGACAGCATACATGCCCACTAGTTAACTAGTGAACACCTATTAGCTTCACTACTTAACCAGTGAGAGCCAGAAATGTCCACCAGTTAACTAGTAAAGGCCAAAATGCATACCAGTCAGCTAGTTGAAGGCTTTTGGGTCTCACTAGTTAACTAGTGACAGCCAAAAATGTGCACATATTTACTAGTGAAGGCAAAACTCCTCACTAGTTAACTAGTTGGAATAGGTCAATGTCACTAGTTAACTAGTGAACCATAAATGGCTTACTAGCTAGCTAAGTGATGGCAGCAGGCTCACTAGTTAAGTAGTTGATGCATCCTTTGTCCAAACTAGTTAACTAGTGCGGTCATAAATGTATACTAGTAAACTAGTTCAAGACAAAATTCATACTAGTCAGCTAGTGACGCAGAATTAAAATTAGGAGGTGGAGAACTCTGGAAATTGAGGCTTTCTATTGGCTCCCTATGTCCAAATAGAACATGACAACCAATCACAGCGCAGAATTTCACAAAATCCCACCCACAACATTTGCATGTGGCACACAAGTTAACATGCTTGCCAAAGGAACTTTAACTAGTAAACTAATGGCTTCAATGTGACACTTACATGTAAACTAGTAAAGGCAGAACTGCTCACTAGTTAACTAGTGAAGACACAAATGCCCACTAGTTAACTAGTGAGGTCTAAAAAGTGTCACTAGTTTACTAGTTTGCTCCAAAACGCCCACTAGCTAACTAGTGAAGGCCATTTCAGCCCCACTAGTTAACTAGTGAGATGCCAAAATGGTCACTTGTTAACATGTAAAAGAAAAAATACACCCTAGTTTACTAGTGAGGGTGTTGTGGGCCTTACTAGTTAACTAGTGGCATGTATATTTTGTTCACTAGTTAACTAGTTACACCTAAAAAGAGAAACAAGCTGACCGTTTTTGTCCACTAGTACAGTGGTTCTCAATCTTTTTTCAGTGATGTACCCCCTGTGAAATATTTTTTCAGCCAAGTACCCCCTAACCAGCGCAAAGCATTTTTAGTTGAGAAAAAAGACTTAAAACAGTGCACTGTGACATCCGTGTCTAATTTATTACACTTTGGAACCACGACTCCATCCATAAACTTCAACCACGACTCGATTGTTTGAGTTTTGACAGTGATTGACAGGTGATGGCAGATGGCATGTGACAGGTTGGGTCGAACCATCCTGGTATGGGGGGGGGGGGGATTCTGGGTTTTTAGGATAATGAAATTGAATAGCCTACTGAAATATAATTTTATGAACTTATATTTTCCTGAAATATTTATTAAATAATTGTTTTTAAAGTATTTTTGCATGGATTCTACTTTTTAAATCTATGTATATTTTAATTTAACCATAAGCTGTTTTTAGGGCATTTTCACTACCTTTATTCATAAGGATTTATTCTGGTCATTGTAAGTGCCACACACACATATTATATATTGTTTTTTTCAGCAGAGTCTAGGCTATCCAGATATATAAAAGCGTATTATAAAAATTCTTATATTTTGACATGTATCTCACCACAGCAAGCTCATAGCTCTACATGCATTTCATGTGTGTGTAAGGCAGACTGTCCTGAATCTGGCAATATCATTGCCATGGTGGAGGGATTCTCTGGGGCTGAGCAATTTACAGACATATGTGGTGTGCGCCACACAGAAATAAATGCCATTTTTTTATTTAGTGATTAAAAATTACCTTTCTGCGTTCCATATCTGTGACACGAACTGATCTGACCTGACTTACCCGAGTTTACGTGTGTGTGCCTATGGTGTCTGCACTCATGTTTCTCTACAACTTTTTACTGCATTGCCATGAACAAAGTAAAGGCAAAAAAAGGTGTTTCTTTGCCGAACAAATTGGGATGCAATGTGAGCCTTGAATTGGATGCCATGCAGGAATTTGGTAGGATCTCAAAACCGGATTATGAACATTCTTTGCCATAGAGAAACACACAATAGCGTTTGATTGCAAACATGCTTCGCTACAAAAACAGACAAAAACGTTATTATTTTGCAGTCACTTCGTCTGTTTTCATAAGCCAGAAGGATCAACATACTTGCTATCAATGGATAGCCCTGTGTCTCCTCTTTCATCTGATATGCTTGCCATATGTGTTCACGGGTTCGCGAGTATACTAATTCAAACGAGAGTAATGGGTGCCCAGGTGAACGCAGAGAAGTATAGACTGTAAATATGGTACAATTTGATTTAATTTCATGTTTTTTTCCCCCATACTTTAGCGTACAGACAAGTGCGTGGTCTCGTTGGAAAGCCCCACTTCTGCTTTGTCACGCAATAAAGGTTTCATCTCGCTACGATGAACAGTTGCGGAGCAATGTAACAGAAAAGAAAGGGTGTGTTTTTGACGCACTTTGCGTCAATCAGGTTCTAAGGGTTAAAATCTCATGTACCCCCTGGAGTGCGTTGACGTACCCCCATTTGAGAACCACTGCACTAGTTAACTAGTGGAACAATTTAAGTCTCACTAGTTTGCATGTGTGGCAGTGAAGCAGCTCACTAGTTAACTAGTGCGCACAAGACACACACTAGTGGCTGTTTTTGGAGCTATCTAGTTCACTAGTAGGGGAGAGTGGGGTGAGTTGTGCCAGTTTTTACTTAAAGTGACTTTAAAGGGAGGCCATGATAGTAATGCTTCCAACTACAATATGAACATATATTTCAGGATATGGTGCATCTCTGGGAACAATCACTTTCAATCTGAAATATAGTATTTAAGAGATATAGCTTTCTGAAAAAAAGTGGTCTTGTGGCACAACTTGCCCCCGGTGCGGGGTAAGTTGTGCCTTTGAAGAGAATGCATTGGGGTAAATTGTGCCATCGATTATTGAAGTAAAACAGTATATTTTGATCTCAGACACTGTAATGCTTTATAAAAGCTAGACAAATTCAATACAAAATTACTCATTTAAGGTTTATTTAAAGTTATTTTACAACATCAAAGGCCAATTTTCTACAAGCCTATTGCGCCACACGAGCACATCAAAGGTCATTTTCCACTGTCACACTAGTTTCATCCATGTTGTAGATCTTGTGTGGAGGGAAGTCATACCTGAAATGAGATTAAAGTTTTGTTGATCAGAGAAGTTTACAGCAGATTTAGGTGGTTGGATGTGGTTGTGTAGATGTCAACTCTGCCACTGCTACTACCTAGATGATGTTCCCCCTCTCCTTCCCAGGCTTCCTGGTCAGTGTGTGTGTGTGTAAAGTTCACAGCATTTCATGGACTTAGACCGTGAAACATTACTGCTAGTGCCTTTATATGTTCTGCCAGCTCCTTCTCCATACAGTATGCCCTGCCTGTCTTCCTCTTATAACTCTGTGGCATGATGGTATATTTCTATTTTTGGTCTAAAATAAAGAATGTCACATAGTTTTAGTGATAAAATGTAAGAATAAAATGCACAATTACAATAAAATAATATGTTTAAAACATTATTTTTAAGTGGGGGTGAGTATAAGTGGAGGTGCCACTGGCACAACTTAACCCAGGGCCTTTGGCACAAATCACCCCAACCCCACCATTTTGGAAAAAAATGCATCATCCATCAGATTTGAGCTAACATCATGCTACCTGTATAGACTCATAATGTAGCTTACCAAAGCACTAAAACATGTGTGAAATGTTTCAAACTTGTCTATAACTGTTTTGACACAACAATCAAAAAAACATGATCATAGAAATTTTACTTTGAAAGGCAAAAAACAGTTCTTTTAACTTAAATGTGCTTACCTCTCATGCAGGCTCTCTTCTCTGCAGGATGATTGAAATGGCTGAGTCTTCAAAAATGTGTGGTCACATGACCAATTTCTTCTATAGTTTCCTAGAAATAGGGGGTGGCACAACTTCCCCACTGGCACCAATCACCCCACTCACCCCTAATGCAAAAGGTACTGTTACTAGTTAACAAGTGACACATTGGCCTTCACTAGTTAACTAGTTGACATGTTTGGCCTTACTAGTTTACTAGTAATGGAACAGGACATGCTCACTAGTTAACTAGTGAGCATTATCTGCATTATTAATGCCTTTCACTAGCTTATAGAGGGCATTTTAAGCCTTACATGTTAGCTAGTGAAGACAAAACACTGTCCATAATGATCTAGCAGGAGAAAAATGCCCCTCACACTAGTAAACGAGTGGAATTTGAATAAATACACAAACGGCTGGCATTTTGTGCAACTAGTTAACTAGTGGGACATAACATTGGCCACTAGTTAACTAGTGCGCAATGTCGCACTTGCATGCAAATGAAGAAGGCAGAACAAGGATTTTGATTGGTCCATTTAGGACTCAGAAACCTAGAAAACATGGCTGACTTCGTCCAGGCTAATCTAAGAGCAAACTTTTATAAACGAATGTCACGGGTGAATTTATGTGGCACATGAGACGTAACAGTGCGATCGGTGAGGGCTGACAATGTTTGGTGCGACTGGGGAATCTGGGGGTGTGTGTGTGTGACGTGCATGTAAGGCGACCTGTAGATAGCCACAGAGGGATACGGGGCTCTCTAGGCACAGGTGTGGTGATTTGGGGATAATTAGGGAAGCGGCATTGTGACAGACAAAAGACAAGCTCATTGGGAGGAAGGGAGAACACCGGAGAGTGGGGTAGAGTTTTGGTGCACAGTGTTTATAGCCGTGGGCTGTGGCAGCATGTGGGGAAGAATCCATTGGACGCGAAGTTTCCTGTGTGTCTGCTCCTGATCGGTGTCGAGAAGTTGCCTCGGACGAACTCGCTGCTTGCTGTATCATCTGGAGGCGCGACATCGGTCGCTCTCTATCAAGTTAAGTGATCGCATTCCTCAACCTGAGCTGCAGTGTTGCCGCGTGCAGATGCCCATTAGCCTTCCTGCCATGACTGCCGTGGGATTGTGGACAACAGTTTTTATGTATTGATAGACTCTTGGTGGCAACGTGTGTCTCGTGTGCCGTGCCGTGTGTATTTAAAGACTGTGTGCCTCGTCTTAAGTTTGCTATGTCGCTGTGCTATGTTTGGACGTTGCAGTGACTCTCTTCTTCAGTAAATTGCCCTAGGAATACTATTGACAGCTTAAGAATTGTAGTCCACACTTACTGGCTATAGCAGTTCGGCCTAGTAGTATCAGTTTTCTCTTTCTTCCACCAGTGCGCGTGTGACGTAGAGTGTTGCCTGGATTGTTTGGACTGCCTGGACGCCCGCTCGACTATCGGCCGCCCCTCCCCCATGGAACAGCGTGTGCGTGTAGTTGAACACTGCCCCCCTCCCCCGCTCCCCGGATCGGATGTGCCCGCCCACCACCAGCAGAATAGCCCACTACCTGTGAACTGGTGCCTTCTCTACTTATGGACTGTGTCTTTTTAAATATTGTATTAAATAAATATATTGGATTTTCATAAGTCGGTCGCCAGCCTTGTTTGTTGAACAGCCACAGCATAGCTCCCCAGCAAAACAAGTTGTACCTTGGTTACATTTGGCGCTGTGCGAGCAGGGTGTTTTCTCTGGGTCGGAGCGCTGTGTTTGTTCAACATGCAGGGGGACGAGGCTAGGGCAGGGACCTCACAGGTCATGATGCCAGTTTTCATGGGTGCCCCATGGTCACAAAAGTTTAGTGGTGTTGGTTCTGAGCTCAAATTCAGAGACTGGAAACAACAGTTAGAGACTATGTTAAGCCTGCAGGCGCTTAATGAACAGCAGAAAGCTGGCTTCGTGCTCAGTAATCTAGAGGGGGAAGCTAGACGAGAAATGTTGACGTTGGATGCAATAGATAGAGACACTCCAACTAAAATTTTTGCTGCACTAGCTAGGCTATACGGGGAAAGTACTTCTATTGCAGCTCTGCGAACCCAGTTTTTCAACTGTAGGCAGGAGTCTGGCCAATCCTTTAAATCTTTCTCTCTACACTTGCGTGAACTGTTTTCAAGGTTGAAAGAGCGGCGGGACGGTCTAGCCAATGAGGATCCTGTTTTGCGCGACCAGTTCATCATGGGCCTAAAGGACGACCATGTGAGACGAGAGTTAAGACAACAGGTGAGGAGGAACCAAGGCCTTTCATTTGCGGATGTGTGGAAGGAGGCGCTAGCCCTGGAGGAGGAGCAGAACGACAGGTGGCCTACGACTTCCTGCCTGGCGGTGAGTACGCCCTCTGATGCATCTAATGATTGGAAACAGACGTTTAAGGCCGAAATTTTAAAGGAGGTCCGGGAACAGATGAGTGTTATGACTAAGACTTTGCTAGATGAACTTAGGAATGACCAGGCACCATCATTTAGGGCACCACACAGAGAGCGGGCATACTCAGATGGCACATGGCGAAGGCCGGCACCGTTGCCCCCTCGCTCCCAAACTCCTCCACCACATGCCAGGTACCAATGGGATGCCCAAGGCAAGCCCATCTGTAATCAGTGTGGGGAATCTGGACATATTAGTAGGCACTGCCCCCCCAAAGACAGTCAGCAGGGTTTTTAGGCTCACCAGTCACTACGGGTCAAGTGGCTGGGCACTTCCAAAATGACCCCCGTGCACTTCATAGCAGGGCCTGGGTAGTGGGTTCTTGCCCTTTAGTGACTGTAAAAGCTGATGGGAAGTATGTTCAATGCCTGCTCGACACAGGATCCCAAGTCACCCTGTTTAGTGAGACCCTTTGTAAAGAACTTTTTGGGAGCACGAAAAACCCCTGTACTGATAACCTGTCATGGCTCACTCTGCAGGCAGCGAATGGGTTGCACATTCCATACGTTGGATATATGATGATGGACTTTCAGATTGGGGAAACAAATGTGCCCTCTAGGGGGGTTGTGGTTGTTAAGGATGATTGTCTTGGGGCTAGGAAGGCCATCCTAGGGATGAATGTAATATCCGCCTGCTGGCAGGGGTTGTTTAGCCGTCCGAACACCTCTGCTTACACCCCACAGCTTCATTCCCTGGGCAAGGAATGGGATATAGCCTTTGCAGATTGTAATAGGATCCGTGCTACTACTGTTCAACGGGCCAAACATCGTACAGCCAGACTGGCGTATAATTATAATGTCACTATTCCAGCCCAGGCTGAGGCCTTAGTGTGGGCAAAGGTCAACAACGACGTCCCCCTACAGAATTCTCCTGTCGTGATTGAGCCAACAGGGGAGATTGGGGGCTTAGAGGTGGCAAGGACTGTGGGTACTATCCGGCGGGGGAGGGTTCCCGTGAGGGTGCGTAACGTGCATCGCCACCCTGTGACACTAAGGCGACTACAGCGTTTGGCTGTCATCTCTGCCATCGATCCTGAGGATATCAGAAATGGGGAGGATATTTCCTTACAAATGGTGAGTCAGGATGTTGTTGAGGTCCAGGTGGTGCAGTTAGCACAGGAACAACAAGATGGGGTCCCAGAAGTCAAGGTCACGGGGTTACAGGGGGAGGGCTTGAACCCTACACAGCAGCAGCAGCTTCAACAGTTTGTGACTAAGTGGCAACACATTTTTTCTCAACATGCTGAGGACTACGGTAGGACTGTTGTGAAACATCACATTCCAACAGGAAGCGCTGTTCCGATGCGTGAGAGGTATAGGCCAGTGCCCCCAACCCTGTATAAAGAACTCCGCTTGTTACTTCAAGGAATGCTACAGAGTGGAGTTGTTAGGGAAAGCTGTAGCCCATGGGCAGCCCCTATTGTTCTCGTCCGAAAGAAATGTGGGGCATGGCGCTTCTGTGTGGACTACAGAAAATTGAACAGTGTGACACATCGTGATGCTTTCCCCTTGCCCTGGGTAGAAGAGTCATTGACTAATTTGAATGCAGCCGAGTTCTATTCCACCCTCGACCTCGCCAGTGGATACTGGCAGGTGGAGGTAGCGGAGTGTGATCGGGAGAAAACTGCCTTTACCACGCCTTTCGGACTCTTTGAGTTGATGCCATTTGGGTTAACTAATGCACCAGCAACATTTCAAAGACTGATGCAACGTTGCCTAGGTAACCAATTAACTGAATCCGCATTATTGTATCTGGACGATGTGATTTGTTACTCGAAGGATTTTGCTACTCATTTGAAAGATCTTGAGAAAATCTTTCAGGCCATTGGGCACTATGGGCTCAAATTGCGTCTAATGCCAGCTCTTGCGCCGACAAGTAAAATTTCTCGGACATGTTGTTAGCCAAAAAGGTGTAGCCCCAGACCCTGAAAAGATAGCAGTTGTGCAAGACTGGAAAGCCCCTACAACCTTTCGACAAGTCAGGGCCTTCTTAGGTTTTGCTGGCTATTATAGGAGGTTTATTAAAGACTTTGCTAAAATAGCAAAGCCCCTTGACGCACTGCTAGTGGGTACCAGCCATAGCCGCGGGCGGTCTTCACCTCCTATACACTGGACACCTGTTTGTGAGCGTTTCAGCAGCTGAAACAACATTTACTTGAAGCACCTGTACTGGCCTATGCGAATTTTTAACTGCCTTTTATCTTGTATACGGATGCTAGCAACCATGGCTTGGGAGCGGTATTGGCTCAACAGCAGGATGGCCTGGAACGCGTAATAGCGTATGCAAGTAGAAGCCTCCACCCCACAGAGCGCAATGACGCAAACTATAGTTCATTTAAACTCGAGCTACTCACACTAAAATGGGCCCTAGTGGAGAAGTTTAAAGATTTTGTTTGGGGGGCTCGTATTGTGGTAGTGACTGATAATAGCCCTTTAGTGCATTTACCCTCAGCTAAGTTGGGCTCAGTGGAGCAAAGGTGGGTAGCGCAGTTGGCCAGTTTTGACTACACCATCAAACACCGACCTGGGAAAGAGCATGTTAATGCGGATGTGCTGTCACGATTGCCAGATAGCCAGCCTGTCCCCTCCACTAGTACGGCCCCTGTTATATCAGATGATGAACTCTTGGTTAGTGCGGTAGGGGTGCATGCGGGGGAGTTGGGTCATCCGCAGGGTTGGGGGTGGGATCCTGGCCGATGGAGAGAGCTGCAAGGGAAAGACAGAGTTTTGCAAATCATCGCCCGTAGCCTGGGAGAGGGCAGGTTACCAAAGGGGGAAGGAAGGAAGAAACTGGGCCCCGAGGTGCAACGTCTCTTTAGCCAATGGAGTAGGCTGGAGATGCGTGAGGGTGTTATCTGTAGGGGGGTCCAAGACCCCCATACCCTCGAACTTTGCACACAAATCGTCGTCCCCTCTGCTTCTTTCTGTTATTTTTTTGTTTTGTTTTATGTGCACCTCTGCATTTTAACCCTCTAGGCGCCACAGTCGACTATAGTCGACAAGATGCGGTACTGAATAAAACGGCCGATTTAGTCAAATAGGGTGTCATATTTCTTCCACTCCACTAGATGGCAGACATGTCATACGTCATCCCCGAGTCGAAAAAAGGGCACGCTTTAAACAAAACTTTCTAGCTACAGCGCATTGAATCAGTGCGTGAAATACCGGAGCTAGTGTGCATGTGAGACACTTTGTCAGAGCGATATTGTCAACGTCAGCGAGTATTTGCATTAGATTATCGTCTAATGGCATCAAAAAAGTTTACCTGAAATGAAGTGTTGGGTCTTCTATTCGCGGACCCTGATTCTGAAGGGGAATATCTGCCTTCAGAAAATGACGGTGATTCGTTTAGTGAGGCTTCAGATGCGTCCCTGCCTTGCAATGATGCAGCTGGACAAAGTTAGAGTTTACTCCATAGTTTAGCTTACACCAAGCACAAACGTTGAATCGTTGGCCCAATGTCACTGGTGGGAATAATGTTTCATGGGTTCGGAGTGTTCAACGGGAAGTTAGCAGGGTGTTAGTGGTGTGGCGAACGAGGCTGGAGGTAGCATAATGGAGGTAGCATAATGTCCATAGCGCTAGCTTCTGTCTTCTGAACGTGTGCCTCTCCACAATCGCGGCGACAGTAACGTGGTGGAGCCTTTGTCTAATGCCACTGGGTATGTTAGACGAGGTCGAAGTGCTCATAGGACAGTTAGGGGGGAACGTAGTGGCAGTGTGGGGAGTCGCAATGAGAATGACAGTAGGCCTAGTCCGAGCTGCGCAAATTTTCTCCACTCGGCGCGCGCGAGGCTGCTCGCATGGTGGAGGTGGTGACACGCCCTCTCCCTCTCCCACACACACACACACACATTAGGTCATGCATAGTCTATCACAAGATGATGGGAATGCCGGCCCTGTATAGATAGGGATAGGGAGTCATTATCTCTAGAGCAAAAGGCCTGCTACATAAAAAAAAAAATTCAGCCATTTATTAGTAATGATTTACACTGTTGATTTGCTATCTACTTCCCTGATCATTTAGGACATACAGTACACTATGTGTTCCTTTTTGTGTGTCCATGTCCTTGTGATGTGTGTGTCTGTCAGCTAAGAAAAAAAACAAAAACAACAAAACATTATCTCTTGTCTTGTTTCGTCACCTCACTCCTGATCTGTGCCTTGCCGTGGCAAATGAGCTTTTGAACTAAACAGGTCTTGTCTACTTGTGTTTGTGTGTCATCTGAATAATATATATGTGCCCCATACATGGAATCAGAGTGCCTACTGTATGTAGTAAATGGAAAATTTCTACAGCAAAAGGTCAGTCTACCGCTACATGCATTTGGTTTGTTTCTGCCATTTATTAGTAATGATTTACACAGTTTGTTCACTACTTACTATTTACCTGAGCATTCAGTATTGTGCAATATAGCATACAGAAGGTGAGGGACATTTTGGGGGGAAAGAAGTGGTGCATTTTATCATTCAAACATGCGACTTTTCATGAAAATTCTATAATCCAAGATGGCCGCCGCCATATGACGTCATAATATGCAAATTAGATATAAACATTTAATCTCTACATAAACTTTGGGTCATCCTTAATATTTCTCTAATTTACAGAAAGTCTCTATCTCTTATCACTTTTTAAGATATAGCCTTTTGAAATGAAGATGTCAAAATTGATCGTTTCAGAAAAAAACCTCTGGCGCCTAAAGGGTTAATCATTTGCAATGACATTCATATGACGCCCCCTCAAAATGAGCTACAGTGCCCACACAACTTGTTGAATATGCGTGTAAATCCTGCTTGTGCTATTGTTATTGCCATCGTTTACGTGTGGTAATGAATGAAGCCGCGGCATGTTATGCGTCAAGGAGATTAGACTACGCTAGATTACATAGGCTACTACATTATGATTTGTCTGTTTATTGTATGATACAACAAAATGAAAAGCTACAGACCATATTCATAGACTTGAGTGGAGAAGTATAGTTTGGGTGAAGACATTAGGCTAAATTTTGAAGCTAATCCATGTCATTTAATTGTTTTTTTTTTAAATTCGGTTTCATGTTCACGAAAGATGGTAACAATTTGGCCTTGGCCTTACGCACCGATGTATGTGGAAGTGCGAGTGTGACAGTTTTTGCAATGACGTCATTAAAATAGCGTCCCCCCACTTTAAAAATCCCCACTACACCACTGCATTTAGACTGGGTGGGATTCTCACATAATACCCAATAGGAGTCTTCTACCCACCCTCTCATTAGAATTTGCATAATAGGCGTTTCAGGCACTAGTTAACTACAGTAGTGAGCTGCTTCACTGCCACACATGCAAACTAGTGAGACTTCAATTGTTTGACACTTTTTGCACCTCACTAGTTAACTAGTGAAATGGAAATTGCCATCACTAGTTCACTAGTGGGTATTTTGGTGCACACTAGTAAGCTAGTGACACTATTTAGGCTTCACTAGTTAACTAGTGGGCATTTGTTTCTTCACTAGTTAACTAGTGAGCAGTTCTGCCTTCACTAGTTTACATGTAAGTGTCACATTGAAGCCACTAGTTTACTAGTTAAAGTTCCTTTGGCAAGCATGTTAACTTGTGTGCCACATGCAAATGTTGTGGGTGGGATTTTGATGTGCTGTGATTGGTTGTCATGTTCTATTTGGACATAGGGAGCCAATAAAAAGCCTCAATTCACCGCCTCCTAATTTGAATTCTGCGCCACTAGTTGACTAGTATGAATTTTGTCTTGAACTAGTTTACTAGTATACATTTATGACCTCACTAGTTAACTATTTTGGACAAAGGATGCATCAACTAGTTAACTAGTGAGCCTGCTGCCATCACCTAGCTAGCTAGTAAACCATTTATGGTTCACTAGTTAACTAGTGACATTGACCTACTCCAACTAGTTAACTAGTGAGGAGTTATGCCTTCACTAGTAAGCTTGTGCACATTTTTGGCTGTCACTAGTTAACTAGTGTGGCCCAAAAGCCTTCATGTAGCTATCTAGTATGCATTTTTGCCCTCACTAGTTAACTAGTGGACATTTCTGCCTATCACTAGTTAACTAGTGAAGCTAATATGTGTTCACTAGTTAACTAGTGAGCATTTTGGCTCCCACTAGTTAACTAGTGTGCATATCTTGGCCCTCACTAGTTAACTAGTTCACACAAACATGGCTCACTAGTTAACTAGTTGACAAAAATGGCTTACATGTACATGACAATTATGTCTGATATCAAGATATCTGAATAAATGCTCAATCGGCTTGCCATACACACACACACGGATCTACCCAAAGGGACGGTAACTAGGACAAGAAGCAAGGAGCTTAGAAATACAAACGTTAGTTGTCTTTTTAAAAATGACCCCCTATCAACCCAAGTCAGACATCAGCACAGCCATTGGGCTTACTTCTTTCTCCATACACGGGGACGAGCTTGTCGTCTAGCAGGAAGTTTGGGGTGAGATGGATGTACTGGCCCTCATCTCCACATTGACCGTACTGGAGGGTGTAGGGCTCATCGCCATATGCAGGGTTTGGGTCAGCAACAATGACATGGGCCTGAAACAACAAAAGCCTTTGTTTATTTTTGTTCATTACTTTACATCCACACTGATATGGCTACCATGTTTTCTTTGATTTATTAGGTTGGCTTCTTTGGGCGTTTGACAACTGTATTAAGTAAAGATATATCTGCTCCACTGAGCAAACATGAATATGCAGAAGATGAATGTTTTCCACCATACCTTGTCATACCTCTCAGTCCTGGCCTTTTTGTACTCTTTTTGAGTTTTCCAGTTTGAAGGAATTAATATGGTCACTTCCTTGAAATGAAACCTGTTCCCAGCAGTTTTGGATAAACTGAGCGATGCATCTTTTATCATATCCTGAAATAGTCAAGGGAGGGAATCAAAACATCAGACAGAATAATACCAATATTCAAAAAAATAATGTATTCACATTAGATTAAAAATTGTATTTTATAAATTGCAAGATTGTCACCTCAATCCTCTTAAGGAGTACTTGACCATTTGGTTGTTCAGGGACAGCTGGGTTGATGGCAATGAGAACACCTGTGTACCCATGTCCATCCAGCTGTATTCCAAACGTACAAGACCAGAAGATGACAAAGAACAATCCTGATGTTTGCAGAGCCATGGCTATCACACGTCTGTAAGCCATGTTCAAAATATTAAGTATTTAAGGTTCTTCAACTGTCCAAGGTTCATTGCAAACACTGTGATAAGAGCACTTCTCGTTTCCTTATGTATTTCCTGTACTTGTATTGTCACACCTATGAATAACCTATCAATCATTTATGGAAATGATTGACCTAAAAATACTACATGTCAAGACAGTAAATTTCAGTAAAGCTCAATTTTCTTAAAACATTAAACACAAAACCTCATCTTCATGCACTATTTGCAAAATAAACTTTAGCCTCAAAACAGATTTACCAGTGCTCAAAACCAAACACTGCTCTCAAATCATAAACAAAGTGATAAAAATGATATACACTATCAAGCAGTCAGTAAACAACACACATTGTTCAAAACATATAGTTCTTAGGGAGAAGTACATTTTTACTGTAATCTCAAAACAAACTTCATATTTAGGGCCCGAGCACCGACGATGCACAAAATACAAATCCCAAATAACTCACTTCCTGTTGGGTGTGGCTAATGCATTGTACATGGGAAAGTTGTTCATCTTGGGGAGATACAGACACCTACCAAATTTGGTGTGTGTAGCTGAAAGTATATGCCCACCACGGGATCAGTCACCTAAGGGGGCGCTAGCGAGTCCCTGGGCCATGCCCGGGGCCAAGCTTTTGTACCTAGCTGCTTTGTATGACACCTGATGTGTGTGTCAAATTTCAAGACTTTTTGATTATGTTAACCACCTCAAAATATATGCCAACCACGAGATCAGTCACCTAAGGAGACGCTAGCGAGTCTCTGGGCCACGCCCGGGGTCAAGCTCTTGTACCTAACTGCGATGCGTGACACCTGACATTTGTGCCAAATTTCAAGAGTTTTCGACCATGTTAAACACCTCAAAAACAGGAAAGCAAAAAAGTAGAATAACAATAATAATAATGAATAATAATAATAATAATAATAACAGAGTGTCTATTCGTACACCCTGTTACATAACAACAAAAACATGTTGCTCGCGTGCCCAAAAAACATGGCCGACATTCGTTTTTTCGTCATTAGAAAGTGAAGAATTCTGAACGGTTTCAGCACTAATATCTGTTCAAATTAAATTTGAGATGGAAAAGTTGTGTTTTATTTTCATAATCGTTGTTCAGTGAACACATACAACCGTCAGTTTGTTAGCTAACAGAAATTTTGTGAATATGACGTTCAGGCCTATAAACTATAAGTTTTTCAATTTTTACAATTTTTCACAACAAATAAATTTGCTAACAAAGCCCATTTGTTTTTTTTGTCTGCCCTGGAGCATAGGACTTTCCTTTCTAAATGCCTAGCTGAGTTCACTACTCCTGTGTGTGTGTGTGTCAGTGTGTGCGCAGTATATTTTTTGCCCATATACAGTGTCCTTGAAAGTAGTCCTCAAACGGACGCCTACTCACCCGGAGCGAAGACAGATTTTTGGGGCAGAACCCCTGTTGCAAGGCGTCCGGGGTTCTCAGCAACACAGGAGAGGCAGAAAAATACGAGAAAATGCTAGATGGTCTTTTTACAAACCTCTAACCAAAGGTTAGGATTTTGACTTTTATTAAATACAAATAAAAAATACAAAGAAAGAAAAAGTCTCTGCGGCTCGACCCGACGAAAAATGAACCCTGAACAAGGGGCCGTTCTCTTTTTATACCCCTCTCGGTCAGGCAGAACACGTCCAAGTTTGGTATTATGTCTTGCCATGAAATATTGGCTCTGCTTTTTTGTTTTTTTTGTTTAGTTGCCAGTCAGCTTTTTGCTGATACATTATGTTCTTACATTCTGTCTTTACATTTTGTTCAAAGCACATCTCATTTAGCATAACACACTTTAATTCTAACACAACCTTTTTATATCTAAGCAAACACATTTTATGTAAATATTAGCAAATCATTTAAAGTTTTATAAGCAAACGTTCTTATATGCAGCAGCATATTGCACACAAGCACCAGTGAAGGGATGAGGAAATTCACAGTAGGCTTACACAGTACTTTACACAAATTACTGCACGGGCCTACCGGGCCCAGGCCCAGGAGCCAGGGGTCAGGGGGCCCTGAAGCCCAAGCCTTTGCATGGAACCAATGCCTCAATATCAACAAATCAGGATGTAGGCTATGAATCTGATTGAATTTAGTATTGGCCATCCCCAAAATGCACCAGAATACAGGAAATCACATCAAACAAATTAAAAAATTTCTGGGGGAGGACCCCCAAACCCCCCCTCCCACATATACTCTACAACAATAAGTGGGGGGCCCTTAATACATCTGGGCCCAGGGGCCCGAAAGTTCATAATCCGCCCATGTGTGTGAGAGAGAAATAGATAGAGAGAGAGACAGCGAGGGAGAGTGAGTGTCTGTGTGTGTATGTATGGGAGTCTTATGAGAGAGTCTTGTGAGAAAGGTGCTGTGAGAGAGAAGTCTAGGAAAGTGCATGAATGCAGTGACTTAAGAAACCGGTTGGTTCATTTTGTTTTGTTTTGTCAAGTCTTTTTGTTTGCACTGTTATCGCACTGTAAACAAACCTGCACTCTCCACCAAAATCCACGGGTGCTTGCTGTGTCTTCACCCCAACATCACTTCACCTCAGTGAGTCCTAGCCGCTCATCCTGTGTGTGGGTACGGACCGCAAGGGCCGTATTTTCCACAGTGTGTGTGTGTGTGCGTGTGTGTGTGTGAATGTATTAGTCTAACTCCACCACATCTCAGTATATGACCAGCTTGAGAATGAAACACTTAATAAAAACGTAAATGATTGGCAGATTGACTTCTATCAAATCTGAGCTTCTGCATATAGTCTGGGCACGGCAGTGTTATTGCACAATTTACATGTACAGTAAACAATGACACCAATGCCAAACATCAGCACGTTCCAAACAAGTAGGGCTATAGGCACTTTGTGTGCAGGGATGTAGTGGTAAAAAAAGTGAAGTGAAAAAGTTCCTTAAAGTTTGAATTTGCATGCATGTCTCTGTTAAGGGTTACCAAAAATATTTGTCTTAATTTAAATTGACATACATTTGGTGTAGCCTGAAAATCCAGACCCTGAAAATTCTAGAAAGATTAAGGGTCTGGCAAAGAGCAATGTAATGGCCTAACTCGAGGGGCGGCAACAAGCATGCATTTAAAAATCTCACTGCATGCAATTGGATAACACGAGACCATGTTTACTATGAATGATTTCGGACTTTGACGCAATGGGATAACACTAATGACCAATGTGTACTGTCCTCCAACGTTGCAGCGCTGTCTTCATCAGTTTAGCTGGTTCCCAGGAATGTTGGGGAAAAACTAACGTGCATCATTGCTCTTTGCCAAAGTGAGACAATTCCATTGTGCTCTCACGAGTACAATGGAGTACAATGTCCAATAATTTGATCTTTTTTCTATTTTTGATTATTTATAAATTCTTAATAATTAATTTATTAACTTTCATCCAAAGCATTTTACAAAGCAAGTCAGGGGCAAGTGCGTACTGGCATGTGTGTAATGGCATTAACTCACAAGTCAAGTACCGAACATTGGCTGCCCCCCCCTCCCCTCTCTTCCTCAGCTATAACCAGATGTTGTGTTCTTATCTTGGTCCACCAGTCTGCTCTCAGATTGAGCAATTGCAAGTATGAGGGGAACTGGCTGCTGTGTGTGTGTGTGTGTGTGTGTGTGTGTGTGTGTGTATTTTACTGTGTGATATGAAGTAAAGTACTGTAGAAATTGCTGAAATGTCTAACAGTGTACTGTTCATGGACCCTAGTTATTGTATGGGTCAATGACGTGACGCTCATTTTTTGTGTACATATGGCTTACATACATTTAAAATTGTTAAAATTTGAAAATAATTTGACAAATTATTTTCAAATATCATTTTCATCAAACCCTAATCTTAAAGTTTTGGATTTATTTAATTTTGAAAGAGTATTAACTGAATTTGGGTAAAATTGTCAACACGGTGTAACCACAAAAACATGAATCAAATAATTACACTTGCTGAAAAAAATGTGAAATTCTCTCCAAAATCCCTTCTTAAACTAGATGTACCGCATAGCGGTACAAAATATGACCGCCGCTCAGTCCTGTACATCCGTTCCGCGAAAATAAATCACACTTCAATTTGTCTCCATATTTTACTCGATCCCCCACTCTTGAAACTTTTGTGTATGCTTGTTTGGCATGCCTGAGTGTGTGTGTGCGGCTGCACAGAAAGTAGCCTACTGGTGCTGAAAAGGTGAATAGATTGTAGAATAGCCAAAGTAGCATTGTTATAAAACCTTTAAAATATCTAATCAATCACAAGTAGGGCAGTTCATCACAGTTCATCCATTGCAACTGGATTGATGAAAGGTCACTTACACCTGTAGGCTACATTGTATTTGGGAAAAGCAAAAGGTATCAGCATAATTGTATTTATTTATTTATTTATTTATAAATAAAAAAAAAACATCTCTGTCAGTTCCATGCCGTTTTCAACAGCTATCAAAAACAAAGGTCATTTTTGGATGGATGGATTTTTTGTGAATGTTTCTTCTTCTACATAAGATTTTAGTCATCTTTAGTTCATGTAATACTTTATTGTCAATGCACAAATTAAGACAGTAGTCTGAAACGTTATTGTTAATGCACAAATTAAGTAACAGTAGTCTGAAACAAAATGCTGTTTTACATCTAACCAGTGGTGCAAATAACCGACATGTCCAAATGGGCCTTGATGAAATGCGTCGCTAGACTGTTCATACACATTTTAACGGGCCAAAGTTGAAGAGCTGTTGTCCGTTATTGTTCGTGCAAATATAGGCTGATTCATGTTCCCTTGCATTGTGTAACTGAGGTCCATGCTAGTCTGGCTTTCACCAGACCAAGCTCAATCTTTTAAGAAATCAAAAAATAAATAGCGGGCAGATCAGGCTGGGTTCACCCTGCCAAGTCCATAGGCACCCGATATTGTTTAATTTTCCGATTGACATATCCACGCTCTGGCTATTCTAAATGCAAAAATGCATCAGGGAGGTATGACAAAACTGTAACTAACAAACTAGATCCTAATAGAAAGCTGTTAGCTTCCCTAAGCTACAGGTAGGCTTATAAGGTAGGCCTATTTACACCATAAATTGTCAATAGGCTATGCTGGCGACACAAATAAAATCTCCTTTGGAAACCAATGGCTTACGCCTTACAGTATCAAGCGGACTTAAACTGCCATATCGTGGCGAAAAGTTGTAATAAAATTCACGCAGCTCCATGAGTCAAGGAAAGCGCGAATGAAGTAGCCACTTCTAAATGGGACCCACTACACAGTAGCTTAAGGTGTGTTGCTAAATCAGCCATAATGATTGTTTGGATACTTCACACACACGTTCTCTTTAATTTCACAGACTACAACTACCAAGCTGGAATCAAAGCACATTGATTCCCCTCTCACACCCTGCACGCACTTAAAACAAAATAAACAGGCGTCTCAGTCTCACGCATGTATCAAAACTGTATCAGACCGGTGTAACGTTGGTAAATCTTCCATTGCACAGAATGATTTTTGTAGCACGTGCAACAAATGACAGTCGAAAGATACAATTACAGTGCTGCTATCAATTTGCTTGGTATAACCGCATTTATAGTTTTCTATAAATGCAATCAATCAAATTGGCCTCCATCACTCAACCAACGCTAATGGTAACATACATTACCTAGGTCCTTATTGATATTATAAGATTAACGTACCTGCAGTAAAAACCAAGCATGTCCGATAAACATCCTCAGATTTATTTCGGCTTCAAGAAGAAATGGGAATTACATTTCATGTGAACATTGTCCTATCCTTATTAGACATTCTCTGCGGTAAACAGTCCTTGTAGGAAGCGTCCATTGTTTTTCCAACTTCCAACAAAATTACGTCTCACTGCAACGATGCGCCATCTAGTGGACAAACGACTACTTATTGCCAATACTGGAAATGCAGCCATGATGATGATGATGAATATTTATTTTGGCTTTTCTTTTAATCCTACTGAATTTGTAATTATGTATTGGCCGTTCTAATACCGATAGTATGTGGGTGCCTGTGTGTGTGTGCATCTGTATATGTGTGCACCGCCATCTACAGGCCAATGAGTGTACAGTCACTAAATGTACACATAACCTAATTTTTTTAGAAAATTCTACGAAACTTGGCATACCCCCAGAGAATGCCAGGTCAATCATACACATAAAATTTGGTGCAGTTCTGAACATCTTAACTGAAGATAGGGGCGATTAAAGCAGAATAATATTGCATTTTCATTTTTTACCGGGGGGGTGCAAATCACAAATGAGTGATTATGGGTCAGGTTGATGTGGGCCTTTGAGACCAACATACCATAAAAGATTCTTCATCCTCAGTGCCACGGTTCAGGTAGTTATTTAGGAAAAACTGCTTTTTTTGCGGTTCGGGGGGCCCAGCACGGGGGGGGAGTGGACGAAACTACATTTTTCCGTAAAAGTCTAGTGGGGCTACATACCCACCAAATTTCATGTGCCCCGGTGGTTCGGTGTCCCGGGTATCGTTGACCAAAAATTCAGGAAGTAGATGACGGGGAAAAAAAAAAAAAAAAAAAAAAACTTTGACAATCCCTAGCGGCGGTCATAATAATCTGGCATGATCTTGCACAAGAACTTTTTAATATTTAATACAAGTAATGAAACCCCATTGTTCTGAATGTTTGAATTAATATGGGGAATCGTGTCTGTCACATCAACCACTTAACATGTCAAGTGGTGTAACCACCATTTAAAGAGCAATTTTGTATGTATTATGTCAGAGAATCATGTGACAGGAAATTATGTCATAGAGAAGGACCCTTCAAGACCCCAACTGCTATGAGTCAAGGTTAGCAACTCTCTTAAAGTAACATAATAGTGTTTTTAGGCCATGGCCAGGCAAGCTTAGGTTACATGTCAAATGGTATGACCTTTTAAAAATGTTAATAAATCATAATAATCATAAAATATTCAATTTAATGTAAAAACTGTGTTTGAATATTCACATAAAGGAAAAGTGTGTACATAGTTGTCCATAATAATGCCTGCAAATTTTGCTTTTAAATAGAAATGTCAAATGGTGTAACCGGTTACACCGTTTGACTCTTTTCTGTTTGAGACCAGTTTGATCAGATTCAGGGCCAAAAGTATATAAGTTTTGGTGCCAATTATATTATTTTTATAATTTAAATAGTGACTAACTGTTTAGCATAAACAATAGCTTTAAAAGGGTTTAATTAGATTGCAATTTAAGCTATTTTTGAAATGTCAAAGCTTTTCATTTTAAATTTAAACTTCCATAATTATTTTTTTTATATTTTATTGTGATGTATGTAAACAGTATGTTCAAATTATAAATAAATAATCTAAATACATTTATTTTATATAAAATGTACCTCTTGTCCCCCAATGGATGCCACTTACAAGCAAGAAAAACTTGTCTCGCCACAGAGTGCATGTGAACGCAGATCCTACTGTTGGTTGGTTGTTAAGAAATGATCATACCCACTCTTTCACTCACTCTTATTCTCTCTCACACACACTTTGGGCCCTAATTTAGCAAAATAAAATGCATGGTCACTAGCAAATAGCGTAAATACATTTAGGGGTTTGTCCAGTCCACATTCGGGGTGGTTTTGTTATCAAACGTCAGGTGCCTGGTGCAAAAAGGTGGCTTTCTTAATCAGTCAAGGGTGTGTTTTGGGCTTAACATCCTTTAAACCAATGAGGAGGACATCTGTCATTCCCTTTAACAGCAAGCAGGGCAACTTCAAACAGCGCATCAGTATTTTGATAGTCAGCGGTGTATTTGAAGGAATCTGCTTGTACGCAAGACCGTATGGAACAGGTATTCCACTAAGCCATTCTTTACTAAAACCGAGTAGAGTATAGGCTACACACATCTGCACTTGCCAAATAATTGAACATATTAAGTGAAACTAACTTCACTGTGGTGTCATAGTCAACGACAAAACAGTTATACACAGTTAATTACTTTCAATATTGACTGACAATGGGTTACCAGCAAAAACATAGCCTGAAAAAAGCAAAATTTCCCCCTATAATGTTCGAATGACTGAATAAATAACCTAAGGACATTTATTCTGCAGAGGAATTGCTGCTTACATCTCGTGACAGTGCGTCTTCAGCTGTGTTTCATATGCACCTTTCGCTATACTGTAGACCAGGCTTTTCTTGGTCCGTGGCGTAATGCTTTTTAGACGGTATAAGATAGCGATTTTTAGATCATGTGCCAGACCACACCTTATGTCGGTAATTGCCACACCCCTGGGCTCATTATTTAATAAAAGTGAAGTGTAAGATAGGAAAAAACTTTGCGTCAGAATAATAATACGCTTTGCACCAGGTTTTGCATCGCAAAAATAGGGCCCTTTATCTCACTCTCTTTGAAAATAATGGGTATAGACTGAAATTGTATGCGAACTGAATTGAAATCAAATAGAACACAAGTTTCTTCATTGATGATATGAAATGATATTTTATATGGAATATGATGAATGACATGAATACATATCAAAATATCCAATTCAATTTACCTTGATGCCTATTTTCTGTGTCAATTTCTTGTCCTATTGCTATAAACGTTTCATGGTCAATTGGTGTAACCGATTTATGTCAATTGGTGTAACCAGTATTTTGTCTAAAATACTAATAAAGTACAAAAAAATGAATAGGGATAATGATTTAATACTCTACTTTACTGTAATAATGGGTGTTTAAACCATTTTTACTCAAATGGTCAAAGAATAGACAGAAAACAAGATGTTTACAGCATATGGTCTTGGCTCACTACAATGAAAAAACCCATATAATTTAAATTTAGAAATAAATATAATAAAACATATTCTCATTGGATATTACAAAATAAACTAATAATTTCATGAGAGCAATTGCATGAACTCTAGGAGGTGTGAAATATTAGAAATTTGTCATTTTTGTGGTTACACCATTTGACAATTTAACAGGCTGTTAGTTCTATCTTTTGTTAAAAAATAGCATACACGTCATATTAAACAATATGAATACAATAGAAATACAAAGTATACACTTTATCAAACCTCAGGCATGTTTTGTTTTAAAGGTTTAAACATATTTTTAATTTTCTCATCTTACCAACCCTTATCTGTCACTGACCTGTATAAGGGAAGAAGACTACAGTGATGCAGCAACGGTAACCATGACAGCAGGGTGACACAGCAACAGTAACCACAACAGGCCAGTCTATCACACAGGACATGTGTCTTGCTCAACCGCATCTGTTCAGCAGAGATAAATGACCTGCATTTTCACAGCATTGAGCTCTCAGTGCAGGCTTGGGGCCTTTCCGAAACTAGTCTGTATCCTCTCCACCTCAGATACAGAGTACAAATGGCTGGGAATCATCCTCAGCTAAATGAAGTTCCCTTGATTGGCACGTAGGGTATAATAGCCTATTTCCCCCTCCCTAGTGGAAAGAGGTTATGATGAAATCATGGATGTGTTTACAGGCGTACTCCAGGTGGAGCTAATGATTATGAAACGTGCACATTAATTGACACATACCCTTGACTAGTTGGCATTAATGTTCACTTGGCATTGGAGGGTTTAAAACACACTACCATTTAACAGTAATTGGTTTTGGATGACTTTTAATATGGTGGAGCCTCCAGGTGAACGTGCAAATGGAGTGCAAGTGTGTATGTGTGTAGAGTATGTGTAAGAGTGTATGTGCCATCAAAATTAGTTAGGAAATGTTCTTTTCAAGGGGGCCTTTTAGAAAATGTAGGTGTTCTGTTGTATGTGACCCCTGACCTTGTTTGTTTGTTATTTCTCATTTATGTCTGTAGGTCAGTGCAACTGGGGCCTTTAGCTTTAGGCCAGGGGGGGTCACATCCACCAAAGTTAAACTTGTGTTCATGTTTACAGCTATGATAAATTCGTCACACGATATCCGGTTCTAAATAGAAAAGGGAAAACTGAAGTGGAGCTACAACACCTTTCCTGACAGACAAATCAAACCAGAGAAATTAGCTGTTTATTTGTTTAACAATCTGAAAACGGTGCCGTCACTTGCACTACAGCTCCCCCACAAGTTTTGTATTGTATAGGTGAAATAAAAAATACTGCAGCAAAAAACATTGATAGCAATGGCTTTAAAACAATTTGTGGACTTCAATGGCTACAGCCAACATATTCCAGTTTATAGGAGAGGTCTTCGATTCCTTGATATCTCTCACCAAACTTTGATGATGTCACCAATGAGCTGCCAATCAGACAACGGCCTGAATCAGACAGTAGACCAATTGGGTTTAGGTATAAGTATATAAGTATATATACTCTTTTGATCCCGTGAGGGAAATTTGGTCTCTGCATTTATCCCAATCCGTGAATTAGTGAAACACACTCAGCACACAGTGAACACACAGTGAGGTGAAGCACACACTAATCCCAGCGCAGTGAGCTGCCTGCAACCACAGCGGCGCTCGGGGAGCAGTGAGGGGTTAGGTGCCTTGCTCAAGGGCACTTCAGCCGTGCCTACTGGTCGAGGTTCGAACCGGCAACCCTCCGGTTACAAGTCTGAAACGCTAACCAGTAGGCCATGGCTGCCCACTCACTATTGTATAGGTGAAAATACTGCAGCAAAAAACATTGATAGCAATGGCTTTAAAACAATTTGTGGATATTTGAATTCAATGGCTACAGCCAACATATTCCAGTTTATAGGAGAGGTCTTCGATTCCTTGATATCTCTCACCAAACTTTGATTCTTGGCCTTCTGTGTCTGTGTCCATGAGCCACAGGGGGTCGTCACTACCACTTGGGGGAGCAAATTCTCACTATATTTTTCTGAAAGCTACATATCTCTGGAGTATAAAATGGTATGATAGCAAGTTGGATCTTGTAGCTTTGTGGCTGTACAGGCCTTCAAAGTTGACCTCTGATTTGAAAAAAAAAGGAAATTCTGCCTATTGGCTTTTTTTGTTAAAACACTCATAAGAGCCCAGAAAATAATCCAAATCTTATTATTACTGATGCATATGTGGTGTTTGATGTTGGCATACATATTTTGACTCATTATGTGATTTTGCTCTTCATTTTGGTTGATAAAATTCAAGATTTATGTGCAAAAAAAAGCTCATTTGAGTTTTCAGAGCAACATGTTATGGCAATACCCATGGGCGGATTATGAACTTTCGGGCCCCTGGGCCCAGATGTATTAAGGGCCCTCCACTTATTGTCGTATATGTGGGAGGGGGGGTTTGGTTTGTTTGATGTGTTTTGTGTTTTCGTTTGTTTGATGTGATTTCCTGTATTCTGGTGCATTTTGGGGATGGCCAATACTAAATTCAATCAGATTCATAGCCTATGCATCCTGATTTGTTGATATTGAGGCAATGATTCCATGCAAAGGCTTGGGCTTCAGGGCCCCCTGACCCCTTGGGCCCCTGGGCCTGGGCCCGGTAGGCCCGTGCAGTAATCCATCCCTGGCAATACCTGAATGCAGACCTTATTGATCATTACTATTCTACCTTCCTTACTTTCAATTGTGAGTTGAAATTAATGTTAAATGATGACATACATAGGTCTGCAGTACAAATGTTTTTTTAAATTGTAGCTGAAACGAGTACAAAGGATCTTTAATCTATTTATTGAATTCATCGTCAGAACAGGAGCACAGAGTATGCCATCTCTATGGCATTTCACTCTGCCCTGTTCCACCTTGCTGTTCATTGACTTCAGCTCAGCGTTCAACACCATCATGCCCTCCAAACTGATCACCAAACTCAGTGAACTGGGCATCAATACCTCCCTCTGTAACTGGATTCTGGACTACTTGTATTGCATTCATTGTGTCTACACTTGAGATAAATAAGTTTGGTTTTTCTTTTATCACATACACATATATTGGTAGATGTTTTTTCTTTACCTTGACATGTTTCGACGTATACTTCCATCTTCATCAGAAGGTCACACGGTGGAGTAGTGTGACGTGTTTTTATCAGCTGATGTTGTTACGAGGTGTGATCCACCTGTCAGTTTTTTGACAGGTGGACCACACCTCCTGCTGTCAGTCAGCCGCCCCCCAGGACGGCACTCCAGGTATGGGAGAGCATATATGCTCCCTCATCTCTGTTCATCGTCTTTGGGCTCCGCTTTCCTATTTCAATCGCCTTCTTTATCCAGTGGTGGTATCGGTTGTTCTCCTGCTTAATGACTCTGGCATGCAGGAGGTGTGGTCCACCTGTCAAAAAACAGACAGGTGGATCACACCTCCGTAACAACATCAGCTGATAAAAACGCGTCACACTACTCCACCGTGTGACCTTTTTGAAGACGGAAGTATACGTCGAAACATGTCAAGGTAAAGAAAAAACATCTACCAATATATGTGCATGTGATAAAAGAAAAAACAGTCTGTTAGGTTAGATAATTGCACCTCCTCAACCATCGAACACCAGTGTACCACAGGGATGTGTGCTGAGCCCCCTCCTCTACTCCCTCTTCACCTACGACTGCACACCTGTACATGGCTCTAACACCATTGTCAAGTTTGCAGATGACACTACGGTGATTGGGCTCATCAGCAAAAACGATGAGACGGCCTACAGGGAGGAGGTCCAGCACCTAACATCGTGGTGCACTGATAACAACCTGGCTCTCAACACCAAGAAGACCAAAGAGCTCATTGTGGACTTCAGGAAATCTAAAGCTAGCACACACACACCCAATCTCATCAACAGGACTGAGGTGGAGCATGTCACCAGCTTCAAGTTTCTGGGTGTCCACATCTCTGAGGACCTCTCTTGGACCCTCAACACCTCTACCCTGATCAAAAAGGCTCACCAGCGTCTCTTCTTTCTGAGGTCCATCTGTCTCCTCAGATCCTGGTGAACGTCTACCGCTGCAACATCGAGAGCATCCTCACCAACTGTGTCACAGTTTGGTATGGCAACTGCTCTGCCCACGACCGGAAAGCACTGCAGAGGGTGGTGAAAACTGCCCAACACATCACCGGTTCCTCACTCCCCTCCATCGAGGCCATCCAGGGCAAGGGATGCTTGCGTAAGGCGCGCATCATCAAAGACTGTTCTCACAACCACTAGATTGTTCACCCTACTCCCCTCCGGGAGGCGTTACAGGTCTCTCCGCATCCGAACCAGCAGGTTCAGAGAAAGCTTATTTCCTGCGGCTGTCACCCTACTGAACTCTAGCTCTGCATCCCGGTGACATCCAACAAACTAAGACCCCATCACCCCCTGCCCCGCCCCCGCCTGATGCCTCCTTGCCTGTGCCTGTTAAGGTGTCCACTACCATGGTAACCTTGACAGGGACAACAAGGAGGCGGACATCCCCAACCACCTGCCTATACTGTGTATATCACATTGCACTTTTCTGCTTTTTTGCACTTCTGGCTCAAACTGCATTTCGTTGTCTCTGTACTTGTTCTCTGCACAATGACAATAAAGTTAAATCTAATCTAATTTAATCTAAAAAAGTATCTGCCTCTGCTTTGCCTCTTTACGGATCATGCTATGAATAGCAGCAGCAATGTCTGCATAAGTTGAGACATTGTTATTGACCTTCTGGACCAGAGACATTCCATCAATGATTGTTGCTGTATTATATTCATCTGGAAGATTATCTGATAGTGATGCAAGTTTCTGCAAATGCTTTGCAAGTGCTGCTTTAGAGGTTTTCCTTGGGGTCCCCTCAGGTGTCGCCAATGACCATGGTTAAGGTCCAAGAGGGTGAGAAAAAACTTCTCTCATGTCCAGTCTTTAACATGATGGTCTTGCCATATGCCTGTGTTTTCTTTTTTGACTCATGCTCGTAAATGTCTTTAATGTTTGCTTTGTCAATGTATCATGGAATTTGTGCTTAGGTGTATCTGACTCCAGCCTGAATCAGATCATCCCTAACCTCTTGTGTTGCTTTGCCTGCTGTATATATGCAAATTAACTCATGTTCCTCTGAAAATGGATTGATCCAATTTCAGTTTCTGTCTCATCAGATCTAACTGTGTAGAATGTTTAAAACTGTTGTAAATGTATGTACTTGTAGATCAAGTCTTGGAAAATAGTTATTATTTCTTTTCAATGGAAATGATTTTAACATCAGATGAAAGACAATTTTAAGTATGATAATAATAATCATAATAATAATAATTGTACATAATAATAATAATAATTGTACATAATGATAACAATGTGTAAAGTATGAATATTTTCACCAACCAGTTCATCTAAATCTCATTCCCACATTCTTACTAGTCAAAAGTACAACTGAAATGTATAATGTAGATCATTTTAGCACCTGTGATGCATTTACCATAATTTCCCAACTATTAGCTGCAGCTTATACATTGATTTTGCAAAATCTTCAGCTATGAGGTTAATACATGGGGGCAGTTAATATGGTATTAATATGGTTTTGTTTCTTTTAACTTGCATAAAACACTGTCCTGTGGCTTATACACAATACTGCTAATACACAGGAAATTACTGTATGCATTTCATGTGCCCTGGACATTATAAAATTATAATATTTATGTTAAGCTGGGTACATGTGTTGATGTGAAAAAATTTTGTATGGTATTCCTTGAATGTTAAGGTAATATGTGATTGGTAATCATGATGTTTTGATCTCTTGGAATATCTCTTATGGGTAGCTTCAATACAATACTAATTTACTGAACTTTGGGGTGTTTCCGAATAGTACATTTACAAATAGTAAATAGCATAGCAATGCAGACCTATGTAATCACTTGTATTTCAAGTCTCTGCTGGGAGGTAGGAAGGTATAAATACATTGATTAATGAGGTAGTGGGCATTTCAATTAGTGCTGCAACACGTTGTGTCTCTGAAGACGTAGATTTGCTCATTATTACACATAAATCTTGAATTCACATAATGAGTCAAAATATGTATGCCAACATCAAACACCACATATGCATCAGTAATAATGAGGTTTGGATTATTTTCTGGGCTCTTATGAGTGGTTTAACAAAAAAAAGCCAATAGGCGGAATTTCCTTTTTTTCAAATCAGAGGTCAACTTTGAAAGCCTGTACAGCCACAAAGCTACAAGATCCAACTTGCTATCATACCATTTTATATGAGATATGTAGCTTTCAGAAAAATATAGTGAGAATTTGCCCCCCCCAAGTGGTAGTGACACGGCCCTTTTTGGGCCTGTGGCTCATGGACTAAATGTAATGACAATAAAGACATTGTATTAAATTTCATTATGTTGTCCTGACCTCTCTGTGTGTTTGTGTTCTTCTAATCACCTATCTATCTATCTAGTCCAGGGGTGGGCAACTAATTTCCCCAAGGGGCCACATGACAAACTGGGACTGTTGAGGAGGGCCGGACCCAAAATACCGAACTCAAGTCTGAACTTAATTCTGTCCAATTCTATTCTGTTCTTGTATAACATTAAGTAAATCATATGGTTTTGTTTACTACTAGGCCTGTGCCACCATTTCATCAACACTCAGCAATATTTCATCATTAAATCATTATCATCATTAAATGAACTCTATGCAGAATTAGACTATGAAAATGTGGAGCAGACAATAGTAGACTGTCATTAGTTAATCAACATGCACAAAGAAAACTATTTTGAAAAAAAAGGCTATGTTTTTGCTTTAACTTTATGCACAAAACTGTGATTGGTCAAGCAACCTGTGGGTAGTAGCATCATAGTTCTCTAACATAAGCTTTGCAAATAAACTCAGACATATTTTGGTTACAATGACGGGGTTATCCGAATGTAAACTATCTATCTGCCAGTAACGTTTTGAAATTAACACTTCGTATAGCCAACAAACAGCAGGAGTTCGTTCTGACAACCTTTGCGGTGGTGAGCAACGCAGACATAAGAGACACAAAACTTTGAAAGGTTTACGCCGACTTAAAGGCAACTGCATTGTGTCGACGCAGAAGGATAAATTCTATTCACCAGCACATCAGTGAGGGTGTTTACATCGTATGCATCCACGCACAAATGTATGGGCGTACAAATAGCAGTCGCTTTCAAAATAAAAGCAACGATATTGAATTGCGTGCATTATCTCTATGCTAGGCTCTTGACTGTTCTTTCACGGACCTTACGCGGGCCGGTCAGGGAAAGCCCACGGGCCGGATGTGGCCCGCGGGCCGTATGTTGCCCATGTATGACCTAGAACTTCTTATGAGTGGGATCAATATTGTGCCAACATGTGATCTATGAATAGACTTGAGGGGAGTTGCCTGTCCAGATTAAATAATTATATATGCAGGCTAATAAATATATGCAGGTTAAATAAGTATATATGCAGGTTAAATAAGTATATATGTAGGTTAAATAAAGTATATATGCAGGTTAAAGAAGTATGCAGGTTAAATAAGTATATGAGGGGAGTTGCCTGTCCAGATTAAATAATTATATATGCAGGCTAATAAATATATATATATGCAGGTTAAATAAGTAGCCTATATATGTAGGTTAAATAAAGTATATATGCAGGTTAAATAAGTATATATGCAGGTTAAAAAAAGTATATATACAGGTTAAAGAAGTATGCAGGTTAAATAAGCATATATGCATGAGGGCTGAGAGATGTGAGGCTCCCTAACTCACTAGGTCATAGAATTGTCATCTTGTCCAGTGACGACCATGACTTTATCTGTTGCAATATACGGTAACACTTTATTTGAAGGGGTTTACATAGGGTGACATGTAACCGTCATAAGAATGACATGACACATGTCATGTACATTAATGACACATTATTGATGTTTATGACTGTTGTCATAATGTGTCATTCAGTTTTTGGAATGTCAAGTTGACATTGTTTGGGTGTCATCATTATGACAATTTGACATTAGCCAAGATGACATTATTTGACAGTGTCTTTGTCATGACAACTTGACATCAGCCAAGAAAATGTAACCCGTTTACAATATTGTCATGACGACTTGACATTAGCCAAGAAATAAATGCAAGGTGTTTGGCCTGACTTATCTTCTAGGTTTCTGAAGGGATGGGCCTGAACAATTGACTGTCATGACACCATTATAATTGTGTCATGAACACTTTCCTTGGCATGATATTGTCATGACAACTTGACATAATTGTTTAATTATTACATTATCATTCACTACATACAGTACATGAAACTTCAGCACTAGCATACCACTCGGTGAGTTGCACAGTTTTGAAAACGAACGTTAAGGGTTGTTTTAGGACATGTTTGAGTATGCCTGTTGGCAGCCACTCTGAGTAGTCAAAGGCGATTCAAAACGAGTCAGAAAAGTCGAGACAGGACCAATCGTCAAAATGTCAGTGTCCACCACTCTAGTTCATCCAAAACAAACCAGAAAAGGGACTCAAAGTGCTAAAAACCACTGCCACCTACTGGACAAATACGGTGTGCAGGGAAAACATAACTAAAAGTAATCAAGAAATTAGATATAATGTAATCCTATTAGTAGGCTATTTTCGAGTGGGTTACATCTACAATGTACGTTCAATATTGTAATGAACTGAGTCTAGCTGGTTTATGACTGTGCTCCCATGATGCTGTGCAGTGTGATGTGTTATGTTGTATGTCATGTCTGTCGTGTTTATGTTTTACAGTGAGTTGGAGTGTTAAGAGCCAGGTTTGGCTGGTGTGTGTTTGCATGCAGCCTAGGGCAGATGTTCAGTGCTGGGGCATAAGGGCCGGGTCTGGCCCGGCATTACTGTTCGTGTGTTAAAGTGTCTTAAGCCAATAAAAACCATTCTGAGACAACATTGAAGTTTGCTACAATATGTTGAGTATATCTAATTTAAAATGGTGTCATGACAGCCAATTGTTCAGGCTCATCACTTCATAAACCTAGAAGATAAGTCAGGCCAAACACAGTTATATGTCAAGTTGTCATGACAATATCATGCCAAGGAAAGTATTCATGACACAATTATAAGTGTCATGACAATCAATTATTCCGGCCCACCACTTCACAAACCTAGAAGATGAGTCAGGCCAAATACAGTTATATGTCAATTTTGCATTTCTTTCTTGGCTAATGTCAAGTTGTCATGACAATATTGTAAACAGTTTACATTTTCTTGGCTAATGTCAAATTGTCATGACAGAGACACCCTCAAATAATGTCACCTTGGCTAATGTCAAGTTGTTATAATGATGACACCCAAACAATGTCAACTTGACATTCCAAAAACCGAATGACACATTATGACAACAGTCATAAACATCAATAATGTGTCATTAATGTGCATGACATGTGTCTTGTCAATCTTATGACGGTTACATGTCACCCTTGTGTAGACCCCTTCAAATAAAGTGTTACCCAATATACACACCTATTTTGAGCATGTTGTCCACTCTGGTGCGATACATGTCTGGTGTCGCCATGTCAACATGGACTTGACATGCTGTTATGTCACGTTGCTATAATTCCGCAAAAGTCTTCCTCTTTTTGCTGCAAAGTCCTACAAGAAGAGCACGTAAAAAGACACTGACGCAGATATAGACTATACAGGCTCTGATTTAAATAGACTATAGCATTCATTCAGACTGGACTCCTACACACTTAATGCATGCTAAATAAATTGCTATATATTATTTCATTATAGGTAAATTAAAATGAGATGATGTAGATTAGATAAAGTTGGATAGCTCCAAAACTCTAATAGTATAAGTATAAGTATGGATTAATATGGACTAATGGATTATGTCTTAAAGGAGCCACACCACTTTTATGACCCTAGTGATGTTCTGTTGACCTTTAGTTTTGTTGCTACAGGGCATGAAGGACAGGCCAATTATGAGTTCTGTCCAACATTGATGGTAGGTTTAGAAAAAAAAAATCAGCATATTTTAATCATCACATATTGCAATAATATCAATAATGGAGTGTCTATTTACACCCCTGGTATGAATAGAATTGGCCACACAGCTGAGCTATTCACACCCTGTGACATAACGAAAAAAAGACGTTGCTCAAAAAATATGGCGGACATTTGTTTTTTCGTCAGCAGAAAGTGAAGAATTCTGAAAGGTTTTGGCACTAATATATGTTCAAATTAAGTTTTAGATTGAAAAGTTGTGTTTTATTTTCATAATCTTCGTTCAATGAACACATACAACCGTCAGTTGGTTAGTTAACAGAAATTTTGTGAATATGACGCTTAGGCCTATAAACTATAAGTTTACCTGTAAACACCCATCAAGATGTGAAAGCAGATAGTGCAGTGGTCACAGACACGGTTTAGTATGTGGGAAACAGGGGTTTGATTCCCACATGATACATTTTGGCAGAGAGAGTGCGCACGTGTACCAACGTCTCTGGAGAGAAGGCGCGCAATTTGAACAAGAAATCGGTTCTCAAACGGAAGTTATGATTGCAACAATTAGCTAGTTCATGCACCAGGGTGTAAATAGCATACATTACTATACATTAGGGAATCCACCAGCCACAAGGGTAGGTGTAAAAAATATTTTTTCCATCCGATACATACGTAAACTCACACACACACGCACATACTTTGCGGGAAGTCACTACTATCTCCACCCTCGATCTGAATAAGGCCTCTCAGTCAAATAACGCGGGTTATGTTATGTGATGTCTTAAGGTGTGGGTTTTTGAACATTCTAACACAAGAATCCATTCCGCAACACTTCAAGGTTTCTATGTTGAATTCAATGAACCCAGATATTCTTTAGAACGTTCGTTTACCAACATTCCTGTCACACCGTTGTGACAGTACACCTTTAAAGGTTAATAGGGTGCCTCAATCATATACTAATGGTTATGTTATTCACCCCTGATATCTGAATGGGGCCCCTCAGTCAAATAACACAGATCTCCACTATGTGTCTTAATCATGCTTTGTAATTGCCATATTTTTTCACAGCAAGATACTTTAAATCTGTTGATGGTTATGTCATATTTGTAAGTCTAAATCTGTCCATTTCATACAGAAGTCCTAATTTAAAGGTGCTCTAAGCGATGCTGGGTAACTTCACTTCTGTTGACTTTCAAACAAAACAGAGAGCTAGCTCGCTACTTCCTCCCCCTCTCCCGTGCAATTGAAACTCTACTAAACGTGCATCTTGTCTGTGATTTGCTGGAACAGTTTATTATGTTTAGGTTTGCCCAGGTTGTTTTTTTTGCCGTTTATGGAGCCTGGGCTGTCCACAGAGATCGCATTTACACAGACAGCTAGCAGTTTGCAGTAAAGTGATATAAAATGTTTTAGCCTAAAAAACGCATGGCATCGCTTAGACCACCTTTAAAGGGTTATTTTTTACTTCACAAAATCTCACTCCAGCCAATCAAAGTTGGCAACCCTGTTCATATTGCCAGATTACAAACAGTCCTACCTAAACAGATATGAATATATATTTCTGCTGACATGCTTATAGTGACATTAGTACAAAATAAATATTATTATGAAGGGAAAACAAATCATACTTTCCTAGATGGGCCCAGAATGAAAAAGGAAGCTATAGCATGGAGCCTATATGACCATTACAATGACCAAGATAACTAGCATATTAGATTAACTAGCTAAGTATAAGTATAGTATAAGTATATATACTCTTTTGATCCTGTGAGGGAAATTTGGTCTCTGCATTTATCCAATGCGTAAATTAGTGAAACACACTCAGCACCATGCGTAGATTTAGGGTGGGACGCTCATGACTAGTCCTTACGACGGAGTATTAGGGCCACACATGAAGAAAAAAAATATTTTTGCCATGTCGAGATTAAACTCGACATGTTGACTTTAAAGTCTACATGTCGACATTAAACTCGACATTTCGAGAATAAATTTGAAATGTAATGTCGACTTTAATCTCGACGTGTCGACTTTAAAGTCGCCATGTCGACATTAAACTCGACATTTCGAGAATAAAGTTGAAATATCATATCTACTTTAATCTAGACGTGTCGACACGCTGACATTAAACTCGCAATAGGCTACTGTTTAAACATAGCCTACACAGTTTAAGCTATGTAGCCTACACTAACACACAATATGTTACATGAAAAATGGGCTTCAAATAGGTGTTATTTCAGATAGATTGGTAGATTGCAGATATTTAGATAGATTGCGTCTTGTCTGTTAACTAATTGCCGTCATCGTGAAGTGCTGTCTCGCGGTTATGGAAATACCATGCATATGCCGTTTAGGCTAAATAGCTAGAATAATGATAATGTTTCTATACAAAATGTTATTTCACTCTGTTTTAAGTGGGTAAGGCCACTGCACATCCAAATAACTGCCCTTCATGAATAACTGCCCTTTGACAGGCCGTCACTCTCCATAGGATAACATGGCAAAACTCATTTTTCTAAAACTGCTTTTCCATGTCTCACCTGCAAATACGTATATGAGGCTAGAAACACAGGTATAGCCTAAGCATATATTTTGATCCGGTGAGGGAATATGTGTGCATGCACTTTATTTATGCACTATGTGTGCATATGTGTGCATGTTAGGCTACTAGCCTGGGGTGGTCGGGAGGACAGCTTCATTCGTCCCTCCATAGTCATTCAGCAATAGGCTGTTTTGCATCCATTAGAAAGCAACGTGAAAGTCTAGGATTGGGGAGAGCGCCTAGTATGCCTAGTCTAGTGCATAAGCATGAAGTTGAACGTTTTAGATGAAAAACACTCTTTAATAATAGGCCTACAATAAATAAATAAACCGCTAATGACGTTTAGGCTACTTTTGACCATCGCATCCCACACAGCAAAAGGACTCCGCGGCGGATCCGCCGCGGATGTATGACGGCATCCGGAACGGACCCGCGAAACGGACCCGTATCGGAGTCCAGATGCTCTCAGGAACGGATCCGCTACGAAGGCGGATCGCGGACCCGCCGTGGCTCCGCGCTGCATCCGCCCCGCATCCGCGATTAAAACCTTACCTCCGCGGCGGGTCCGTTTGGGACCCGTAAATTGATACATACACCCGCCGCGGACCCGCAACGGACTCATAAAGGCTCATCTGGCCCGGGTCCGTTTCGGACCCGTTTATCTCATTTTCAAATTCAAAATGTTTTTGCTGTAGGATTAAATAGGATAAACTATAGGATAAAAGTAAAACTATCACTAGGCCTAGCCTAGGCTACTACAGCAAGATAGGCCTACGATTAGCATCGCCTCGTATTTTTAACTTAACAATACTGTCAATAAACAGAAAAGGTTTAAGTCAAGACATCAATTTACTGTACAAACGTGATCACTACTCAATGGAAATATAAAATGGACATTTATGGAAAGTTACAGGTTATAAGCTATTCTGTTTTTGTTAAGTAGCCTACGTTGCCTAGGCTACTCTACATTAATTTTGAGGTCAAAACCTAATTTAGTGCTTTATCAGCCTAGGTCAGTGCAGACATGAAATATTTTATCTAATAGGCTACAACTTCAATGAAATGCTGCGCTATGCACATCTAAAATATCAGAAAATGAATAACTGGTGAATGACAAGAAGTTCAATAAAAAGATTGTTTAATGCTTATTTCTCCTACTAATCCATTTGTGTGGATGGAGGCGGAACATGTCTCCTAGTTGCCCGATCCACCGCCAGTTGAAACACCTAATTGCGTGCTTGGTGACCTCAGCGTCCGTGGCTGACCGTGTCACCATGTTTTTCCTCACAGCACCTGTAATCAAACAGACAGATATGTTTATGTTTATGGTATGTAGCATCCAAAGCCAAGTATGCTTACACAATACAATATATGAGATAGGTATTAAGGAGATTAAATTTAAAAAGAAACATGACTTACAAAGCTCCTCTGTTCGCTGCACGTTGAGGGCTGGTGTGGGGGTGGAGGGAGTTGAGGAGGGACTGCCATTCCTGGCCCATAGTGAGGTGGGCGGTGTGCGAGAGGGGGAAAAAATGTATTAAATGGTAGTCATCATTGATAATACACATGGGGCCTTTCTATTCACTAATATTTCAGAGATCGATCAGTCCCTACCTTGAGTAACTCTCCGTATGTTAAATGCGGGTGCAGGTGCAGGGAGTTGAGGTGGTGAAGAGTGTTGCGGTCCTGCCCCATGGTGAGGTGCTAAGGGAGATAAATGGTTGTGATCTGTTAACCATGGTAGGCTGAGAGCTACAGGGCCAAACAATGGCAAACAAAAACAAATCTCTGGTCATACTGGACATGAATTTGTATGTTTCAACATTTTGGTATGCACTATCTATATCAACTCCATGAATGGATTAACATTGAAATCAATGTGTTTCAATACAATCTGATAATAATGAATTAACTTTTCAGGCAATATTGCATGAATGCAGATGTTTTAACTGACAAAATATTTGGCTGAGATTTTGAAAGTAATGTATGAAGTATGCAGAAAATCTGAGATGGTAATGCAGATGCAATCTGTTGATTTGAAATAGAGTGACTACTGCTGTGTTAATATAGATGGGGCCACTGTATTCAATTTTATTTCAGAGATCAGTCTTTACCTTAACAGTTTTCTCCAGGTTGAGGGGTAGTGACTCGGCTGCCTGGCACTCGGCAAGATGGTGGAGCTGGAGGAATAGATACAAGGAGAGGGGAATGTCTTTAGCACTAAGAATGTTAACCATATCTCTAATATTAATATAATGATTTAGTTATTTCAATGTTAAGAGATTATTACTTACTTTGCCAGTGCAATTGGCTTGGGCTTGAGGCTTCAACTGATATACCAGGCGAGTTGGAAGGTACCTCAGAGATGCAAAGTCACCATTTACTGGCTCTTCTTCACTCTCATCAGAGTCCCCGAAACGATGGCTGTTAAATAACGATATCATTATGGTTATTGCAATCCCAAAATTTCCAAATATACATATAGTACAAGCATCTCTGGTCTATTTTGGAATGCTACGGGAATGTGTTCACATTACATTTTAACAACCCAGAAAGTATCTTCATCAAGCGAACCCAACAGAGGCAATCATAACGTTAGATAAAAGTTGACGCTGCAGAACAAACAAAATAGAAGATGGGGACCAAGTTCCATACAGTTAAGTTACGTTAGCATAATAAATCACAAACAGACGCCAATACTCATTAGTTGTCTGAACTGACTTAAACAGTGATTAAAATGCCGAGGCTTTCATTACAAAGATGGCAGATGACGACACTAAAGTTACGTATGAGACCAAACTTGGCAAAATGCAAACGTTAATGCACAGCTAGCTAGAAGCTAGGGCTAAACCATTATCAGTGAGTCAACATGCTAAAGTTGTAGGTAGCTTTCATAGCAGACGAGTGCTTCACTGACTTCATTGACTGAAATACCAGTGCCAATGTATCAGCTTAATCAAGGATTGCATCGCAAACGTGATCTCAAACATATATATGTATAATAGACATTAGCAATAACTTATGCAATTGCGCTTAGCAGCATGCTAGCTATCGATAGCAGCTGTATGCCGCTAGCATAGTAGCACTATGGACTATGGACAACAGCAACACATTAACAGACAAGACCAGACTAACGTTAAATAACAATGTGTGTTTTTTAAATCACACTACCATAACATATTCTGCCGAAATTGCTAACCCATTTTAAATCAAATAGGCTACAGACTCATATGAGCATCACAGCTAACAATAACGTTAACTTAGCCTGTTGCTCAAAATTACAAACGTCTGCACTAATATCAAACAACGTCATTACAATCAATAAACATGATAAGTATAAAACCACAAAGGCCAATGTTTAGCTATTGTGAATGTCGCAATATATTAATAAATATCACTTACTCGAGAGGGTTCAGCGCAACCGTGTCCCAGCAAAGAAAATATCCACTAACGTTAGTATGACTCTTCTCGGCTCTTGATGTACAGTCATATTCAACCGTTACAGTACAGGCGCGTCCGCGCCCGCGGATCCGACATGGGTCCACTCAGGACCCGCTGTTTGACAGTAGAATTTACGGAGCCGCCTGGAGGCGGAGCTGATCCTCTGTGCGGCACCAAAACGAATGCGACAGTCACGCGGGTTTGGCGACTTGAAGGCGGATCCGCCTAGGAGTCTACTGCTGTGTGGGATTTATCGCCTGTAACTCCGTGATAGGACCTAACAGCAAAGGCTGAGCAACGGAGGTTAATATGTTCTATGTTTTGTCCACATTATATAGTCCTATGTCTAATCATTGTTGCACTCGAACACTCTGAATCAATGTTGCACTTGTTGCATTGTTTCATTCGTCCTCCCTTTCAATCGTCCCGAGTGGTCGTTCTCTCTCCAAACTAACTTTATTCTCAAAATGTTGAGTTTAATGTCGACACGTCGAGATTAAAGTCGACATGATATTTCAACTTTATTCTCGAAATGTTGAGTTTAATGTCGGTGTGGCGACATTAAAGTCGATACGTCGAGATTAAAGTCGATTACATTTCAACTTTATTCTCGAAATGTAGAGTTTAATGTTGACATGGCGACTTTAAAGTCGACATGTCGAGTTTAATCTCGTCATGGCAAAAATATTTTTTCCTTCATGTGTGGCCCTAATACTCCGTCGTAAGTCCTAACCAATATTTTAAGATGACAAAATTGTCCCCACCAATATTTAAGCGAACTCATTTGTGCTGCTGATCATTCCGACAGCCAGCACGACAGTACAAGAAACGTCGTCATTTGATTGGCTGAAAAACCGAGGGGGAGGGGGAAGGGTTATCTGACACGCATGCTGCACACACATTGCTTTATTCTTGCACTGGTAGTCAAGCAAGCAGGTGTGTCAACGACAACGGTAGGCTAAGTTACCAGGGCTGTCTGTCAATACATAGGCCTACCCCATGAAAGGCCAGAGTGAAACATTTTGATATTCCCTTTTCCCTTCAGCATAGGCCTACATACAAACCCCTTTTTGTGGTGTGTAGATCAGCTATGCCACCCAAGAAGAAGAAAGGGGACATACGAAGCTTTTTCATAAAGCAGAGTGTAAGTAAGCAAAATAACTAGCCACACAAGCTAGCAGTGGTAGTGACCAGGCTTTCAAATTATGCAGATTTTATTATGTGGAAAAATAGTATTAACTGGTGATAGCATATGTTACCCAGGATATTGTTAAAGATAAACCTAGCTTCTGTAATCTTTCAACCAAGGTATTGATTAGGGGTGTGCAGCACGGTCGCATAGAAGTCGCGCTATCACAATAGATGCTATTACCAAGTCACTGAATGTTAATTAGCCTACCTTAAGTTAGAATCTTGGAAGTCACAATAAACATTGGATCTGGACATTTTTCGTTTCTATTCTGTTTATGTTATGAATTTCTGAGTGTAGCCTACACAATGCAGAGAAATAAAAGGGAGACCCAAATTCGTTTGAAGGACTGTCATTGCATTGTTATGACACATGCTGTAAAAACGTGTTGGCAATGTGAATAAGTTAACACTGTTGGTTATTCAAATATAATGAATCATTATTTGATGAATAATATCCAAATAACACTATCATATACAATATGGTAGGAGGGTTAAACTCGCTAGCCAAAGGATAGGCTACAAAATGAATGAACCACTTTGTATGCAGGAAAGACAGCATCAAACCACTACAGATGGATGGCAGGTTGAGGAAACAGCATCAGGGCTTCAGGTGAGGTTCTAATTATTAGCCTATGTCAAATTGTCAATTCAGTTGGAGTCAGCAGCATTGCTGTACAATATAATGAAATGGAGTAGATTCACTTCTGATATTCTGTATTGCCAACAGTCTGAAATAACAAAGGAAATCGCCATTAAGGAACTGGTATCTTACAGCAAAAGAATTCCAATTACTTATGCAAATAAAAATTCACATAAGTCACATAAATTCATAGACATATTCAATCCTAAACTATGGTGCATTTCCATACTCAGTAACATAAATAAAATACTATATAACTATATGATATATATGACTATATAATCTGGGCAAATTTAAGATATGCTTAGCTTCTGTTATCACAAGAAACAAAATTGGCATCTAGTGGTCAAACATTTATTTACGCTTAAACAATTGTTTTCGTCTGCACATATTTCTCTCCAGTCAGAGATGCTTTAGCTAATACCTTTAGAGTAGGCTACTATAAATAATGAAAGAGGCTATTGTCTATTGACAGTCTGACTCTTGTCAGTAAAAGTTAACTTTTCAGCCGGGGGGGGGGGGGGGGGGGAGATTGGATGTCCCCACCAAAGCTGAGACCAAACCTACGCCCTTGCTCAGCACACAGTGAACACACAGTGAGGTGAAGCACACACGAATCCTGCCTGCTACAACATCGGCGCACGGGACGGGGAGCAGTGAGGAGTTAGTGCCTTGCTCAAGGGCACTTCAGCCGTACCTACAGCTGTCCACAATAATGCTAGTGTTGAGCATCCAGGTGAGGTCATCTGCCATCTGTACACCCAGGTAGGCCTACTGATGATCTCAGCAGCAGAGCTGTCGATGCAGAGTAGAGTGCGGGGGTATTCTGATGTCAATGACCGTCTCTTTTCAGGATCCTCCAAATTTAAATTGAAGACTATAGAAGACCTTAAATATATCCTATATATATATATATATAATATATCCTCCATTTCTCAAAAGCCTGAGTAATTCTGAAATGCTTACATTTATGAGTCTCTCATTGCTTAATACCGGTGTGCTAGTATGCTGGGGAATTTATCACAGCCCTTTGTTTGGAGTGGTCCTGAAACTCTAAATTTGAATGACTATGTGACCGTATCCCCTAGCCATCCACCACCAGGTTTGTGATTTACAATTTTTTTCAGTGGTTATTACAACATATTACCAAAGGACTGCAGTTGAAAATTAGCTGGCTGGCTAACACTGGCATGTTTACATAAATATTGATGTTTTGTCCTAATAAAGAACTATGAAAAAAAAAAAACTCGGAAGTGGGAAACAAATGGTTGAACTACCCTGGAGTGTTTCACCTTTGAAGCAGAATTGAAGCTCTGCCAACAATTTTAAAAATGTTAAAGTCCCTGCTTCCTTGTTACAATGATGTAGACGAGTGGTCACTAACCTTTTTGAGCCCAAGATCCCTGATCTCGGCCCTGAACAAAGGCAAGATCTACCTTGAAGCGTCAAAAGAGAACCAAAGCCTAAATACTAAATACCAATTTAAGGCCTTTTATTTAGGCAAATGTATCAGGTCAAAAATATCACACTTGTGGCGAACATGTTTTTATTTTTCCTGTTGATCTCAGGATCTACTGGGAAAGTCCGAAAAAGATCTACAGGTCGATCGCGATCGACAGGTTGGCGACCCCTGACCAATAGCATCTACCTGCATGTAGTGCAGGGGTCGGCAATTACGTTTGGACCCGGGCCAATTTTTTTTCAGACAATGGCATCGCGGGCCATAGCTTTTGTAATGGGGGGGGGGGGGGGGGGGTTATAGGCCTACTATTTAAATTATGAATTATTATATTATATTAAAATAAACATCATCTAACTTTTAAAATGCATTTAATTTAATTCCATTAAAAACGTTTATTTGCTTATGTGCGCTGTTTTTATGCCGCCTGCTGCATCTCCTGTCGTCTCTCATGAAACAGGCGACTTGCCTAGCAACTTGCCGTAACTAATGTGTAGGCTACAAATATTATTCTTTTGGATGACGTGTAAATGATTAGCTGAACATTGCTATATGCTAGTTATCGATGCAAAATGTCGTTGTCAAAAGCCTTGAAAAGGAAAAATTGATTCAGAATGCAGGACCTACAAAGAAGAATGGAAGCAGAGGTATGTGTTGAGCCTGCCTGCATTTCTTAATGCCAAGCCTATTAATTTAACGAAACATAGGCTATTTTTGACCTTGCCCACTGGAAGAGGGAGACAGGACACTGTTGTTTTTTTTTTGCACAAGATTACGCGCACTCGCGTGCCAATACCGTTCCGACCTGTGCGTCATGGATAACTGCAAGGATGTTCCACCTGTTTTGTCACTTTAGTAGGACTATCATCTATACCTCAATAAATGTTTTGAAATTGATGGGATTGCTGTAGGCCTTTTTTTCTTTTTAAAAACATGGGGTTAAAAAAAAAATTCATTCAACAGCAAATTAACGTCATCTCGCGGGCCAGATAGAATCAATGGCGGGCCAAAATTGGCCCGCGGGCCACTATTTGCCGACCCCTGATGTAGTGTGTTGGATAAATGTATAAAAATGTATAAAATGTATAAATGTATAAAAAAGATGAAACAGAATAAAAGACAGCTTAACTGTATTGTCCATACTTACTGTAAATCATAAAGAAAAACCTAATCTCAATCCAACAGGTTTTATTGAGATAATTGGCGACAATCTTTCTTTATTGAGATCATTTGTGATATGGTAGGACAACTCTTTCACATTTATTCACAATACATAATATTATGCATCAGCAAAATGAAAAACATTGGTGACAGAGCTTCATTGGTTAAGCCAACTCATGGACATTTTGACATCAAAAACTACAGCCAAAGTTCATGAGTTCAAAGGCAAGATCTTGGAGTTGCTGAAACTGTTCACTAAACTCTGGCTCTTGGCCTTCTGTCTCTGTGGGCCAGTACTCTATCCAGGTTTTATCACCAAACACAAACTGATACCTATGAAAACATAACACACACACACACACACACACACACACACAGGGATATAAATCAGATGGTATACCTTCCAATTCATGGATTTATTGACAAAAAAGAAAGTGGAAAGAATTATAAGTAAACGATACTACAGTTCTGGTTCTGTTGCGTTGGAATCTCTCAGTTCCAACCTACTTACCCGTCCTTAACTTTGTGAACATCCTTCTTCGCTCCCATAATCAGGTAGCTTTTGGTGACCTGCAGGTCCATTTTGTCCCTGCAGGTTGTATGGGCAATGAAAAGACGTTCACTCCCCTTGATCATGCCGCCATCTGTGCCTGATGACATAGGAAATTACCAGTGTTATTTTTTGCTCTCTGTATTTCTCTCTGTATAAAAGACACTCACTTGTGTCAGTTATGTTATCATCAGTGCCTAAGAGGATGGGAAAAGAACAGTGTTATGCATAGCAATAATGTAAGAAATGTTACCTTAAAGGGGTGGTTCAGGATTTTGGACGTAGAACCTAATTTCCAAGTTAACAAGTGTGATATGTATCAGTGGAGACCGTTTTCAACAGTCCTTCTGGTTGCAGAGTTCGCTGGTGCCAGGCTAGCGGAAGTCAACGGTATGTGCTAGCCTGCCACTAAAAACAGTCTTACCCACTCCACAGTACACCCGAGGCAAATAAATTATAATGCCAGACTATCAATGTACAATTGTACATGTCTGTGTTGATAGAATAGTTTTATTAATAAAACTACCCTTGCATCGCATTGCAATAATTATCCTTTATATAATGTTCCCTGTAGTTGGTAGTCCCTCAAAATGTAATGCGATCATTGAGATGCAAGGATAGTTTTATTTCCAACATTATTCTTTCAAGACAGACATTTACATCGATAGTCTGGCGTTATAACTTATTATGACCGCCGCTAGCGAAGCTAGCGAAGCGGTCATATAGGGATTGTCAAAGTTTTTTTTTTTTTTTTTTCCCGTCATCTACTTCCTGAAATTTTGGTCAACGATACCCGGGGCACTGAAACACCGGGCCACATGAAATTTGGTGGGTATGTAGCCCCACTAGACTTTTACGGAAAAATTTCGTTTGGTCCCCGGGGGCCACTCCCCCTCCGCGCTGGGCCCCCCGAAACCCAAAAAATGCAGTTTTTCCTAAATAACTTCCTGAACCGTGGCACCGAGGATGAAGAAATTTTTATGGTATGTTGGTCTCAAGGGCCCACATCAACCTAGCCCATAATCACTCATTTGTGATTTGCACCCCCCCGGTAAAAAATGAAAATGCAATATAATTCTGCTTTAATCGCCCCTCTCTTCAGTTAAGAAGTTCAGAACTGCACCAAATTTTATGTGTATGATTAACCTGACATTCTCTGGGGGTATGCCAAGTTTCGTAGAATTTCATTCATGGGGGGGTCTAAAAAATGAAGTTATGTGTACATTTAGTGACTGTACTGTACACTCATTGGCCTGTAGATGGTCGTGCACACATATACACACGCACACACACACACAGGCACGTATACCATCAGTATCGGCAATTAGAACGGCCGATACATAATTACAAATTCAGTAGGATTAAAGGAAAACCAAATATTCATCATAATAATTTGGCTGCATTTCCAGTATTGGCGTCCCGTAGTCGTTTGTCCACTAGATGGCGCATCGTTGCAGTGAGACGTAATTTTGTTGGAAGTTAATCTAAAGTGGGTTGGAAAGACACGCTTCCTACAAGGACAAGACAGTAGGCCTACAGTAGTTTACCGCAGAGAACGTCTAAGGGTAGGATGATTTCTGCATGACATGTAATTCCCATTTCCTCTTGAAGCCGAAATAAATCTGAGAATGTTTATCGGACATGCTTGTTTTTTACTGCAGGTAGGCTACGTTAATCCTATCAATAGCAGAACGTAGGTAAAATAATGTTACCATTAGCATGGTTGAGTGATGGAGGCCAATTTGATTATTGATGTATTTGTAGAAAACCATAAATGCGTTTATAGGCTACCAAGCAAATTGATAACAGCACTAATTGTATCTTTCGACTGTCATCTCATTTGCTTATGACCATAACCAAGGCTACTAACAGGAGCTAAGTGAGTTAGCCACAATATGTTCGCTACGTGATGGTTTTTAAATGGAAAATATATAGGCCTGAAAGATAACCTGTCTATGATGCATCCTAAACACCGGCCTGGGACATTTCTGCTCGAAGTCTCAAAAAGCAGTCAACGTTCATTCCCAAACACCCATATAGGCTACTTCAATCCTCTATTTTCAAAGTTGATTCAAGTAAGGAAGAGCATGGCTCAAAGTAAAGTCACTGAAACTACATAAATTCGTCAAAGTGAATAATTTGTGTCAACTCGCCGCAATGTAGATTTATTAACGCACCCGTGATGATCTACATCTCCATTTAAACCAGATGTTTTAGAGCGCACGTTGAGATGTATTCAGGGCAGGGCTGTACCTATATTTGTTGCACGTGCTACAAAAATCATTCTTTGCGATGAATGATTTAGTACCAACGTTACACCGGTCAGATACAGTTTTGCCTATGGCTATATCGTGAGACTGAGGCGCTTTTTGTTTGTTCGAAGTGCGTGTTTAGGGTGTGAGAGAGGAGTCGATGTGCTTTGATTCCAGCTTGGTAGTTGTAGTATGCGATTAAAAAACACGTGTGTGTGAAGTATCCAAACAATGATAACGCTTTCATTATGGCTGCTTTAGCCACAGACCTTGAGCTACTGTACAGTGGGTTGTGTTCCATTTAGAAGTGTCCACTTCATTCGCCCTTTCGGTGATTCACACAGCTACTTGAAATGTATTACTACTGATATGCATAACTTTTCGCCAAGAGGTGGCAGCTTGATACTGTAAGGTGTAAGCCATTGGTTCCAAAGGAGATTTTATTTGGGTCGCCAGCATAGGCTAGTGACAATTTGTGTTGTTTAATAGGCCTAGCATAGGGCCTACCTTATGTTTGTTAACAGTCACGGTTTTGTCATAACTCCCTCTATGCATTTTTGCATTTACAATAGCTCTGAAACCGGGGGGCGAACACGTCGCGGGGGGGGGGGCAGTTCTCCGGACCTCATAGTTGCAAAATGCAAGGGAACATGAATCAGCATATTATTTGCACAAACAATAACGGACAGTAGCTCTTCAACTTTGCCCGTTAAAATGTGTAACAGTCTCGCAACGCATTTCATGAAGGCCCTTTTGGACATGTCAGTTATTTGCTCCACTGGGTAAAACGGCATTTTGTTTTAGACTACTGGTATTTCATTTGTGCATTGACAATAAAGCTGAATATCATATGAACTACATGACTAAACTTGAATGTAGAAGAAACATTCACAAAAATCCGTGACATGACCTCTCTTCTTGATAGCTGTTGAAAACTGCATGGAACTGACATGGATTGTTTTGTTTAATAATAAATAAATGAATACATTATGCTGCTACCTTCTGCTTTTCCCAAATACAATGTAGCCTACAGGTGTACCTTTCATCAGTCTAGTTGTAAGGACTGTGATGAACTGCCCTACTTGTGATTGTTTAGAGATTTTAAAGGTTTTATAACAATGCTACAAATGTTTTGGCCCAGAAACAAATCTATTCACCTTTGCAGCGCCAGTAGGCTACTTTGTGTGCCAAACAAGCATACACAAAAGTTTCAAGAGTGGGGGATGGAGTAGAAGATGGAGACAAATTCATTAATATGATTTATTTTCGCGGAATGGATGTACAGGACTGAGCGGCGGTCATATTTTGTACCGCTATGCGGTACATCTAGTTTACCTCAGGTGTACTGTGGAGTGGGTAAGACTGTTTTTAGTGGCAGGCTAGCACATACCGTAGACTTGTGCTAACCTAGCACCTGCAAACTCTGCAACTGAAAGGACTGGATGAAACTTGTTGAAAACAGTCTCCACTGATAAATATCACACTTGCTAAATTGGAAATGATGTCCTATGTCCAAAATCCTAAACCAGCCCTTTAAAAGGAAAACACAGTGTTCAGGACAGCATCATATATCATATTGTATAGCTCCAGGAGAAAGTGTCATTGTTTATAATAAAGAAAATGCATTTTGCATCTAAAAAACAAATCAAAATAAAAAACATTTCATAACTCAGTGGATTCAAATTTTACTGTAAATCCAGTAGAAATGATTACGAATGGGGGTTTGTTTTTAAACTTTTGTGAAAAGGGTGGAGGTTGTTTTAGTTTTAAGGTGTTTTAGCAATTATGAAAAACTCATTGATAGTTTATGTCCATTTTTAATATCTTATATTTATTAGATTTATAATAAATATTGAATCTACTGAGTTATGAAATCTTTTTTGCTTTGTTTTGTTTTTTAGATGCATATTGCATTTTCTCTATTCTAAACCTTGAACCATGAAGATGGTGTGTGGTAAGTGTTCTGGCGCATAATGGCTACTGTGCTACACATTGGTAGTGGTTCCCCCTTCACTCTGAAGTGTATGAAAAGCAAGTTGTTGTTGCTGCAGTATACATACCAGATTTGAGCATGCTATCCACCTTGATATTAAAAACGTCTGTTGCTGACGAAGGTTGTATTTCTTGAACAGTGCCCTTGAAAACTTAAAAAAAGATTGATTGAAATTGTCATACTCGGAAGACAAATCCTGGAATTAGTTATAGACAGAAAGAACAAAGAAAGAATGACTAAATACTGAAAGCAAACACACACACACACACACACACACACACACACACAAAAAGAGAGACACAAAGAGAGAGAGAGAGAAAATTACTGTAATCAACTTCTCCTTCACAGGCTCTCTTTGCACGGTCCTTTAATTCCTCGAATGTCTTCTTCTGTTTGCAGCACATTCCTATGAGAAAAGCATATAAGACATGCGCGCAAAAATGCATTGCTTTGATGTTCACACACAAGCCAAAGCCATCCCATATCTACCATATTTCTTCCTTATTAATCCATGTTTCAATAAATTAACGGCATGCATGTAACTTTTTTTGTTTACAATGACTAAAGTAATTTCCTGTGTATTATCTGCATTGTGTATAAACCACAGGACAGTCTTTTATACAAGTTGAAAAAAACAACCATATTAATACCATATTAAAGGAGAATTCCGGTGTGATTTTGACCTAAAGTGTTTTGAAACATGATACCGAGTGTGAACATATGTCTCATAGCCTATCTCGGCTTGTCCCCTGCACTCCGAAATCTGGCGCTAGTTAGCCGATGCTACCAACAAGGCGGTCAATGGTGGTGCTTCGGCATCGGCATAGCCATGCAAATAAATCACTGTTTTACACCATTTACGAGGCTCAATGTATCTCCACACTTCATTGGTAGACTTCCGAGGGCCCTGACATTTAAAACGAGACATTGAGAACTTTGAAAAAGCACTGGTAGTTTACTTACAAGACAATTTATACAGACAGTATCTTCACGAAGTTTAGCGTTTGCAGCCATCTTGAATTTAGTCACGATAAGTCGAGCGATGAGTAAGAATGAACAGGTATGATAAGGGATCAGATTCCAAAAATAATTCCGTGGAAATGCATGGATTCCAGTTGCTGCTACTGGAAGAAACTGTAATCCATGCATTTCCACAGAATTATTAACAAAGTTCTCAATGTCTCGTTTTAAATGTCAGGGCCCTCGGAAGTCTACCAATGAAGTGTGGAGATACATTGAGCCTCGTAAATGGTGTAAAACAGTGATTTATTTGCATGGCTATGCCGATGCCGAGGCACCACCATTGACCGCCTTGTTGGTAGCATCGGCTAACTAGCGCCAGATTTCGGAGTGCAGGGGACAAGCCGAGATGGGCTATGAGACATACGTTCACACTCGGTATCATGTTTCAAAACACTTTAGGTCAAAATCACACCGGAATTCTCCTTTAACGGCCCCCGTGTATCAAACTCATAGCTAGCGACCCTTGTTTGGGGAAGTTAATAGGGATCCTAATAAAGAATAAAGCTGACAAAATTTTGCAAAGTCAATGTATAAACCTCGGCTAATAGTTTGGAAATTACGGTAAAATACTATTGTTTAGCTTGGTTAAAACCTACGGAGCCCTCCTGGTGACATGGGGAAAAAAAACATGGGTTAAAAAAAAAAAAAAAAGTAATGGAAAAAAAAACATGAAGAAGAAAAAAAAAAAAAAAACAATGTACTTTTGCGGGATCTTGCAAAACTTTTGGAAAACTTGCAAAACTTTGGGCTTCCTACTTGACCCCAATAAGCCCACAAACCACTACCGCCAGATGGCAATCGTATCATGATACTATGATTGCTCTATCACTGTTGCGTTTTGTGGGTTTTCTGGACACATTACATAGGCCTATGACACGGGAGGGAGAGGGAGACACCTGCGTGCAGACACGCACACACACATACAACATACAGGAACATCACAATGCAACTAAGCTCAGCGCTACAATATGATCAAAGGCCTATGCAATTATTGACAGAATTGAACGGACCTTTGTTCCTCCTGGTTCGCTCGTTCGGCCCTCTGATATGATTGTCATCTGGCGGTAGTGGTTTGTGGGCCTATTGGGGTCAAGTAGGAAGCCCAGCAAGTTCCAAAAGTAGAAAAAAACTTGTGAGATCCCGCAAAACTTTTGCGGGATCTCGCAAAAGTTTTGCGAGATCCCACAAAAGTACATCGGGTTTTTTTTTTCTTCTTCGGGTTTTTTTCCCCCATGAATTTTTTTTTTTTTTAACCCATGTTTTTTTCCCCCATGTCACCCGGGGGGCTCCGTAAAAACCAGATTGATTTACTTTGTGTCCTGATTCGTGAATAGAATCTGGACACTCATGATTGGGAAACGTTTCCAACACTAGCATGGTGATGGGCATAGACTTTGACAAAACCTTTGGTCCAGCCTAACCAATCACATTGATCAGGGATTCCTGGCGTTACTTCTTACTTTGCCTAAACTTTATAAACTGACGATACACAGCATCGGCAGTCATGACATAATGTAAGTAGGCCTACCATTGCTGTAAGTAAACTGTACACATTCTTGCGATTGATGTTTGCTAGCTAACTTGTTCAATTTGTAGTCATAGTTGTATTGCCAAACAAAACCAATGCAGTCAAAACAAACTCACCAACAAAGCAGTGTTCATGAAAAACAAGTAAGTTTCTGAAGTGAGTGCTTATGCCTCACTCATGCAGGCTTTAAGGAGAGCTAGGTGCCAGACCAAAGTCACAACATTTCATGAGCATTTCACTAGGGTTTCCTTCATTCTTTAGTGTTTAACTGAATTAGACCCATGACACCTCAACATGATCCTAAGAAGCCATTGCTAATGTTTGTGGTGGTTTATGATCCGATCAGCAAAATTGCCAAACAAAATGTGAGCCACTGATGCAGGCACCAACAAATATCCCTCTACATTCTTCAGTAAAATATTAAAATAAAAGAAAAACAGATGATAGACTCCCCTACCCTCTGCACACTGACAGACATCTTCGATACACAGTCTTTTTATTTCAGCAGTCTCGGCCGGGTAGAACTTCACACAACTATTGTCTGAAAGAAGAAAGTGAACATGAAAGGGAGGAAAGGGAATACAAATCTCTTTCTCTGTGTGTGTGTGTGTGTGTGTGTGTGTGTGTGTGTGTGTGTGTGTGTGTGTTTGTGTGTGTGTGTGTGTGTGTGTAACTCACCAGGCTTGTAGTACTGATAAACAGTAACTGCTGCTGGCTGTATCATAGCAACATCCAGGACTTTGTGCAATTTAAAGGCAATCCTGTCTGGTTGCTGATGCGAGATCTAATGAAAATGCACAGGAAAATTGTAAAAATAGACTCGATATGGATATTGTTTTATTATGTTATGATGCACCTGGAGTGCCAAGTCACATAGGCCTAGTTCATATTAAAGTAAGTAGTCTTGAGAAACAATAACATGCTACAGATTTTGCTGAAATTGAGATTGAGATTGAGACATAATAGTCATACCTGCCAACATTTAAAGTTGAATTGGTGTGGTGGTGGGGTGTGGTGAGTGTGTGTGTGTCTGGAGGGGGGGAGGGAGTTAGTAAACATAAGTAATTGTTGTTTGTGACAAAAGTAAGCTATTTAGGTATGCTTGGGAAGATGATGTTAGCCCTTAAAGGAATGTAAAATCATCCATCACTAGTCATATATTTCTTCCCTAACTATTTGACAACAGCTAGTTAGCCAGTTCTCTAGCTAGCTAGTCAACCTCTCGCTATTGGAGGTCCTCCTCAGTTCTGAAAGAGAGTAGCTTCGGCCATTTTACAGGTACGCTAAAGGAAGATACAGCGATTACTAATGGAAACGTAGTTAGCGTCAAGAGGAGATAAGAAAACAAATGCACCATTATATGTGCAAATGTGAGCTTCTTCACAACGACGACGTACAAGAGGCAACGGAGTGTTACTTAAATAAAATAAAGAGCATTAAATGCTGTAGATTGGCTTTTGTTCTGTGGGCTGTGCAACATTGAGTTAACATGAGTTTGCCTACTGATGTTATGAAGCTGTAACTTACTACTGCCCATACAAACACTGGTATTAAGTTGCTTTACATCAGGGGTCTCAAACACCCGGCCCGCGGGCCAAATCCGGCCCGCGACGTATGTCAAAATAATAACGTAATCCGGCCCTTGGGACTTTTTAATTGCGACAAACAACGATACTGATTAAAATAGACGATAGTTCCAAGTACGGTGACAAATCTCATTTGTACTCTGCTCCACTATGTGCTAGACATCCAGAGCTTCATTCAAACCCAAAATCGCTGCGCAAAGTTTTCAGGAAATACTTGTATTACACACGAGAAACACAAAGACGTGCATTTGTAATGACGTGGAAGCGATGCAGGCCATATGTTGCATAAATTGAAGCAGAAATAGGCCTACACCAAATGTTGAAAAACGTTTACGTGTGATGAAGTCTTAGGTAGGCTATGTTATTCACCTATTCTAAATCTGAAGGAGAATATCCTTTTGGAGATTATGATCGATCGTCTATTGAATGGAGGTGCGTCTGCGTGCGTCTACGACGGTGTCCACTAAGCATACCATGCTTATTTCGACCCTCTGCCCAACATAGCTTGTTGGTTGCAGTGTCCGTACAGACGTGGTACAGTCAGCAGGGCTAGCAGAAATAGGGCTCTAAACTAAAGTCACCCGCAATATGATGCAATCTTCTGGGTACTCAGATTACCCGCGATAGGAACTGATTTGACCAGAATACTTTATTGTAGGCCTTGTGGTTTAGAAACCATATACATCTTAGGTGTTGGTATATCTTAGGTGTTTTCCTGTTAATTTGTTATGTGGGTAATATGAAAAAAGGAAAGTAAACCTGCTCAAATATGTTCATCCAGTATTTACTGAAAGGTGCATAATTTGAGGTGCTTGTCATCCAGTAGCAAATTAGATGGGTAAATTTACCCCCTTCATAAACGTTTGTTTTACTCAAAGATTTTTACATTTACAGTAGGACTTTATCTCTGACCACTTTCAAGCCATGGCCTTTTGAAATTTTTTTATATAAAAATCCAATGGTGTTGCTTTCTTAAGCCTGACGCCTATAGTTTGCCAGGTTTAAAAAAGTTATGAGAGGAAAATATTTTTATTTGGTGTGAAACACACACATACCTGTTTTTATGCTTTTCATTTGTTTTATAATTTGTATTAATATTTATTTTATCATTATTTTATTTATAAGCTAAGGTTGCTAGCACAGGTGTCTAAAACTAGATAAAAACACTTGCACTTTCTGTTTGCAGTTTTGTGTGGTATTTGAAAAAAAGAACATTGCATTTTCAGAAATAGCCGGCCCTCCAATCAGATGACGTTGGCAGAATTGGCCCCCAGCTCATTTGAGTTTGAGACCCCTGCTTTACATCCACTGGGTAAAACAGACATAGTTATCCATACAGATCCTTTCCGTATTGGCCAACATTTGTGATTACATGTTGAACCTGTCAGTGGCAGAAAAAAGGGGTCCATTTGACGTACGTCATGCCTACTCCATTGTATGTCTATCTGTACAGTAGCAACCGTTACCGTAATTCCCACAATTCTTAGCGATTTGACGACACAATCCCGAACTCCTAGTAAAATAGCGGTGACCAGAAAAAATAGGTAAAACACTGACTGAACAGCCAGTTAAATCCAGAACAAACTAGTGAGACTGTACATGTGTACTAGTTAACCCTTAGAACCCTAGAATGTTTTATGGGCATTTTCACTACCTTTAGTTAGAAGCATTTATCATGGTCATTGTAAGTGCCACACACATGCTATATATTGTTTTTTTCAGCAGAGTCTAGGCTACCCAGATCATGCATTAATACTTTAATTGATTTGATTTTGATTTTTAAATAATAAAAATACAAAAAGTGTATTATACAATTCTTACTTTCATGTATGTGTTGGCCAGACTGTCATGAATCTGGCAATTGAAAATGCCATTTTCTGTTTAGTGATGAAAAATGACCTTTCTGCACTCCATATCTGTGACACGAACTGACCTGACCTGACTTGACCCGAGTTTGCGTGTTAGCCTGTGTGTGCACTCATGATGATTCTACAACAACTTTTTACTGCATTGCCATGAACAAAGTAAAGGCAAAAAAGTGTTTCTTTATCGAACAAATTGGGATGCAATGTGAGCCTTGAATTGAATGTCATGCAGGAATTTGCTAGGATCTCAAAACCGGATTATGAACATGCTTTTCCATAGAGAAACACACAAAAATGTGAGGTAAGTCGAGCTATATGAAGTTATTATTTTGCTGTCACTTTGTTTGATAACCCAGAAGGATGTACTTGGTATCAATGGATAGCCGTGTGTCTCCTCTTTCATCTGATATGCTTGCCATATCTATGCTATCACAGATTTGCGAGTAATTCAAATGATGAAAAGTTCCGGAGCAATGTAACAGAGAAGAAAGGGTGTGTTTTTTGACGCACTTTGCATCAATCGGGTTCTAAGGGCTAACTAGTTCAAGCCACTAATTATACGCACAGAATGCTCATTAGGAGGTGGGATGCATTTTTGGCATGGTCCCATTTAGACATGCCAAAATATTGTAAGGGGACGTCACCCCCTGCAGTTGCCTTTACTGGGGTGTTGACCTCCAACTGCTGTCCTTCCTCCACAGGCACAGACAGAAGCTCACCTTCTCCGCCTCTTCTTCGAGCTCTCCATACTTTCCGCACTGCTATGGAACAGTTGGACTGTTACTTTTCCCACATCACACCTCCACGGGTAAACCCTGGCTTTCCAGCCAGCCTTTCCTCTTGTGTGCTGTTGACATTCCTTCCACCCAGGGGACAGTAAGTTCCATGAAGAGAACCCTTTTCTCCACTGTGAACCACAGGACGATGTCTGCCAGGAGAGTTGTTGTTATAATCTCTCTAGGCAAGACCTGCTTCTTCCTGAGGTCCACCAACATCTGCCAGTCTTTGCCAGATGACAGAATGGTGTTCCTCTTCTGTGTAGGTGCTTGGAGCGTGTTTCCAGGTGTAACAAATCCTGCCAGTGCAGACTTTCAGTGCTACCACTCTAGATCTCTACAGGACCTCAGCCGACCTAGCCAGGACTTAATTATGATGCTACCTAAAGTGTCCCAGGAACAGCACCCCCTTGCATCCTGATAAGATGTGCTGAAGACTTACACAGCAGGCAGTCTACTTCACTTCCAAACCACCAGGCAAGATTCTAGGGGGCATGGAAGGGTGTCATAGACCACCCTCATCAGGAATCTGAGCCAGTTGAGCCTCCAGATGTCTGACCAGCTGAGGCACCTGTTTAAAATAGCATCCCATCATTGTGGAATGGGCTCTCCTCCTGCCACAAAGGTGATATTCTCATGCACTGATCCTGTCCTCATTGACATACATCTTGATTTGGCCTTTATCTCCATTCTTGCCCATGAAAACAGCATCAAGGTGCTTGAGGAGCCTGGCTGTACATGGTGCTGTCTGCAAGTTGCTTGTGACATTATCTATGTAGCTCCTCAGCGGTCGAAGCCTCTCACCTGATGGTAGCTTAATACCCCCTGCCTGGCTAGCTACCTGCCTGGCCCATCTGAGGGCCACCACAAAGGCTGTCACGAATAGGTTGGGGGAGGCGGCACACCCCATGGCAATACTGTGTTGCAGCTGCTGCCATCCTGTTGTAGCCTTCCAGACTGGCACACATCTGCAGGTTGCTGAGATGATATTCTTAACGTCATCCAGGGCATGAAAGAATTCCACACTGGATCTGATCCCAGATCATGGAACAATCCGGGGAAGTATGTGTATCCATATCCATGTACATGCTGATGTTCATCCATCGTATCGAAAACAAAAACAGATGGTTCCAGGTTTGTCTGCCACACGTCATGGAAAAAGGATGGAATCAGGCCACATTTGCTTCTCAAGCCCTGAACTGACTGTGAGCCCCAGAGTTGAAGACAGATGTTAATCTAACTTGTTAGCCAGGTAATCACTGAATCCCAGCCTGTAAATCAGTGCTTTCCCCAACAGTGTGACCTGACCAAACCATTTAAAAAAAAAAAAATGTATCCCATTGAAGTATAGACCATTTGCTTTCACGATTCTGAAACGACATGTGTGGTTGAAGTCACAATGAAAGCTGCCTTGGGATGCAGAGTCTGTTGTTACTGTAGCAGTATGCAGTTCTTTCATGGCAAGCTTAGCATTAGTATCCGGGGTTATACAGGTTGCCATTACAGTAGATGTAAACTCTCAGGGGAGATAGAAATGTCCACCCTTAAAGGGACACCAGGCAACCCTGATGCTTTTTCTCTATGAAACTTCCCCTAGGGTCTGTACGTGTGCGAGTCCTCGCTCGGTCTGAAGCTCTTGCATCTTCCGTCAAGGCATTATACACACGTTTGCAACAATCACTAGCGTTTCATTAGCCTGCCTCTGTGCTGTGGATGCAGGATGTAAACTGATCCTGCTTTTCGCGATGTCTGAGACTGTGAGACTGAAGGTCAGCGGGTACGATACACTGAACTTGCAAGCGGGATATTCTTCCTACAGGCAGTAGGGGCGGGCGAGAGAGTCTTCATTCGCCCTGTAATGAGTCATTTAACCATATACCGACTTACGAAGATGATTAATTAACACGAAAATGTTGCCTGGTGTCCCTTTAACCATGAGATACTTTGGGTTAGCTGAGCAGACTCTCTGTGATGGTAGTGTCCGTGCACCAAGTTTTGTTTACATAATTGCACAAACCCTCACCTCTGGTCTTACCGGAGTTAACAGCTGTTCTGTCTGCTCAAAGGACGTAGCGCCCTGCTAGCTTAATAGCGCTGTTGGGTACTTCACTGTTGAGCCTGGTTTTTGTGAAAACCATGATGTTACAGTCCACCATCAATCTATGTGTGTTGATCCACAGTCGCAGTTCCTCCATTTTGTTCGCCAGGGAACAAACATTGGCGAGGAAAAGACTCGTTAGGGAAAATCGATGCGCTTTAGCCTGGCTTTTAGACCTCCACATTTGCCATGGGGTCTTTGTTTACCTCTCTTGCCCAGCCGATGGTTACTTCCGGTCGGTGTGATGGTGTTGGTACGTCCCGCTCTTCTGCCAATCTCTGGTATTATGTAGTAGAGAGTCGATGTGGAGTTAGCTCAAGTCTAGGTCTCAGCCCACCACTGGGGTATACTACGAAGCACGTTAGACATATCTAGGCTATGTAGACATATCGAGGCTTGACAAAGCCTTGACTCAGGGGTATACGTTAAGTGATACTACGATTGCAGTTATGTGATATATTTGTCAAACTAGGCTTTCAGCTCAGATCTGTGCGCGTTCTCGGTGTTGGGATGACTTTGGCCAATCGTGTAACGTGGAGACGCACAAGACTGCCTCTATTTAAAAACAATTACTTCCGCATTCATGAGCGATAGCTTAATCTACACTGCGGTCATTTTTTGTGTCTAACCTATAACATCAAATAAATCAATTGTCATCAGTAGTTGTATGGTATGCACGTCCATAGTGGGATATTTGCACGCACAGCACTATTAAAGCACATTCGAGATATAAAAAAGGTTAGGCGGAGGCGGAGCTCCACCTGTAAGATATATGACAGAATCCTACACGTGAGAGAACTTCGTTTTTAAGACAATTGATTGGTCAGTGTGCAGTAGATTACACAATTTCAGCTATAATTTAGCACATAACCTCCTCCCGACCAGGTTTGGTTGACAGCATAAGATACCATGATGATATAGCGACACTAAAACAGATCCACTTTCGTGTCACAGCATAGCCTGGCTTTGAGCGCAACATACCTCGCTAACCCACTAATCGAGATTCGTAGTACACCCCACACGTCTTTGGTCTTTGTTTACGTTTCCTATGCTGTTTACTTTCGGTCGGTATAGCGGAGTTAGCTGGTCCCGCTGTTTTGGAAATCTCTGGGATTACGCTGATCAAGATGTAGGATTGCAGGAACTGATGTCCAAAAGTCAGCTGTATGTACACTAAACTGTGTTGAGCAAAAATAATTGAAATAAACAAGCAGATAACCACTAATTTGCATAATCTGGAGAGACACTGGGCTTTGCGATGCAACCACGCCACCATCTTGGATCAAAGATGATTACATTCTAGTACCTTAGGAAGATAGATGATAAGGGAACCTCTCTCTGAGAGCTTCTTGTCTTTTTCCCATTTCTGAATGTAGCGGTCTTTTCCTTCCTGCAGCTGTAGAGTAAAGATTATTTAAGTCAGATCTTAAGAACCAAACACTAGCGCTTTAGCGTAAACACTGCAAACATATGTTTAGGCTGAATGCATCTCACCTTGAAGAGGTCTGCCGTATCTACCTCAAATCCAGTTGGAATGCTGACATCCAGGATGGGCATATTGGTGGAGTCCTTATTTCCCAAAAACCTGAGAAAAACATGCTTGCAACTGTTTAACTCCATCTTCATGAAGAGGTGATAATGAAGGCAAAGATGAGGTTTCAGATCTAACATCCAAAATGTTTTAGGCTGTTCTATATCAAAAGCGCGGAGAGGCACATAGACTTATGAACTGTTCAATTCTTTGCAGATTTTAATAGTGGCTGTTACAGGTTCAGTGCATCAATAGCCCTGTTTACATGGACACATCTGATTAGAAATGGAATTATACATAAAAAGGCCAAAAAAATATTAAAAAAAGAAATTAAAAAAAAGAAATGGAATTATGTCTCAATCGGAATAAAAATGCCTCATGCAAACACCCCAACCAATCGGATTCAGCCCAATCTGACTAAATTTCCAATAGGATTGAGAGAGGTGGTGTACTTAGATCTGATAATCTGATAATTTGAAAAATCCACCTACAGTATATAAACACATACTCTTGATTGTTGGAGTACATTTCTTCTTTCTGCGCAGGTGTTCCGTATGTGGTAATAATGCAGTGATGTGAACAAATGAGTTTACAACTAGGAGCTTCCAACCATTTGCATTGATTCGTCAGCGATCTGTGCCGCCATACCAACTAATACTGTTTTCCAGTAACATTAACTGCTGTCGACAGAGAATGCTCCAGAGTGGAAATGAGTTCAGTTTGAACTTGTTTCGTGGTTGGATACAAACAACTCAAATAAGTTAAAGGAATTTTTAAGGCAGGAGTGTTTTATACATGGAGTTAGAAGTTGAAAACAGTTGACAATAGTCATTTGCTATGAATCATGGGCAATATGTCAGTTAATGAATATCATGGTTATAGTCTCTTTGGCTTGATTACACAGCTGTACAGAGCTATAGTACTTACTGTACATCAATGGTGAGTTGATAAGTCTCTTTGGCTTGATTACACAGCTGTACAGAGCTATACTTACTGTACATCAATGGTGAGTTGATAAGTCTCTTTGGCTTGACAACTGCTATACACAATTACACAGATGTACAGAGCTATAGTACTTACTGTACATCAATGGTGAGTTGATAAGTCTCTTTGGCTCGATAACTGTCTTGGGCCTCAACTGGAAGATATGCATGGTTGAGTAAAACAGTAATGTTATTAATTATTATAAAGATTTAATAATATATATATTAATAATATTAGTAAAATTATATACATTATTTCTTAATATACTGGTAACACTTTAGAATAACTAAATGCAAAACTAGTTCATTATTAACTAATATTATACATGCTTTACTATCAAGTGTTATCAATATATTATATTATTATATTTTTCATTAAGAAACATACGGGTCACATTTTTGTGTTATAAGTTATGACTGAGACACCACCCACCCTACATCGACATAATCTGTTAGAGTATTCAAACATTTTTATTATGTATGTATTTAGCTAGCCTGGCAATTTGCCATCCCCTTGGTACGCTTCGCTTCTACAAGGGTCTGGGATCTCGGCTATTGACGAACGTTTGCAAGCTGGATGCGTGGACTCTGTAGAAGTTTGAAACGATTGGATCTGATTTCACCCAATCGCTAAAGTTTGGCCGTGACGTATGTTATGCGCCAGCTCGATCGTGAAGTAAGCTACACTACAACACTCAGAAATTGCCCACAACACCAAAGCGAACAAGATGGATGTAAATGACCATGCCAGCTTTGCGATACAAATGTAAGAGTTAGTGGAAGAATAGCAAATAACTATTCAACAGTAAGGTTGAAGATAACATAATGTAACGCCGATGAGAAGTTAGGAGACGGGGAGGCTGATATATCGTTCCAAAACTCCGGTAGTTTATTTCCTATAGATGTACAGGCTAGTGCACGGGCAACAGGAGGTGTCCACTACAAAACAACAAAATGATCGCTGATAAATCACGGTCTCAATCACTCATTCACACTCATCGGCCAACAACGCAACAGAACTCAGTCGCACGTAATCCACTTCTACTCTGACTAAACTTAGACGTCTTAGAACCCCCTATTCTATTCCCTCCCCTTAGCAATCGCTAACCTATCCATACACCTAAATATTCCCTCCCGGACACCTCCCCCCAATCAAAACACATCAGAACTCATTGACACATTCCATGACACAAACACTCGCGCACACACACACGCACACGCCGGGAACACAGAAAGCCCAACACTGGGGCAAATAGCCTCGGCGATACAATATCATCACAATTGATACAAATCAAACGTTTCCCAAATCACATAGGGAGTAGGGCCACGACATCTTTGCCCGAAATAAAATGTGTTAAACACTCTTTTTGTTCGGAGTTCAGTTCCTGGATATTTGGAAGCGTAGCCAGCACGGACTGAATTGCTTCATTAACTTATGCCATTGACAAACTCCTCGAGGACTACAATTCAAACACAGCGCAGAATCTCGACGTCGTCTCTCACAACTCCCGCCTCCTGCTCGCTGATTGGCGCGGAGTCGAATCTACCGCTGCGAACGTGGCCAATGGCCGGAATCCCAGACGGAGTGGTGGAGGGAGATGAAAATCGAGCGGAAGTACGTAGGAAGGCAATTAAGGCCAGGCTAGTATTTAGCTAACACTTTTATAAAAAGCAACTTCCAGATACTAATTTGCAATTGGCAAATCTCCCTGGAGCAGTTGGACTGGAACACACAACTTGTGTGGCTGCTGCATGCTAGCCAAGTAAAGCTCCTTAAAGCAACACCAAAGCACTTTTCCTCTGTTGCACACACGCTATTTGTTTATCCAGCACTGGCTTTGCAAATAACGATGTCCACAGAAAAGGTAGAGTATGTTGAATGTTTTTATGAAAGTATGATGTATTGCGACATCATAAGCAAGTCAAATTTGTAGTGTCCTTCCATCGAACTACAGATCCGCTACCGGATCTGGCAAACTTACATAGTGCGGTTATAGCCGACAGATGGCCGCGAAGCGAATGCAGAGCTGCCGTTCACCCTGTTACGAGTTGATGAACCACTGAAACGATTTTGGAAACATTATTTTAAGGTGCAAAACATTCTTTAGTGTTGCTTTAACCTCTACACTAGTACTGCAGCCCCCTCTCGACCACCATACTAAAATCAAAGCATAATGCCACGTTTAAAATGACATAAGGTCTGGATGTTGACTTTGCCCTACCCTTGGCCTTTTTCATCAGGGTTACATTCAGGGAGAACTGTTCACATTTCAGATTTTTTTCTTTTGGTGTAGCATAATATATGTGCTCCACCTGAAGGAATAAATGCATAAAAAAATACTATTCGCCAGACACATTTTGAGCACATCACTGAACCAAAAAAAGAAAACAAATTTGTACTGTCTATGCCAGCTACATTTGCTCACATGCAGACCTGTCTGTCTGTCTCATGATTTTAACTGCCATGCATGAGGATTGAAACATTTCATTTTTAAAGAGAGCATAGGAACCTATCAGATCAGATTTACAGTGTAAAACATAATATTACTGGCAAGAAAATAGTATAATACAAAATATTGTGCTTGATTTTTCGGATTGAATACTTACAAAGACAGTGCCTTTGCCTTTTCCTTTGGTTGTGATTGTTAATTCTTCATCGAGTCCAAACTATGGTTGAAAAAAAAAGATCATTTATAATAAATAATAAAAACTAGATGTACCGCATAGCAGTACAAAATATGACCGCTGCTCAGTCCAGTTCATTCTGTCCCGCTTGTCAATTTGTCTTCATCTCCTACTCCACCCCCTACTCTTGCAACTTTTCTGTATGCTTGTATGTGCATGCCTGTGTGTGTGTGTGTGTGTGTGCCTGTGTGTGTATGTCAATTTGCCTCCATCTCCTATAGAGCCTGACCAATATGGGATTTTGAAGGCTGATACCGATTTCGATATTTGAGTTATTCAAAAACTGATAACCAATATATCGGCCAATAGTCATTTTGAATACAATTTTTAACATGTAAAAATGTTCTCCCATAACAAGGTTCTAATCAAGGTGGGGCATTATGTATTTGAATAGGCCTAACTATCTAGATTCCTGATGAAAGGCTCTTCATATACAGTAATTTATTTAAGAAATAAATTACTTCATCCTCTGTGCCACAGTTCAGGTAGTTAATTAGGAAAAACGGCATGTTTTGGGTTTGGGGGGCCAGCGCTCAGGGGGAGGGCCCCTGTGGACCAAAGTAAATTTTTCCGTAAAAGTCTAGTTGCCCTACATGCCCACCAAATTTTATGTATCTGTATCGTTAACCAAAAATTCAGGAAGTAGATGTAGAATATAACCAAATTGTTTTTTATTATATTATATCATTATTAATGTGCAATTTGTTGTCGTTTTAAAGTGTTACTGTTGACAGACCTTATCTGAGCGGGTTTGAAACGCATTTCCTTTCCCCCAACTCCATGTGACTGATCCACTTCTCCCTGATGCACTAATTTCAACCTGAAGGTCTTTGCCTGGCGCGTCTGCAGCGTGGATTCTGTACTCCGCCAAGGCCTGGAACACCATTATGGTGGGCTGCAAAATAAAGCACAAGATATAGATTAAACATGTATAGCAAAAGGAAATTACATCAGAGTGTCTGTTTCACAGTCCTATTGCTTTGTTCTTTGTCATTGATTTCATATATAGCTTTAGGCTTGATTGAAACAGCTCCAATATGATTAAAAATTAGCCATATTTAATATATTGCAATTGTCATTCATCATTCACAACACATAAATGCCATTTATCATCTAAGTAGCCTAAAGCTGCTTCATGGAAGTAACAGAAATGTAACGATTAAAAGTGGATGTAATGTAATGATACAAAAGTGAATTTCCCAATAGAGGGAGTAGTCTGACAATTGACTTGATAAACTTGATACCGTTGCCCAAATGTATTAATCATTAAATATAATCAAAACTTTTCCTACTTATTACAGTGCATGGAAATGTTATTCTTAGGCTTCTTATACTTCTTCTTTTTATTACAGTGCATGCAAATCAATACACTGTACTGTTATTTGCTGGATTCTTTAGTGCCCGAGCACTGGATGGTTGTTGATCTCTGTTTTGAATAGTGAAGGGATTGTTGATATGTTGAAATTTGTCAAAGTGGTGACGCAATTAATTTGCGCAATTAATCATGCCTCCGGTAATTGCCGGACATTGACCGGGAAAAAAATGAAATGTTTTTTTAATTTTAACAAAATTAAATCTCTCTGGTCAAATTGTCCGATTGAAATTGGCTAATAATCCCGTCCCCCTAACACAATCTGAATTTGAGAATAAGCCTAAAATATAGGCCTACACTAAAGCAGGAATACGTCCTTTGGCTATGTTTTAAAGGATCAGGCTCTACCGTTTGAAAGTTATTAAACAACATGCATATGCTGCATTTCAAATAAAGCACACTGTGAGAAAGTGAACCTCACTTCTCACTGTTACGCACTCCCACATTGACTATGAATTGCGTTACCCGCGAGAACGGGAGAAAGACTCGGACATTTGCACATGCACACACATACACCCGCACGCCCCCTTATAAAAATGATGTATTGCTTAGACTAATTGTGTTATTTTGTGAAGGTGTATGGACGGCTTATCAACACAGGGGGGTTGTGTTTAAATGGAAGGCTGGCGTGGGGCTATGTAGGGAGACCGGGGCTGGTTGGAACAGGGGCAGGTTGAAACACTGTTAATATCCAGGCTACTAGAGGGAGCTGCAACACAATTCCAACACTAAACTGACGGCCTTATTGAGTAGAGTAAACTCACGTATGTAACTGGTCTCCAGGTCATTAACCCTTTAGGTGAGAACAACATTTTAATTTTGTAGTGTCAAAACTTAGAATATGCACCTCCCACTAAATACATCCTAGAAGGGTAATAGTTAGGGATATATAAAAAATATTCATTATAATTGATTGCTAGGGGACTCATCTATATCTTAAAATGAAGTTTGAAAACCTGAGGTGACTGATATTAGCAGGCTAACAGCATTTGTGCAAAAAAGTTTGACCTAATGTGGGCGGGGCAGGTTGGCACACTGATTTTGGGGTTGGTTGGCACATACATTCCCTATGGCTATTTTGTGACAAATCTATAAACTTTGTATTTTACACATAAAAACATCATCAATCTTTATTTTAGCATTGTTATTGTAATTACTGTAATTACATAGTTTTACATTTGGAAGCATTTCAGACATTTTTAAACATTTGAAGTAAAGAAAAATCGGTAGGGACCAAATTGGTCTTGACGGTGGGCCCTACTGAAGAAAAACACACAGGAAAGACATCAGCAAAGCCCTACAGGCAGTGATATAGATGAGCACTTCAAACAAAAGCAAAAGGGGTACGGCAAAGGACTATAACATAGGTGTTCCAACCAACCCCGACTACATGTGCCAACCAACCCCGTGCATGGGGTAGGTTGGCACACGTGCACAACACCACTTTAATCATATATAACTCAAAACAAGGGATAATTTGTTGACATTGAATGTATACATTTTGTAGCTGAGATCCCAAGCTTTCAGTTAATCACAATTTGACAATTTCAACGCATTGTAAGACGGAGAAATATAGCCGAGAGTGAAAAGTGTTCCAACCAGCCCCGGTCTCCCCTACTATTAACACATTCGCGTTAAATTATTTGTAGCGCGGTTTGTCCGCGATTTCATTCACACCACTCAAAACGTATTTATTACATACATTACTGCTTATAACTTTATACTTTACCACCTCCATGACATGTAGTGCGGTACCCACTATTTCATGTCCCATTTATTCCGTGTTTCTGTCTAAAATCCTGGTTATGTTACTAGTCACGCATTTCCTGCTTCCCGGTCCGGTTCGACTGCTCCTATGCGGAATGCGCGCGCCGCTACAGTATAGAGGTAGTATTTCTCCCCGTTCCAGGGCAGAAGGTGCAGGCCAGTGTACACAGTAGAGTGTGGCTACGGGTCGGGTCGGGTTCGGACAAATATTTAGAAATTATAGTTGGGTTCGGTTCAGGTTCGGACACATGGGGGCGATATGCATTGGAAGCTTTACATTTAAAATTGCTTATTATGTTGGGTAACCAACAGGTCTGCTTTACATGATGCAAACGTTTGTTTTTTGAGAATAAAGTAAAATGTAAAAAAGACCTAAACAGCTTTCTTCCTGTGTGCAAGATTTGTTTATGTAGCCGTGACAACGCATGTGCATTTCTGGCCGCATGTCTTGGGTGACGTTAAAAAAAAAGTTGTTAGCCTATCAGAAGATTTTAACCTTAAGATTATTTGCGTTGCATAGCCTACTGTGGTAAAGACATATAGGCTATAAGGTCGTCTCGTTCAACTGGATGAGGATTTCCTCGAGTTGCACCAATTGACGTCGATGCTGCATATGGATCAGTGACAGAGGCACTGTAGTCTCAAATACTGTTGCAGTTCATTTCAAGACTTTTCGTCAATGGTAAGACTAGAATTCTATGCTTGCTTGGGCCTGCTTGGTACCCTGGAAATCCAGAGTTCTCGCGAGAGCACAATTTGAATTGTGCCCGCAAGATACTCTGGCCACGAGCAATGATCCAAATTTCTTCTACCTCTCGAGCGAGAGGGACCAATCAAATCGGTGTAGGCGGGACAAAGGCGAGCTGCACTGATGACGACAGTGCTGCGACGTCCGGAATCATCTAGAAAACATTGTAAGATAGCTACCGATGAACACCAGTTGTTTGAAACGGCTTTGACCGCTACAATAAAGGATTTAGATTTGGCTTTTCAACTAAAAGAGGAGCAGAAAATCGCCCTCAAATCGTTCCTTTGCAAGAACTGGATACGTCACATCGTGAATTGTTGTGATTGGTCGTAGCGTTATCCAACTGCGTGCAGTGAGAGTTTCAAATGCATGCTTGGTGCCGCCCCTCGAATTGGGCCATTTTCATTACTCGTGGCCAGACCCTTAATCTGAAAGATTCCAGGGTCTGGTTTACCAGGCTACCTGCTTGGGCCTCTTGTGTGAATGTGCGCTGTGTGTGACCTGCGTGCGTGCACGCTCATCTGATTCTGTAGACAATCCCATTTGTTGTTTGTTCCGTTTAATGGGCTAAAAAGACAGGCTATCCACAAACGTGAACGTTTAATCACTAGCATGGGAATAACTGAGGCGTCATCTGCGTCGGGCTCGGGTCGGTTTCGGACATAAAAATGAAAATGCCTGTCGGGTTCGGACGCAACTATGTCGGACGCGGGCCGGGTTCGGACAGAAATTTGCGGCCCGAACCGCACTCTACAGGGGTGTTTGTTTGTAGTAATGTTTTGTATGTATATGTGTGGTGTGAACAGGTGGTGTGAATGTTGTAGAACGTTTTTTATATAATAAGAATAGTTCATTTTCATGTAATGTTTATTTTCTATTTAGTTAAATAGCCTATATGGCCTTAGCCTACAGGTAATTCTCGGACTGTTGGTATGGTCCAATTAGTCCTGAATGGACCAGTTTGGCCTCATTCTGCATTGGAGAGAGAGTGAGGGTGAATACAGGCTTGCTGTAAGGCTATGTACCAAGAGTTTTGATTGTTATTGTTGAAAGCTAGAAACATTGTGCTATGTTGATTTTATTTTTTATTATTTTGCTTTCTTGAAATTCTGAGTTAAGTATAAATAAACTTTATCGTGTTTTTGGATAAAACGAGTGAGCTCTGGTTTCCGTGTTTTCCACCTCCACCATCTAAAGCCGGTGAGTCTGCACATCCCAGTACTTGGGATGCCGCTTTGGTCCTTCACACGCATGCTTAAAACGTCTGTAAAACAACGAACAAATGAGTGAGACGGTTCAAACATGGCCAGGCCCAGGCAGACTAGCCTTAAAAGCTTTTTTCAATTCCTTGGACTGTTGTTAAACAGTTACTGAACTGCAGTTTGTGTCAATAGATAGCATGAATAGATACCTAGGTCTATCTAGGACCAAGGAGCAGGACCGGAGCACACAAAACTTTTTAGTGATTTTTATTAGTGCAAACCGACTAATGTTTCGACGGCCATGCGTCTTCTTCAGAGTCATGTTTTGGTCTCCTCATTCACTGCATCCTGTTCCGTGAGCACCAACCAGGCTGAAGCGCAAGTGACCCCCTGAACCAGCATCAATAGATAGTTTGTTGATAATCTGAGCACCTGTAGATAGTCAACGATCAAATTGAAGTGTGACCGAAACTGACCTGTGTGGTCTTATATCCTCCCATAGACCCTCTCTGTTCATTCAGCCACTTCACGACGGGTGCTGCCCTCTCAAACTCCCTCATCTTGACCAGGGCCAACAGGGCGTAGGCAGTGGCCTCCACGGTGAGGAGATGGTTTCCCCTGACAGGCCAGTGAGTGCCATCTGAAGAGGGCCACAAGAGCATTGCACTTCTACTCAGGCAGGCAGATTATAAACACTTTAATCTCAATACATTATACTGTCAGGTGTAAACCATAGTTTTACCATTTTTTTCCAACTTAGATATTATTCTGCGATCTCTGCTACAATCATGGGATGCAAATGTGCAAGGATGTTGTCATACTCAAATTCAAGTCAGAATATGCATATGATACTGCTCCATAGGGACGTACTGTAATTATGGGGCGTGTTTCAACCGATACGGGGGGGGGGGGGGGATGGGTGCCTCTGCACTTAATTGGATAGACCTAACCAATCAGCAACGAAATAGCTTACCATGAGATGTAGGGAGAACACACAAACCATCCTTCTTCTCCACAAATGCCTTAACATTGTTTTCTGGTCTTTTGTAAAAGTTATTGTGCCGTCAACATCTCCTACAACACTCATTAGCGAAATCTAAGAGATACGTAGTAGGGTAGGCTATTAGGAAAAAACTGATAGCCTACATACCCTCCATTTTTAAAAATAATTCCGTTGAACACTGATATGCTACAAACATGTTATAAATAGCTGGGAAAGGCTGTCGCAAATCCCTCGAACAGGTGGTCAATCAGAGATTTCAAACGAACGAGGGAACAACATGTCACAATGCAACACAGTGTTTTCCCTTGATGAAAGTGAAATCATGAGTTTTCCCACATCTCAACTTTGGCCAAAGTTTTCAGAAATAATTGTTTTCAGTGATAAAATCCTTATTGAAATAATATGCATTTTACATAGGGGGTCTTAGAAGCCATCTGTCTCCTTCTAGCCACAGTGTTTTTGTGGCAAACATAATCAACCTAAGCGTGCTCAGATGATGTGATAGACGAGGCACTGTTGCTCACCTGTCCATCATCGTAAAGCCCAATTTGATTGGTCCACCCAGCTCTGGTGCGAGCATAGTTGCTCCACAACGGAGTAATGCCAGACTGAACTTCCCGACCTCAAATGTTGTGGGCGGGACTAAGTTTGGCTGGCATCCAGGCTTGTTTGTTTGATCTCTATCTACATCTATAACTGTCATAAACATCTTATATCATGATTACTTGTATGCTGATGGTTGTCAACTGACAACACATTATGTTATCATAATTCTCAATTCTTCAATAATTATCATCAAAGCTTTTAGAAATCAAATATGGTACAAACTGAATTCCAACTAAGCCATGATTTAAAGGTGACATTTTTTCAACCAACAATACATTGTGTCTGTGGAGATGACTATAACCTACCATTATGGGAGAACTTGTAAAGAATGCTCTTGTCCAGTTTTCCTGTATTGGCCAAAGCATAGGACACCATGGCGGCAGCGTAAGGATTTTTCAGTGTATGAATTTTCCCCGTCAAGTACTGCACAGCGCTATCCATGCTTCTCTGAAAGCTCTGCATTGCAATGGAGTAGAGGAACCAGCAGTCAGGCAGGCAGATATTATACAAATCAGGTACATCTAAAAATGTTAACCGTAATCATCGAAATTAAAACAAAAAAAATGGCTTGACATATTTCACTCTGTGTAATTAATCTAGAATATATGAAAAAAATCATATATATATATATATATATATATATATACACATACACCTGTATTCAATTCAATTTCAATTTATTTGTAAGGGACAGTGTGCAATTAAAACATAAATGTAACCATGTAAAAACAAAACATCGCTCAATAAGTTAAATAAAAATAAATATATATATATATATATATATATATATATATTGTTGCCGTCCGATGAAAAGCTACAACATTGTTTCAAACCTCTGCAATGCTAGATAAATAAATAATTGGTTAAATAAGTAGGCATGCAGTGTTTTCTTTACTCCAATTACGTTAACTTCATGAAGGGAGATGTTTTTTTCGGAAGCATGAGACTTGGGAGTAGCCTGGAGAAATGGAGTCGAGAAGAGAGCAGGGACACTAAACTAGGCTAAGGTAGGATGAAGTGCAGTTCAGAAATTATTTATAAGCTACTTACATATTTTATAACAAGACATTTCGGCAAACCGTCAGGAAAATCTGAGTGCATACATAGGCTAGCAAGAATGTAATGCGCCGTATGGCCATTCTAAATAATGATAAACAAACACATACCAGCATTTCCACCTTAGCTAATAAATGCTTAGCTGGTAATTTTGGTAATAATACTATGACACAAGCAATTGAATGACTAGGCTATATAGACACTGTAGCAATTCTGATGACACAATGTGCAATTATTTTTTTAATTTCCTAAAAAGTAAAGGTATTCATACGTGTTATTCATCAGACAGCGAAGATATGCTGATCTCTTTCAACCTCACTCTGACTGTCACTATGGTCTAAAAAAAGTAATGAACACCTTCGTCCCGCCTATTCTCGAGACCATATTATGTAAACAAAGTCATGACGCCCATGACCCCGGGAGCAGAACGTCTCGCACTCTAAGCGGAGCTGACCTCCGGTCTGTCCTCCTACCTTCAACGCCTCAGTGACCAGGTAGGTTACTAGTAGGGTTGTGCCGATCGTGATGGTTGACAGGAATCACGATGGGAAGCAACCATCGTGATGCCACGCCCCCACATGCCAGTCACTAATTCCTGGTGTAACAGGCTAAAACATAAAAAAAACCTTTCCCTGGAAATGAAATTGAGCCTACTTTAAAGGCTGTCAGCCAAACAGTTATCACGTATTAGTCTACCGTCTTGTAAAATAAAAGACTTATTAGTCTACCGTCTTATTCAAATAATTCCTGACTGTGACGTGAATGTGTAATTGTCTTTTTGTAGCCTACATGTCTCACAGGCCTGTAGCCTACATTCACAGAGAGATTCACACCCTTATTCAATTCCTTTCACCTCCATCCAAAAAAGGACAGGTGAGTGTGTCACACAGTCCTGCATGCAAGCCCTCCTCCCCTGGAGAGACTGAGCTTTCCTATGCAAGGGGGCTTCGCTAGGAAACCTTCCTCACAGACGGCAGGTGGTCTCCACAGATGCATGCCTGACTGGATGGGGAGCTGTCTGGGAGGGCAGGACAGTGAGGAGAGTGTGGCATCCCCCTTGGTCCTTGGAGCACATAAATGTGCTCGAACTGAAGGCTATTCACCTGGCTCTCAAGGTATTACAAGGATACAAGGAAGTTTATTGTCACATGCATATAGTTACTGGATGTAAGAAATGCAGTGAAATTATGTCTGGTGTCAGCCTATTTGTGCATTTATGGGGGGGGGGGGGGGTAAAAAGTGCAGTAGAAGAGGGGTTTAGTAGATTAAGTGGCAAGGGCTGCATAAGAAAGGTGGGGGAGGATTGGGATTGGGGGGGGGGGCACCAACAAGGAGCACCCAAGAGAGTATTGTTACTCTTTTTACACCACAACCACATGCTGGTGAGAACCTCTGCAGTGTACCACATCAACCATCAAGGTGGGACGAAGTCCTTGCGGTGCCTCAAGGTGGCGAGGCAGCTACTGTTGTGGCATGGCCCCTCCTCTCCTCTCGGAGAGCGGTGCACATTCCAGGTGTGGCGAACACGGCGGCAGACCTTCTCTCCAGGACAGGGGCCTCTCCCGGGGAATAAAGACTGCACCCGGACGTTGTCAAACACGTCTGGGTCAACTATGGGGTAGCCAAGGTCGATCTGTTTACAACATCAGAGATGACTCATTGCCAGCAGTGATACTCTCTAGCAGATCAGGGGGTCGTTTCTAGAAAAGTTAGCAACGACGTTGCTCAACCACCATTGTACGACGCAACTTGCGACCAAACAACGACACTGTTACACCTGTTTCCAGAAAGCATCGTACCTGTGTCGCAATTCGCTACCTCCGACGTTCGAACACCATAGTTCCAACAACGTTGTTGATGATGCAGCGATACATATCATTGGTGGAAACAGTGGCAACGTGTAATACCCCACCCCCTAGAAATGTTCTGTCACGGCCTATGTCGACATGTTTCTAATCTAAACCGAGTGATAAATGCTGGTAATGGTATTGTCATTGCCATCAGCCAAAACCTAAACCTATTGCAAGCATATAATTACAGTTAAAAACAGTTAACTTAAGCAGACCAATATGAGTCATTATTTGTGTTACATATCTATGTGTTGGAAAAAATATATAGCCTGGACAAATATTTGGGTATCCCATAGGTTATCAACTGTCTCGTGGCTTAACGGCAGCGCGTTGGTGCACTGCGCTCTCGGCCGGAGTTCGCATCCTATCTCTTCTTTTCATCTCTGAGTAAGAGTAGGCCTACGAGACACAACAATAGGTTTTGACCATACATATTTATGTATATAGTTACTCTACATCGAGAGACCATAGGTAGGCTACAATACATCAGTCAAAAACAATTGAATCTACGTGTCACACTAGTTCACCTGCAGGTAGCGAGAAGCAAGAGGACAATCTCACATAATAAGAAAATCGAACCTACAACGTTGGGATAATAAGTCATCTGCTTTAGCCACTACACCATTTAACACTACTGTTGTCAGGGACTGTGAAGATTACAATACTAAAAGCAAGGCAATACTTTAATTAACATAAATAGCAAGAATGAGCCAAGTAGGGGAGCAGTGTCTTAATCAAAATTAAGATACAGGATAGATCAATCATTGAGTCACGAGATAAACATCCCCTTCGCAAATTTTGGTTAGGCGGTTGTGATTTTTGGTTAGGCGCTCCGGACACCAACAGGAACTACCAAGGAACGACACAATTGCGACTGCCTAGGGACAGTAGTTCAAACGACCAAACTTTGCGTCCTTGTTTGCGATTGAGAGTTCAAACTACCCTTTCTAGAAACACCAAATCCAAGAACGATGGAGCGAACTACCAAGGTTGCGACGCAAGTTAGCAAACGATGCTTTCTAGAAACGACCCCCTGGACGACAGTTTGGGCCTGGATGCTCAAGAATGGCCAACAGGATTGTTGTACACTTTTCCTTAGGTAATCTGAACCAAGACCAGGCTTAAGGCACAATTAAGGTGTACGTCTCTGCCATCTCAGCATTTCATAGGGGCTTTAATGACAGACCGCTAGGCCAGCACCATTGGTGGGCCAATATATAAAGGGGGCCCGCCGTTTACACCCAGGCCATACATTGCGAGCGCCGAGCTGGGACGTGTCGTCCTTCTCTAGGGCTCCATACGAGTCTATGGCAGGGGCAGATTTGAAGTCCCTGTCTCACAAGACTGCATTTCTTTTAGCTTTATGCTCTGCAAAATGGGTTGGAGAGCTGTGCGCACTCTCAGTTAGTGATGACTGCTTACAGTGAGGACCAGATGGCACTGCGGTGTCCCTGTGTATCAAAATAGTTAATCGAAGTAGCCACAGGTTGAAATTGCAGCAGGTGCCGGTAGTGCAATTTGTACAAAAATAACACAATGTAGAAGCTTCAGAAATATACAATATTGCATGGATATCTAAGTTAACGATAAGTAAGTTATTTTCAAATCATCGATTGCTCAAAGAGGAGAAAGCTAGGCAGCGAGAATAGAGCTTTATATAACGATACGGGGGCAATACCAACGCAAAACTGTCACGCCCGTAACGCCAACTAAATATGGATGTGACAGTTTTGCGCGGAATTGCCCTGGACCTCTTCTACATATTCTGAGACAGGCGATTTTTAAAAGCGCCAATTTGAAGCACCTCTACTAGACAAAGCATATATTTTGAGCAAGCATAGGGTAGGCTAGGCCCATTCAACAGTGAACTGAGACCACAGAATATTTTACGATTTAAGAAGGCAATATGATTGATCCACCACAATCTAGTTAAGGCACTGCCCAACAACGTGATGTTCCTGGGTTTCCAGGATTTCGGGTCAACATAAAAAAACTAAAAAAATAAAATTTAACTTGCTGATTGATGGGTTCAAGGAACCAGCTGTGCAATATCCATCCTTGTCTCAGCTCAAATTTTATTTTAAGTTCACGTTAAGATCTTAAAAATAACCAAGGCTACTCAGTTTTTCTCCCCAATTACTCTTATCTTGCCTTATTTCTTCTCATTTCGAATGTTGCCTCTTAGGCTACTTATTTTATTTCACATTAACATTAGGCCTAGGCCTACACCTAGGCTCCATCCATCCATCCATTCTAATATTATATATATATACCTTTTCTTGAGGAAATTTTCCGTAACTGGACCTCACTGAAGATTAATTGAATACCCCTGGCCTACATGATAACAAGAATTCAGTGATGGAGCAGGTAGGCTATGTGTGACATGCCATGCTGACTATGATGATTATGATGACTTATTAATTGCTATAATGTTTTTTTTACATTAATACACAGGATTAGATGTTAAAATCCCTTGTGCCAAAATCCAAGGTAAAAACACATTCAGAAGCCCCTGCTCAAGTTTAACTTTAAAAAGCACACTACCCACAAATCCGCCAACAAATGGTCACAAGCACAATGCAAATGGCCTATCCAACAGCAGTAGCCTATATAGTATGCGGCATGTCATTGGGGTTATCAAGTGGGCACCCTCATTCACCGATGTTTCGTTAAGTTAGGCCCACGACACCTCATGAAGGCTTAACAGTGAAACCAGCGTCCTGGAGACACTCCCCTCCATGCTACCACCATATTACCACATTGCTTCCCACATTCTACATTCTGCTGCGCCTGGCCATCTAACCCCAGGCCTATGACCATTAATATTCTCCCTCCTTGGCTGACTGGCCTCTCTCTCTGCCTCAGTGCTAGAACTTACCTCAACAACAGGGGTACTGATGTCCTGCGAACTGTGGGTTTCTTCCTGTCGCTGGACTTCAACCGACTGACTTGATGCACTTCTTAAGAAATAGCTATCAATGTGGGGACCCTGTGTTCCCTCTACCAAGCACTTCTTTTTCCCTTGATGAATTTTCAGGCCCTTTAGACTTGTAACCTTCTGCCAACCACACACACACATCTGCAGCTTTTTCTCAGTTTTCTCTGAACTAATGGCTTCCACAAACATGTTTTCCTTACTCGTAATCAAATTCGTTCCAGGGTCAGTAACCATGTCTATCACAAGTGAGTCATCTTCCGCCCCTGCTCTCGCTGACTCTAGGGGTATTTTTTCATTATGTCGTACTGTAGCTTAGTAGGGTGCAGCCCATAGCTTAGTGAAGCCTGGGCTACTGCCACAATGAGCTGCTAACCCATTGTAGCCCCGGCGGGGTCTATTCCCTCCTGTCAGCCGTCTTTCCGTGCTGTCACAAGGTCTTTCCCTAGTTGCCAGCTGCCCTATTCACAGCAGTCACTAGCCTACGCTAGCTTCAGCATTACATTAATACACAGGATTAGATGTTAAAATCCCTTGTGCCAAAATCCAAGGTAAAAACACATTCAGAAGCCCCTGCTCAAGTTTAACTTTAAAAAGCAGTGATGATATGGTAATCAAAACATAGTAAGGCCATGTTGTGATTATGATAACAAATAGTGAAACTTACGTTTTGTAAATGAATGATTAGCGGACAGCAAATTAGTGTCAAATCGACGTTAATTGTTGTTCAGATTGACCCAATTGGCCCCAAATTCAACACTGACGGCATAAGTGGTGGTTGGTCTCTCAAAGTAGAGAGTTGAAAGGGCGAAGACATTAAAGGGAATAAGTTAATGTAGGCCTACTGTTCTAAAATGTAGCCTACCAGCAATGTAGGTAGGTATAACCTACAGGAATAAAATATTTTCAACAACAGGCAACAGACTTGCCCTGTTTATTTTGTGTTGTTTTAGTTGTCCTATAGCGATAAATGGTATAAATTACAATAAGGTCTACCACCATCTAGGTGATTTAGTTCTTTTAAACTTCAGTATTTTTTTGGTGCTGCTATCAATTGAGCATTCCATTAAATGTGGCCTATTGTATCATTTCAAATGCAAAAATAGCAGAAAATCTTCTTTCATAATTGCTTGTATAGCCTACTTGAATATTGAGATGATGTGCTCCATGGCTAACTATGATCAGTCAGAATGATAATAATTGAGGCAGAGAAGATTTGGCAAATTTGTCATGGATGCAACCCACATTCTCCGCTCTGCTGCTCAAGTGCATGTTCCTTACAAATGGGGCAGCAATTGAAAGGGAACTAAACAGACTTTCCAAGGGTGTAAGATGTATTGCCAATGTATTGTATTGTTACCACAGAGAAATAATCTACCAAACACAAATTTCCTTACTTTTTGTGCTAAGTTTATAAGGGTAATGCAAGGATTTTGTATTTAATTAGGTGTGCCCAACCAATTTGAGGGCCACTTGGGCCAAATATGCCAGGGCCGATTTTTTTGTGCCAGTCCGTCCCTGCTCAAAGATAACTTACACTGACAACGCCATTGCAGATCCGGGAGCCCTCCTGCATGGCTATCAGGACAAATGCGGTCATGGAAGCATCCGAATCCGTCCCAAAGACATCCCCCTACAAAGAGACATGTCAACATGCAGTTTAGTGAATATCTACACTAGAAACAACCACAATAATGAAAACAACAATAATAATGTGCAATTGTTGACATTAAAAACAGTAAAAAAAGAATGGTAACACTTTATTTTAATGTGTCGCTGTTACAGTGTACCTACCTAATTAGGTACAGTGGTACAACCTGTGTAACAACATGTACTATCAGGTACTATCATTGTACTTGCATTATGTATTTGTGGGTACCTACATATAGTTGTTACATTGCAATACTGAATGCTTTTACAAAACCTTGCCAATTTGCCTAAATTTTCATCAGAGGCAAAGAGCTGACCTGAGACCTGCTGGATGGGGTAAATCTGGTCATGATAGATTTGATATACAAACCATTCTTAGCTCCAGTCAAGGACTCATTGTCTTCAGTGTACATGTAACAGCTGTGCTGCTACAACCTTGTTACTCTTTGATACAGTGGAATAAACCTATTAAGTGTACCAGTTAATTACTTACATGTACATATGACATGTATGTTATGTCTTCAATGTGATGGAACAGGTCTACTAATTCACTACATAGTACATACAGTATATCAACTGTGTTGGTACACACTTATTGCTCTTTGATACAGTGGCATAAACCTATTAAAATGAAGTGTGCCAGTTAAGTACTTACATGTACATATTATATACATCCTGCCAATGTCATGTATCCTGTAATTGATGTGTTGAAACTAGTCTGCTGTTACACCACAAAGTACATGCGAATTAGTAGACCTGTTCCAAGACATCGAAGACACAACATACATGTCATATGTACATGCAAGTAATTAACTGGTACACTTAATAGGTTTATTCCACTGTATCAAAGAGTAACAAGCTGTTACATGTACATTGAAGACAATAAGTTTAGTTTAATTTTTTTGTTGTTATGTTTCATGTTATGAAACATTGTGCAATAAGGGGTCATTTCTATAGGATGTTTTTGCATTTACATTTTAACAGAAAAAAAGGATATAAGATTGTTCTATTGAAGACGAACGGAGGATCAACATGTTAAGATAAATTGTGGTTTATGCAGTGGAGAGCATACAAAATCGGGGTCAAATGTCATACTGTTATTCTTGCTGGTTTTTTTTTCTATATTCATATTTTTATAGACACTCAAGATGCCACAGGATGAGGATGAAGATGAAACTCGGTGTAAAACATGAAACGGTGTAAATAATGTCACCCATCAGCTGGTGAAATTATCTATGGTCCAATCACCACAGGGGTGCCCCAGGGCTCAGTACTGGGGCCACTTCTTTTTGGTATTTATACCATCTCACTGGATCCAATTATCCGCTTGCACGACTTTTCATCTGCTATACAGATGACACACAGCTCTATCTGTCATCCCTACCTGATGACCCCTTGGTCGCATTAGATCCAAATTGTTAATTCTTACCTACAAAGTAGTCACTGACTTGCACCCTTGTACTTGAATGGCCTTATTCAGGCATATGTGTCACAACCTCTCGACCGCTGCACTCATCTAATTAACGCTGCCTGGCTCTGCTACCCATACACTCATGACAATCCAAACATTTCTCTTCGTTTTTCCCTGTTGGTGGAATGTGCTACCAGTTCCTCCCAGGGCAGGGATATCCATCTACAGCAGGGGTGGGCAACTAATTTCCCTAAGGGGCCACATGACAAACTGGGACTGTTGAGGAGGGCCGGACCCAAAATACCGAACTCAAGTCTGAACTCAATTCTGTTCAATTCTATTCTGTTCTTGTATAACATTAAGTAAATCATGTGGTTTTGATTGCTACTCGTAAGAACAGATGGAAAATGTGAGGGAGACGATTAATATATGTCCAGTATTTAATCCTCATTCTCGAAAATTATTATTATATCCATCTGCAGTATCTTCAAAAACCTCCTGAAGACCCAACTGTTCTGAGAGTACGTCCTCTCTTACCACTGCTAACAGCTGGACATGCTTACTCTAGCACTTACCACTACCTTCTTCCCTATCCTGACTATCCCTCTTCTCCCTCCCTTGGCTTTGCTTGAACTGTTATTCTATTCTATGCTAGTCGTACTTATTGCTGCACTAACAATATCATAGTGGGACTGTACCTTTATTGTACCTTCATTGTTATAAGTTGTTGTAAGATAAAAGTGTCGGCTAAATGACTAAGCCTAAATGTAAATCCCTAACCAGGAAATCTGCTTGGACAATACCTCATATTGGCCAATAACGTATGACAAGAAGGACAGGTGCAGAGTTCCTAGGTGCACAGCAACACCCAGAGTGTACAGGTAGTTCCTGGAGGATGAAGGAATTGATGCCATTGACTGTCCCCCACACTCCCCTGAGTTAAATCCAATAGAGCACCTTTGGGACATTATGATTTGCTCCATCTAACACATGCACCACAGACTGCCAAAGAGCTCTGATCTGGGAGCAGATCCCCCAGGACACCATCCGCCGTCTCATTAGGAGCATGCTCCGACATCGTCAAGCATGTCGGGGCCATACAAATGTATCAATCGGTAAACCAGGTGTCACATAGGGCCCCTTGTCTCTCAGGTTTATAATGTTTACTGGGACGAGATGATTCTGAAGTGTAAATCTTGCCCCATTAGCTCTGATAACACAGCTCTTTACCAATAGGTTAAAACATGAAAGTTCATTCACAAACATGCAAGCCTCTCATCATCCAAATAAGTAGTACTGGTACAAGAGTCCCTTAACTTTTTTTAGTATAAAATGTTTTATGGCATTTGTGTGTTCTAAATAATTTGTTGAATAAAATGCTTAGAAGAGGGTTTTCTTATTTGATTATCCGGAACTGGTTTATGCTATGTGACACAAATCATGTCATTTTGAGGATGAGATGAGCTTGATTTAACTTTTACTTTAGACAAAGGTGTGTTTACTTTTGACATAATGGCACAGTAGGTAATAATATCCTGTTGTGTGCTACAGGTTTGAGGAAACTCCACAATATGTTCATATCTGATCCTCTGGACAGTGACCAGAGGTCATATGTGAAAGCAGCTATACATTATACACGTAACTGCATGCATAAAAGATTCATCACTATTGTGATATGGGCCCCTGTATTTGCTAAACTGAAATGGACAGAACAACACTCAACATGACAACCTACTGAATCTATATAACGAAGAACAGCAGTCTCCATGAAGATGCCATCTGGCTGCTGCCTGTTCAAGATCAGCCACTTGAGGGCGCTGCAGATCACATTGTTGTCAACGCTGATGATGTCACTGGCCATGGAGAAGACTTTAGCTACATAAGCTGTGAGCCTGCCAAGGGTAATCAGAATCAGCTTTATTGGCCAGGTTTGCATACACAAACAAGGAATTTGACTCCGGTTAATCTTTGCTCGCAAGTACAATATTCACATTACAGTGCATATAAGGATACAAAAAAAAAGAAACATAAAGGAGTATAAAGAATAAAAACAGAACAGTAAGAATAGAATGAAGGCAGTATGTCATCCATGTATTACTTTTGCAAGGATGGCAGGTCAAGTAAGTTTGAATCAACAAGAGCAGTGGAAAAAAGCCTTTCACATCTTGATTTGTAAGATCTGAAAAGCAAGTAATAAATATAGATAGATAGATAGATATATAGATAGATAGATACTTTATTGATCCCCAAGGAGAAATTCAAGATCTCAGTAGCATACAGACATCACACACAACATACACTTACAGCAGAAAAAGTAATATAAAAAACTCCATTCTACAATAAAGACAGTAGAAGATAAACATGATACAATGTTTATAAAACATTATACAAATACTAAATACTAAATATACTATATAAACTAAATCAAATATCAACATGGTGTGCTTAAAGACTGATTAGGCTTACTCACCATGTTCCAGGGAGTGTATTGGTGTATACTGCATAATATCCATCTGGTTTGCGGTGATTGGAAACCTGATTGTTATAGCCTAGAACACACAAAACAAACAAAATGCTATATTGCTATATATGCTAATTTACAACAGTCTTTGTAATAGTAAACTAGACTGCGTTCTTTCTTACCCAATATTTATGTAGTTTTTTTTATTCTTAATTCATTGTGAATCATACTGGATCCAACTATCTCCTCGCACAAGCCCTACAGTATTTACATGGACACTTTTAATCTGATTAAAACGGAATCAAGTGGAATAAAAATGCCTCATGTAAAAGGTGCCGTCTCGGGAGGAGGTTGTGTTGTTTGTGTTAATGCTTAAATTTAAATTCATTAGCAGACACTAATGTGCAAAAAATGTACATTATATTTTAACAAAGGACCAAATGAAATACGCCAGAGGGTAGCTCACCCCTCCCTTCAGTATTCCCTGAGAAATGTCACGCAGAGTTTCGTATTTGTTTGAGGGACAGGCTGCCCCCCACTTTGTTTGTTTCCCATTTTCAGAGCCTGTGCTGCCTGCAGAGACTGAATTTCTCTGAATTTTACAGTGTTCTCACATAATAGGCAGCTAGCGGTCATGAGGAGATGATTGCTGAATGTCACACAAATTTTATGGGCTTCAAATTGCATAAAATCCTAGCCTGCTCATCTCATTAAGATGGGGTCTGGGAACTACACATTTATTTTCTCGTATTTGAAACGTGGTTTATGAATGCCCAGAGTCATTTATTAGGCGCTACGAATGTCTATCAAATGCGTCTGTACGTAGTTCATAACCGCTTTGTTGTGTCGTCATCGTCTTGCTGTCCCCTCTCCGTTCTGTGATTGGTTCCTTTGTTGAGGTGAAAACGAAGTCCATGGAATCCAGGCTGCTCGTGTGCGCAAGGCAGCAAGGGTAAACCCTGGCTAGTAAAATCCCTGACTGCACCTTCAACATCTCAACCAATCGGATTCAGCCCGATCCGACTACATTTCCAATCGGATCGAGAGAGATGGTGTAGTCCGTTCTGATAATTGATTGAAAGATCCACCCATGTAAACAAGCTCTCTGAATGTACTCCACATTTCTTCTTTCTGCGCTTGTGTTCCATATGTAAGTGATAACGGCCGCCGAGATGTCCGGTTATATGGAATTAATGAATTAGAGGCAAATAACTGTTTCTTCCGCCGAGTCCATTAAAGGAACCATATGTAATATTGTGGCAAAAACTGGTACTGCAATAACTTTCAAATTACTGTAGAGCGGTGTATCCCCTCCCCCCTGACTCGAGGTTGCCAACCCGGATGCCAAAACACTACTGACTTTGTGATTAGTAGATAGGTGGAGGGTGGCGCATCAGGCCAAAACACAACTTGACATGTCAAAACACAACATCAACATCTGAGGGGCTGCAACTTCACTTTTTAAATGACAATATCCTGGCCGGACTATATTGTCAGTGATATAAGTATTCGAAATTAACATGATGTCTTATGTCTAGTGACATATCAGGGCCAATTTATGATTAATTGAAATACATTTCTTACATACGGTTCCTTTAATTCTGTATAATGGGACACCTCAAAGGCCATTATTCCCCGGTTGCCACTAGGCAATAATCATGCCTTCATAGCACGCAAAGGAAACAATTGGTTACATTTAAAAAGAAGCTGATTTGTTCAGTTTGTTGTACAACTTCCTTTGGTCCTCCTAACAGTGATAGCAGTGGACAGTGGATCACTGCAGTGGAGCAGTAGTAACTATTTCAACTATGGTTACCATTCATAAGCATTGATATGGAACGGTGGACTTTTTTACCACACTGCAAAAAATCATAGAATTTTAGAATGTAAGTGAGAGAAATAATGTTACATCAAGCACATGATTTAAGTTTGTTTGACCTTGTTATATGTGGAAATCTTCTTGTTCTATTGGCAAATCTTGTGAAAGTGAAAGTTGCTTGGTTTGTGGAACTATAGAATACGTTAAATTATCTGGCAAAATTTGCCAATAGAACAAGAAGACTGTATACCTTGTTGTTACACTATGCTCTATTTTCTTTGCATTTTGCCATTTGTTCAGGTAAGGAAAGGGGTGTTACTTTAAGTCTTGCCTTTTTTAATAAAGTTGATAGCCGTATCACGTTTATCAACACCCACTGTTTCCCACTGCTTGGTTTTGTCCAGGTAATGGGCTGCAATGACGGGCATGGTTGTAGAAGCCATATTCTGTTCAGAACACCCAGATGGCTGTCGGATTAAGTTCTTCATGACCTCTCCACTGATGGCCTTCTCAATGGTAACACCCAAGTCATCACCTAGAAGAAAAAAAAAAACACAGGCAAAAATGCATAGCAAGGAAATGCACATTATTCATTGTTCTTGGTTAAATGTTGCAGCCTTATTTGTAGACATGTGACAAACCAGAAACTAAAAACAAAATCATCCCATTATCTGCTCCAGTAGACTATATTTTCCTTTGCTAGATTGATCAACGGGTTTTTATTGGCAGTGTCTATATGCTCACACACACACACACACACACATTCATTAAATTCCATCTCTCACATCCCAACACTTACTCAATCCCAGTTACTTTCTCAACGACACTTATAAGTTGTTATAAGATGTTTTTCAGTCGAACCTTTGTACTGTTTTGATATTTCTGCTATGTAGCATCTCATTGGAGCAAACTCATTGGAGTTAAATACAGTAATTTCCTGTGTATTAGCTGCATTGTGTGTAAACCGCAAAATAACTTGTACTTTGTATTTTAAAAACACAAAAAGTATTTTTGTGTTTTCAAAATACAAAGTACAAGTTATTTGGATACATGCTGTGACTATCAGTTCATAACATTTTCAATAGTTTACCTTGAACTGTGATGTATGTATTCGCTGGGCTGTCAAGTACTTTCTGTTTTGAGTCTATAGCAAGGATTGTATTTGTCTGGATTCCACCTGTTAATGTAGAAGAACATGTAACATCTTAATAAAACCTCATTGTTAATATGTTATGCATAGTAAGAACAGCAGATAAATTAAGTTATGAATACTTATTTCTGTATAACATGCTCAGCTACAAAGCCCTAGAGGGATCATTGCAAGATATTTGTTGGTAGGCCTATATATCCAGGAAACGTGTGCATATTTTACAAAATTGTGTGCTCATTTTACTAAATCGTGCACACGTTTTACTAAACAGTGCGCTCATTTTACTAAATTGTGTTCTCAATTTAGTAAATCGTGTGCACTATTTAGTAAATAGTGCGGACGTTTTACTAAATAGTGTGCTCATTTTAATAAATTGTGCTCTCATTTTAATTGTTGTAAATTGACTGCACAATTTACTAAAATGAACGCACATTCTCTCGATACACAAAAATATCTTGAAATGACATCTCCTGGGCTCCGTACTCAGCAGTGAGGAAGAAGGAACACATCATTCGAAAATACTGAAAATATGACTTTTACAATTTAGATGAACACATTACCATTGGGGTCCAACACAATTGTTTGTGAAACTTTTTCACGAACACCGTCACTCTGGAAGGAAAAGTGAGGCATTATCAAAATGTTAATGGTACCATGCACTTTTAAAAGAGATAAATGGTTGTTTGTTTCTCCACTAAGCATTAAAGGGGTGACAGAACTTTCTAATAGTTTATTTTAACTTATAAGATCTGCATGATACAACTGACGTCTAGTTTCTATCAAGTTTTTTGCCAAGCAGTGTTAATTTCGATGATAATAATGCTAGCCACCAGTTAACCTTGCTAACGTTTTGCGGAGCCTACCCTAACTAACCGACAAACTCCCTTAATAAATTAACTACATTTATTGCACACTTGAAAGAAAATGTCTTCAAAAGTATGTTGAAGGTGGTTACATTTATTTCCATTCCAATAACTTCACAAACTACATTTCCGTTTGCACTTGTAGGCTATGCTGATTTTCTTGTCTCATTTTCCTACAGTTTACTGTTTTAAACCGTACTATTTCTTATCCTGGACTGCCACCTACTGGATAGAAAAGGCAACAGTAATTATGTATTAATCTTATATATTAATCTACAACATGTTTGAATGGTCAAAAAAAGAAGAAATCATAGGGGGTATTCCAAACATTACCTTGGTGTTAGGGTAGCCTACTCTGCACGTCATTGACAGTGAGTAGTAACTTCAGTCATTTGCATTTATCATGCTAAATATCTGACACCAGGCACTATGCTGATGCCTGAGCCGGGAAAATTATAATAAAAGAGAGAGACGTTGAACTTTAGTCTGTAATGTTGGTTTTGGCTCTTCATTGATTCTCTCATCTGCCAACCTTGTTTTTAAGATGTTCTTAGCAAAAATGAATGCATGCGATTAATTTACATTAATTAATCACAGAGTATGTAATTAATTAGATAATTTTTTTAATCGATTGGCAGCCATAATTTCAATAATAGTGTAATTCATCTTGAAAGAATGTCATATGCATTGCATATCATTCAGGGAGAATGCATATCTTTTTCAGGGAGCATGTATATTTTTCAGGGAGAGCAGGCCTTATGCTTATTTTATGTGAAATTCTTTTGTGAAAAAGCCACGGTCAGTGTTTTTGACATAAGAATAAAATAAAATACATGTTTTGGTAACGCTTTAGAATAACATGTGCTTATAAGGTATTAACAGTGCATAATAAGCAGTTAACAATTCATTACTAACAGTTAGTTAACTGTTGTTATCCTTTAATAACATTAACTAACTGTTAACATGCAGCTTGTAAGTGTTAATAAGCAGCCTTTTAAGTTACTTACAAGCACATTTTTTAACAAAAAAAAGCATAACTGGTATGATATACCAGTAACATTATTGATATTCCATTAACATTATTTGAATATAGAATCAACATGAACAATACTACAGACAGGAATGTAGCTCAGTAAGTAGCAGATCACTCTATGACACAGAAGACCTGGGTTCAATTCCTGCTAGCTGCAGCAATATTGAAGGTGCATTTCTCACAGCTTAACCGAGCTAGATAGATAGATACAGTAGATATAGATAGAAGGTCGGGCTTGTGGAACTATAGGCTACATGGTCCTCACTTTAGATTGGGGGCCTGCAAAATTTACTACAAATAGGTAAGAAAGGTCTTATAACAAGCGTATATGTTATCCACCTCTTTGTCTTATACACCATTAACAAGCATATACAAGCTGCTTGTTAACACTTACAAGCTGAATGTTAACTGTTAACACATGTGCTTGTAAGTAACTTAAAAGGCTGCTTATTAACCAGTGCCGGTTCAGACCTCCATGTGGCCCTAAGCAAAATCCTGCTAAGGGGCCCTCCTACCTGAACACTGAGCGCCAAATTGTAACCATTTTTTTACAGTATCGTCTGACACCTCAGTGCTCCCAATACAATCATACCACCCCATTTTGGATGTCTATGGAAGTTACCAACTATAATGTTTTTCCCTATAAAGGACTATGAGAAAGAAACATAATTGTGTGTGAATCACCTTCACACAGCAATAAATGACCAGTCTCAGTGTCTGGGCTGTTTGCTTTTGATGCTTTCTGTACATATCCCCTTGCAAAAAATAACTGAAGTTTTTCCAAGTACAGTTCAGTTACAGTATACCACAGTAGGCTACAGTGCAGTATTTACTGCATTTCTGTAGTAAAGTACATTACTATGCAGTAATGCAGTTTTTTGTGTCTAAAATACTGCATTCCCTGCATAAGAACTGCAAATATTTTCTCAAAAACTGCTGTTTTCATACTCAGAAATCTGCAGTTTGACACTTGAAGTAATGCAGTTTTTTGTAAGGGTCTGGTTGTGCTAGTAGCCTACTGGCTGACTGTTCTTCACCTGTGTGTCTGTAGTAGGCTACTTGCCAAAGACATAGGCTATGAACTGGCTCCCCTGATTCTCTTATTATTTCAATATTTCTTTTCAAACGTAGACTATTTTAAACAATCATTTTAATATTTCATATACTGTAGGTCTAATTTACGATGTGCATCTATTGTCCATGCACAGCGAATCAAAGTTAATATAGGCCTACTTTCCATTTTGAATACGTTCAGTATGCTATAAAGCTTGACTAAAACATTGTAAAACAATTAGTTATTTAAAAAATGTATGGGAAGAGTGAAATCAACTATTACTTTTGACGGGTCCTCGCATGTTTCTGCTGAAAAACTGCTAGTTTCATCCCGAGCTGCACGTAACGCATTTAAAGATGCGGTCATTTTTTTTTTAATGTAGCCAGTCGCCCGCATTCAAACAAACGGATTATGCGATTATATTTCACAACTTTGCGAAGTACTGTGACTGGGAAAGGCTGGCAAGCAAGCCGCAGACAGATCAGGGGATTCACTAGGCCTATGCTAGACCAGCAACACGCGCTGGAGAGACGCATGTTGACATCAAACCATGGAACGAACGCAAGTTTACCCGACTGCTGTTCCCGCTGACATTCTCGTGGCGTTTCTTCCGTTTTTCATGCCCTGAATGGTAATTCGGTTTCATGTTCATCTTCTTAATGTATGAGGCACTGTCGCTATAACTGTATAGGGCCTTACTAACTTGTCTGTCACTAGCTTGACTCAAGAGGAGACGGGAGAGGGGGCCTTCATTAACTTGCGGGGCCCTATACAACTTGCGTAGTGTGCGTATAGGGAGAACCGGCCCTGTTATTAACACTTAAAAGCTGCATGTTAGTTAATGTTATTAAAGGATAACAACAGTTAACTGTTAGTAATAAGTTGTTAACTGCTTATTATGTACTGTTAATACCTAATAAGCACTTGCTATTCTAAAGCATTACCCATGTTTTGTATTACCACCGTTAAATCTGTGTATGTGTACCATTCCATAACAGACTAATGGATACATCCAATGACCGGAAATTCTGAAGAAACATTTAGTCAACTGTAGTCCACTGTAGATTTAGTCAAGTAAAATCTGCTAATATTTGGTCTACTAAAACTAGACTAAGACTGAAAGACTTCAGACTAGACTAAGACTAAAATGTATGATATTTAGTTGACTAAAACTAGACTAAGACTAAAAGATTTCAGATTACTATAATACGACTAAAACTAAATAGACTAAGACTAAATCAGAATTTGCTGTCAAAATTAACGCTGTTGCCAAGCGTGGATGTGAATATGTATCATTTCAGTTAGAAATATCTACAATTTCATTCTGACTAATCTGACTAGATTCTGACTGACTCCGCTCTTTAAATCACCTTAATTCAAGAAATACTTTACATGTTCTTTTTCAGATATCTTAAATTAAGTTTTGACTAGGCAAAATGACTTTGTATCTGTAACTGGAATTATGACTAGTCAAAATGGTGTTGTAGATATCTCAAACTGGAGTTAGGGATCGTCATAATTGAAGTGTAGATATCTATTATCAAGTTATAGATATCTTGAAATTAATTTTGATTAGAGATCTCTGAAATTGGAAATATCTATAAATGTAATTCTGCCTTGTCAAAATATAACTACATATATCTTTAATTAGAGTTTTGACTAGGCAAAATGACGTTGCAGATATCTGTATGCAAATTAGGCCTGCATCCCACTTTGGACGGCAAATTAGGCCTGCATCCCACTTTGGACGGCAAATTAGGCCTGCATCCCACTTTGGACGGCAAATTAGGCCTGCATCCCACTTTTTCTTAATGCTGCAGCCCGTTCTCTCTCTGCGCCATTTTCTTTTCTTTTTTTTCAATTACAGCCAATGCCATGACTGCTTCTTTCTTCTTCCATTCATAGAAATAAGGAAATGAACCCACTTCTTCTTTGAATACGGCGGGGAGGGGAAATAATGTATTTATGGATAAAATAGAGCAACGTCATGCACAATAATTTGCACTAGTCATAATGACTTTGAAATATCTTTAACTTTCATTCTGCCTAGCCAAAACTGAATTACAGATATCTGCAAGTGTCATTTAAGATGTGTGACTAGTTGAATGTAATTTTCAATGACGTCATTGCAGATATCTCTATCTGTTGTTTCGACTAGTCACAATTACGTTACAAATATCTTGAATGACAATTCCAACTATTCAAAATGTAATTCTGGCAGGGAACTTCAAAATCTCATTGTCCTTCGTAAGGAAATCTCACAACTTGAAACTGCCGCTGTAAAACAGGTGAATCACAACAAAGCTAATAGATGATGACAACTTGTCGGCTGCACCTTATTTAGCTCTGGTCTGTAGCTTTGTAACGCCCCTGAAATTTAGATGTGGAAAGACTCTGAGCAATAATGAAACAATAATAAAGCAATAAAACTTAGCTTTTAAATGTTAAAAAGGGCTTGCCATAGAGAAGAGGTTCTGTAGTAGTTGCTGTAGTCAGAGCTGCCATCAGTGAGAGAGCACAGGTTTAGGTTGATGGCATTCTAATTGTTTATTACCCTATTATGATGTCACAAAGCCAATGTGAAGTCTATGGAGAAATTTTGGTTTTTATTTAATATCTCAAAAAGTAAAAATCACAGAAATAGTCATAGCAGACAAATTGGATCTACGCGTCAAAGTTTGAATCAAGTTTCTACGATAAGTGGTTCAAGTCAAATTATAGCCGTAAGAATCTAACTATAAAGCTTTTTGAATGCATATTTCAAAATATGCTTATTTACGTAGGACGTTTATCGCTGCACTGCACTGTTTCCAAGGGGACCAGTTTCAGGGGAGCTCCATCCCATGGATCGTGTACTGACAGGTCTCACTTTGATGATAGTCAGTCGCAATTTAAAAAACAGCTTAGATTACTGGAGAACCGCTTGTGGGTTAAGATGCAAGATGATTATCATGTCTGACCTCAACAATAAAGACTCCCTGTATGCAGTTTGCTTGCATAAAATTATTACGTGGATTTTGCAACAACACGCCAACAAACACGGGTAGGCCTATGTAGTGACCACTCAAAATAAAAGTGTGCAATAAACTGCCTAGCTCAGGCTACTTTGGACTTGAGACTTTGACTAAACAAACGACAATTCCGACTGCAAGGTTCCAAATTGAAACGAGCGATAGGCTAATGCCACATAGCTAGACAACAACAAGTGACAGACTGAGCGACGTCACTTAGGCTATGCTAACTGACTGTTTTTGAGCCACATCGTTGTCAATTTCAAACAATGATGCATCATTCCACAAAATGGTTTGTCTTCAGTATTAGGAAGTTATTCAGTAAGCTTAATACACATTTAGCCTTAACTCAAAACAGTTGTTAGGCTTATGTCATTCTGATCTGTAGAAATGTCACATACAGCCATGCCTAAATGTATACATATGTATTAGAGGCCACATTAATTATTGGCTAATATAGTATTATTGAATGCTTAGCTGGAATGATGTTTCCCTATCATCCTACTTTTAAAACAGGCATACCTGTGGCATGTAATTGGGCTACAGGTTTTCTTCAGGAATGGCATGTTTGAACGGGCACTGCACTAGTAATAATAATAAAAAGAAGCTTTGCATGCACTGTAATAAGAAGACTTCGGATAACAGAACAGTGCATTTTCATGCATGGTAATAACTGCATGAAATAAAGGTTGTTCATAAGTCTCGAAGCTCGAGTCAGAGTCAAGTCTAATGTCTTTTGAGGTAAAGTCACAAGTCAAGTCTGAAGTCACTGTTTTTGCAACTTAAGTGCAAATCGAGTCCAAGTCTAAGACTCGAGTCCCCATCTCTGGACAGCACTAGTCACGCCGTTATGACGTTACCGACTACAAATTTAGTCTTAGAACCATGCAGCTCCTGAAATGGGACACAGCTAATGTGTGTGTGTGTGTGTGTGTGTGTGTGTGTGTGTGTGTGTCAGTCTAATCTTTGCAGCCAACGTTACAATGTATCTTTGTAAACACTATTGCAATGCCTCTTCATATCTGCCTGTTTTAACGGTTATATAGCTACGCTATGACAATGCCGAAGTCATCATTCTCAAAATGATCTATGGCTGTGAGTGAAATGTTTTCAAGCATGTCTGGATAATGGGTAAGGAATGTTCAGAAGACAAACAACAGGCTGCACACGTGTTTTAGGCATAATGCCCTATTATCTGACTGAAAATGCGCGGAACTTGTGCATATTGTAAATATTGTACAATATTTAATCATTTTTCCCGGGGATGACACCCCCAAACCCCCTCTAAGTTTTTGGATAAACAAAATTAAGCCTAATATCTGTGTCTGTCTGACCCGGCACATGTTCACGTTAAACGTGTGTGAGCATGTTAGCTATGGTTGCTTTCCGATCACACTGTAGACACTGTATTCCCTGCTACCTACCCACGGCACATGGTGTAAAATTCACAGGGAACTCGATTGCTAAAATAGTTTTATTTGTAATGCACTGCTAGTCTTAGGTTATCATAAAAATGTTTGGATTCACAAGAGGTGTCCATTCAAAACAATGGAGTGTAATTAGCTTGTCAGCTTGCTAGCTTGCGAGATTACTAACTTGCCAATGTCAAATAGCTTACACAACATTTCAGATGTGATTTGCAATTACAATAAAGGGTTTTATAGAATGTAGAGTGCTTATTTCTCGCTAACTTTAACAAAATCGTTAAAGGTAATTGCTATCGTTTGTCCAATCAAATACCTGAAGATAAATCATAAACAGGTTGGATATGGTTAGAGCATTTAAGGGAGGTTAGGAGGCGAGGTGAGAAGAGAGCAGTGTTTGGATGTACCGTAAAACTCCAAATAATAGCCCAGGCTTTTATTTTCCCAAATCGCCAAACTGCACCGGCTAGTATTAGAGACAGGCGTCTATATGAGACAGGCCTTTAATTCCCTTTACACAAAACTTTTCCTCTGCAAAGATGGAAAATATTATCGAATTAATTATTTCAAACACACTGAATGTCTACCTATATGACTAGGCTATCTGATGACAATTACGGATCATCATTCATTTAGTGTTGAGATGTTGTTCATTGAGTGAGATACAGTAAGATCATAGCCAGAACAGATGAAACCATTTTAATTAAACGTAATCTACAAAGAGATCGTATCACACTGAAAGCTCATATTTTGTCACTAGCAAATAGCCTATATCGGTCCTTTGTCAAATACAGTTGCATTATCAGCCCTGACCAAAACCGTTCAGGAATTATTTATGCAAAAGTGGAACGTTCTTAATGTTTCATTCTCCCTCCTTTTCGGCACGAATGAAACAGCATGAGAGAGCATGAACCATATTGTTTCTCCCGTTTTGTATTTGCCAAATTTGACAACAGTCTACATTCAAAGCATAGCCTACTTCCAGGCGCGCGGGAACATATTTTTGACCAGGGGTGCTGAATAACAAAATAATCATGGATGTCCGACGATTTTTCCCCCAGCATATGATTCGAATTTAGACAGCTAAATACGCCATTTCACCGCCGTGTATGAGTAGGTCTAAGAGTGAGAAGTTTTATAATGCCCTGGGCAGCCACATTCCACTGCAACTATGCGCAGCACTTGCCACTCCGACTCATCAATAAAAACTGTGCGCGCACACACCAGTCCATAGAAGCGCACTTGACTTTACATCATTAACCTATTTCAGTAGGTTATATAGCCAGAGAATGTCCGTAGACGGGCTCTGATATAGCCTAGTCTAAGGTAAATTCCTTTTCTGACTTCTTTCTCTTTATCGCCATGGCATTTAGAATAAAGAATAACGTTCGCGAACCGTTCTGGTTTTGTTGCCAGCATAAAAACAAGCTTACCATCGGCCTATCCGCAATTTTAAACACAAGGGATGAATTTAACGATGACGAAGTCGGACATATAGGCATAGTTCATATTGGAAAAAAAGTTATACAATTTGGAACTCTAGCTTTTCCCCACCGCAGTCTTTTAATGCCATCTAATCATAACGTGCGCAGTCTGCGCCATACTTAAGCCCAAATCACACAAAAGATTCGCAACGAGATGAGCAGCAACTTGATGCAACATTCTAAAACCTTGCAACTGTGACCAGACATGTGAATGCTTTGCGACGGCTTGTAACGACGTGCAACATCTAATTCACACTGCTGTAACCTCCTTTCTGTAACGGTTTCATGTCATTGCGAATCTTTAAACAGACGATCTGACAGGTTTTAGAAGATTAAATACAACCCGAAACTAAAAAAACAGACCAGGCCTCTACTGGAGACCGGCCTTTAACCCAAACCTGTAGCCACGCCAGGCGTTTAAAAGAGACAGGCGTCTCTTAGGGACTCGGCGATTATTTGAAGTTTTACGGTATATGTGATGGATCCTACCATTGTCAGAGAGGCTGATAGCACTAAGTTGCCAGGATGTTATGGAGTCTGTGAAATAACTAATTTCAGTCTTCTCACTAGAGAAAATGAAAGAAAGCCCATGGGAGAAAAGGGTTAAAAATGCTGTGGAAGGGAATATCTATCTATCTATCTATCTATCTATCTATCTATCTATCTGTCTGTCTGTCTGTCTGTCTGTCTGTCTACTGTAATTTCCCAACTATTACCCAAGATTTATATTGCAAAATTTCTTCAGCTATGAGGCTAATACACAGGGGCAGTTAATATGGTATTAATATGGTTTCGTTTTTTTAACTTGCATAAAACACTGTCCTGAGGCTTATACACAATGCGGCCATGAAATTATGGGGCGTGCCACAACGAAATGAGTCCAGTTTGACAAAATAAAAAAGGGTTTATCATCCACATACCTTAGGGTCATTTGTTCAATTCCGTTTAGTCAACCCAGAGAAACTGGCCAAAATGTGAAGGCTATCCTCATCTCAGCAAAAAACAAGTTTTGGGAAAATCAGCTTTAATGTTTGTGAAGTGTAAATGAGCATATTATGTATATTTCCTTTCAACCAATCATCACAAGACTATGCATCTTGATAAAGTTATCTATGCCTTTGGAATTAAAATAATCCCAGTGCTGTCGCTGTCAATCTCTGTTGTCTGTTCTTCAAAGAAATCCGTAACCATAGATTGAATTGTTTCATGTTTCAGAATCTCTATGGTTTAATCCGAAAAGATCCAAACTACACAGCTTCTAAATGCTCCATTCACGCAGGCGGTAAAACTCGTGAGGCATTCGTAGAACTTGTGAGGTAGCCTATAATGCTCGATCAACTTTGGCTTAAAGGCTTTTATAGAATGTAGAGTGCTTATTTCTCGCTAACTTTAACAAAATCCAAACATTAAAAAGCCAAATTTATGTTTATCTGCAAATACGCCATTTTGGATTATCTAGCCTGCTGAAGTCCGGCGTCATCGAACTTCCGGTGAAGGAGCTGCTGCGTGAACTTTGATGGCACTGTGATTTTAAATACTGGACCACTCGTTCCTGTTCTTCTTTAGTAGCTCTCCACCATAGACTGTATAAAATAGCTTGCCACCCAAAGGATGACTGGTAAGTTTTTTGTACAATCACAATAGAGGTTTGCTATCGTTTGTCCAATCAGAGATGCCAAGGAATATTTCGCATTTTATTTCGTCTTTAAGTGTTAGATAGCACGTAAAAAAATTTTCGACCGGCTGCTGTAGTAGAGGATGTTGGAGTCACATGGAAGAGAAACTATACGTTTTATTTATTTATTTATTTTAAAGTGTGGCCCCACAATCTCTGTCCAATATGTTCTCCCACATTGCAAGACCAACCATCATTATTGCTCAGAGTCTTTCCACATCTAAATTTCAGGGGCGTTACAAAGCTACAGACCAGAGCTAAATAAGGTGCAGCCGACGAGTTGTCGTCATCTATTAGCTTTGTTGTGATTCGCCTGTTTTACAGCGGCAGTTTCAAGTTGTTCCTTACGAAGGACAATGAGATTTTGAAGTTCCCTCTATTTTTATTTTACTTTCCAAACTGCCCTCAACTATGCCAAGGTAAACTCGGTTTTCCATTCTATCATCTCTTTAACTCAGAACAGACAATCCCAGTTTTTTTTTTAAATTCCCACACTTTCAAGGTGATTAGCCATGCAGATTTAGGAAGTTGAAGTTCAAGGAAACTCACCACTACCAGCAATTCCTTCTTGATTCCATCAGTAACATATTGACCAAGCACCATTGCGATCGCCTTCACCTCAATTATATATTTGCCTGGCTCACCGATGGGTACAATGACAAAAGGCACTGCAAGGGTCGACATCTCATCCACATGTACTGTGGTCCGGCTCTTGCCAGATTGGGAGGCAACACTGCAAACGCCTTCAGTACTGTACCACTCCACTCGCACCTGTAAGCAGAGAAGGCTGTTTCTGTTTTGTGAAAACAAATGTATAAGGGGGTTGGGAGAAATGGCCACCCCCCTTCCACCCTGCATATCTACATTTTTGTGACAATAAGTGTGGGGGGGGGGGGGTAGAATCGTGTTTCAGCAAAACTGTGCATGTTATACCACCCATAACCCCCACGCTTGCTTCGCCCCTGCTAAGCCACTGCTCAGGAAGGTTGTGTCTCCTGGACGTGGATGGTTGTTCCAACCCTCATCCATTGCTTTATCTCCACCCATCTGGACTACTGCAATGCCATACTCACAGGTCTCCCCTCCAAGGCCCTGGACAGGCTGCAATATTTACAGAGCACTAAGCCCTGGCAGCACATCACCCCCACCCTCAAGCAGCTCCACTGGTTACCAGTCAAGTCCGGCATTATTTATAAAATTCTGCTTCTCACCTACCTCCAAGTCCCTCCATCCTCTGGCCCATAAATACCTTTCTGACCTACTCCCCTACACCTCTCTGCGGTCCCTCTGGTCCTCCAACAAGGACCAGCTGGCTATACCCCACACCGACTTAAGACCTTTGGGGACAGGGCCTTTTGTGTATCTGCCCCAAGTCTTTGGAACCATCCCCCCCCCACCCCCACCCCCACATCCGCTCTGTCTCTTCTGTGGGCCTCAAAACTGAGATTAATTTCATTTTTCCAGCTTGCAAGCCAACGGAGAGTTGCTAGACTACCCTGGCTGCAAATTACATTTGCTGCCGCTAGCGTGCGTCCAGATTTCTAGGCTAGTATTTTTGCTAAGAATCAATTTAATAAATTACACAATGTAGCTTTAAGGACAATCTTGCTACTAACTCAATTTTACAGAGAAAAAAATGCCTACATTCATGGATTCTTGCAACTGGTTATGAATGATGGCCCTGATCTCAATCTGCTCATGTCGCACAGCAGAGTAAGGTAACTTCAAGTTGATGAAAAAGTCCACATGAATCTCCATACTCAGGGTGTCTGACACACAAATACCTGAAGATAAATCATAAACAGGTTGGATATGGTTAGAGCATTTAAGGGAGGTTAGGAGGCGAGGTGAGAAGAGAGCAGTGTTTGGATGTATATGTGATGGATCCTACCATTGTCAGAGAGGCTGATAGCACTAAGTTGCCAGGATGTTATGGAGTCTGGGAAATAACTAATTTCAGTCTTCTCACTAGAGAAAATAAAAGAAAGCCCATGGGAGAAAAGGGTTAAAAATGCTGTGGAAGGGAATATCTATCTATCTATCTATCTATCTATCTATCTATCTATCTATCTATCTATCTGTCTATCTATCTATCTATCTATCTATCTATCTATCTATCTATCTACTGTAATTTCCCAACTGTTAGCCAAGGTTTATACATTGATTTTGCAAAATTTATTCAGCTATGAGGCTAATACACAGGGGCAGTTAATATGGTATTAATATGGTTTCGTTTTTTTAACTTGCATAAAACACTTGAGGCTTATACACAATGCGGCCAATACACATGAAATTATGGGGCGTGCCACAACGAAATGAGTCCAGTTTGACAAAATAAAAAAAGGGTTTATCATCCACAGACCTTAGGGTCATTTGTTCAATTCCGTTTAGTCAACCCAGAGAAACTGACCAAAATGTGAAGGCTATCCTCATCTCAGCAAAAAACAAGTTTTGGGAAAATCAGCTTTAATGTTTGTGAAGTGTAAATGAGCATATTATGTATATTTCCTTTCAACCAATCATCACAAGACTATGCATCTTGATAAAGTTATCTATGCCTTTGGAATTAAAATAACCCCAGTGCTGTCGCTGTCAATCTCTGTTGTCCGTTCGCCAAATAAATCCGTAACCATATATTGAATTGTTTCATGTTTCAGAATCTCTATGGTTTAATCCGAAAAGATCCAAACTACACAGCTTCTAAATGCTCCATTCACGCAGGCGGTAAAACTCGTGAGGCATTCGTAGAACTTGTGAGGTAGCCTACTGTATAATGCTCGATCAACTTCTGAAGACGACAAGCACAAAAATGTATTTTTAAATAGGCCGCCAACTCAAAAACAAATTCAATTGGGTGCAATCTACATGAGGAATCTGGTCAGCATGGCTTTTCTCTTAAAAAAAACAATCTTCAGAATAATTACGAGTGGATAGCCTATTAATGATGACTTCTTGAAGAGGTCAAAAGCCAAAACACGAAGTCATCAGAGGAAACTTAGCGTACAGCAAGCATCTGAATGAGGAAGAATGATGCACAGCCTACACATTTGGCCTTCAAAATGATATTTCTAGATCGTTTTACAGTAAAATATGTCAATGAATGATAAATAAGAGGTTTTAAGGAATGTGTTCGTGGTGAAATTAGAAAATACATAATTTAGTTATTTTTTGACCCTCTCTACATTTAAATCGCTATATCTCGAAATAGACCCTTTCAACAATAAAAACAAAAACAATGCTTGAACGTTGTATTTGGTTCCCAATCTACTTCCTCTGCATTAATATAACATATGGAATGTTAAAACGGAAGCCTTGTGGGGCCAACTATGATGCTGATAATGGAACTCTCTTGAAAGGGTCTATAGATTTCCGCGACACTGGACTGATTTTGTCATGGCACGCCCCATATATCTATCATCCAATCAATCAATCAATTCCATGAATGTCTGCATGTCTGTGGGTCTTCCCATAACATTCGTCTGACTGACTTCACACTTTTCAGGTTTCTTGCTAAGGGCACCGGGGATTGTAGTGTCGAGTTTAAATTCATCATAGTGTAAACTAGATGTCTAAATTCTTGATATTTTTGCAATTCAAAACTTTCAACAAATTAATAGAACATGTATAATTTATGAGAATAATAAAGTTAGACAATAAATTCATCTAACCAGTCTCCTTTTGAGCATTTGTCAAAGGGCACATCTTTCCAAAGCCAGCTCTCAGGGAAATTTGAACGTGATGTTAAATCTTGAATTAACTCATCCATCAGGTCATCATCTTCCTGAAGATCACCTATTAACACAGACAGAAGTAATGCCTTTGTAACTTACAATACAATCATGCAATTACTCAAACATATAAATAGTGGAACCATGCATATGACATGGTTAGCACAAGCATAGCAGTTTGACTGTAGTGGTCATAGTCTCTGGATAGACTATCTATTAGGACAAAAATAGTTCAGTAGTCTGCATATATTGTGGTAGGCCTACTGTATATTGTCTTGCTTAAAGGAGAATGGTTTGTGAAATGTGAACGAAAAAAAGCTAATTATGCTAATTACAAATACTGTCAACCCTATATTTAATTGAAAATACTGTAGTTCAAAGACAACCTATGAACTGTTGAAGGAGAGAAATTGTATGGTGTTTGCATTTTTACCACTGTGTAGCTTCACCTCTTCATTTAACAACATCCTGTACATGTTTAGGACTTGAGACCAGTTGCTAGATTTTTGAGAATGAAATGTAGTCCCATTCCTGCCCGATATAGGATTCAGCTGATCAACAGTCTGTGTTCTTCTAAATAATGCTGTTAATTCCGTAATGCTCCCAATTTGACAGGTCTGGACTGCAGATAAGCAGTTTTAGCACCTGGACTCTTTCTTTATAATACTAAACTAGATGTACCGCAGAGCGGTACAAAATATGACCGCCGCCCAGTCCAGCACATGTTTTCCACAAAAATAAGTCACGCTGAAAGGCATATATGATTCTAACTGTCTCACTGAATTGCATTATGCAAGTACCAAAACATGATTAGTTCATAGATTTCACATGTAATATACATTTTATACAACCCCACCCCCATCTTGCCTGTTCATAATTCTGAGAAATTCTTGAATTGTGTGCATGTACATGTTTATGTTTATGTGTGTGTGGGTGGGTATGTGTGTGTGCATGTGCATGTGCTTGTGTGTTTGCCTGTTTATGTGCCTGTGTGTGTGCATGTGCATGCATGCGTATATATGTCTACTGTGTGAGTATATGTCATACGTAGGATTAGTGTGAATGTTTGTGTGTGCGTGTGTATCTGTTTATGCACATGTGTGCATATGGAATGGGTTTACATGACCCCTGGAGGCAAACATACGCAAAAAATTGGTCATCCTAGGCCCTACGGTTCTCAAGATATTCACAGAAAACTGTGTCTGCCCTACCCTCCTTTCGGGGGGTCCAGTCCAGCGGGGAGGCTACAGATCAAAACAAAAAGCGATGGTTCCATGCTAACCATGTGGGGTTACATGGCCACCAAGTTTCGTGTACCCCGGTCTTTCAGTGTCCCGGGAATCCTTGTTGATGTACGGTCACTAAATGTACACATAAATTATTTTATTGTAAGGCCCCCCATGAACGAAAGTCCACGAAACTTGGCATGCATTCGGAGGGTGTCATAATGATCCTACACTTTCAATTTCGTGCAGTTTTGACCATGTCAGCCAGAGATATTGTGATGAAAACACCTAATGTTTTGCTTTTTAATTTTTAACTAGGTGGCGCTATACATGAAATAAGTGGTAATGGGATAGGTTGACATGCCCCCTTAAGACCAACATACAAAAAAAAGGTGGACCTCCTAGGCCCTTTCTCGAGATATTCACACAAAACTGTCTCCAGCCACCTACAGGCCAGTTGGTGTATAGTAACATAAATTAATTTATTGTAATTATTTGACTCATATTTTACAAATTGCCCTTTTTCAAAACAACCTTTTACAAACTTTTTCAGAATTCAGGTTGTAGTTGACTGTCTGCACAAACATTTGATTTATTACATTGCGAAAAGAAATAAGGGAGGTAAAAATTATAATGAGCTGCTTACTGCGTGCCAGCTGGAGGATGTCGTCCCTCTCCTCATCACGGTGTTTAGAAATAATCTCACAGCACTTCAGGAAGGCCGCTTTGCATTTTGGGCCGTCCAAGATGAACTGAACTCGTCGCTCGCAGGAGTAGCCCAGTATGTTCTTCTTCATCCCATCAACGCAACATTGCCTCTCTTCTCCAAAATAATTTTTGGCTGAGGTGAGAAACCAGTGAATGATGGATGGACGGTTAGATGGACAGGCAGGTAGGTACAGGTACAGGTAGGTAGGTACAAGTGTCTAGAGTGAATAGGCATATGATAGTTTAGATTAGTTGAGTTAAATCCTACAAGGTGAAAAAGAATCAGCTTGCCTGCTGTGGTTTGGACCTCCATTATAGTGACAGCTCGTCGTTTCCTTTTGGCCTGGGTCTGACAGGTGGGTGCTATGGAAACACCATAGTACAATAAACATTGATATTATCAACCACTTTCGATTAGTCTTCATCTCAAGGAGAAGTTGACAAACGTTTACTCAAGATTTGTACTTGCACCTTTAAAGCGATATGTAATATACTGTATATCTATTATTGTTTGAACTGTTCCTTGCTATGCGTAATTACCTTGCCGGACTGCTGTTCCTCCTGCAGTGCTGGTCTCAAACACCAGTCCAGCATCATAAAAAACCCCCATACTGTCTTTACCACTGCCAGCGGTGCAGGCAGTATTGAGTTTCTCAACAGTGTCCCAGACCTGTTTGAACACAAGCAGATGCTGACACATACCAAACGCAAACATTTTTCATGAAGAAAGCGTTTTAAAAAATATACAGCTGTGAGGATATTGCTTAAAAAGATCCAGTTTAAACATTCAGGAACTCTGGATAATACTTGAATGAGGAGACAACACTAAAAATAAAACCTCCATAGAAATGCATGGGGTTCGTTCGTAATGCCGTTGGCAGTTGTTTCAAGCGTGGTAGGCTTTAAGAGGTTTTATTCAATCAAAAAACGTCCAAGGCTCTAATTGAGACTTACTGTGATTTGTCCAAACCTGTAGGTACATCAGGCTATTAAAAGGGATGTGTGTCTAATTAAGACTCTGTTTTTAACCAATTTTTACAGTGTTTTCATGTCCTGATTTATTATGCTATCAGAAATACAGTATATTGTGATATACATTCAGTCTATATGAGCCCTCTACTGCACAACGTTGCCCTCAGGAATCGGCAAGTTATTTTTAAGCCCTAAATCCAACTATGTTTCTTTAAATAATTGCAATCAATTAGAATAGTCAAAAAGTATCAAAGAACAGTCCAATTCTGGTCCCAGGAGCACATGATGTGGGAAGAAGGTATATTATTTACCTTAGTAATCTTATTTAAAATGGCTTTAACGGTAAAGTAAACGTTGGCTATACATGCATGAAGGTGTAGAAAAGCGTTTTGTCATGGTTTAATATTTTTGTTTTTTCTTTTAGTTGCCTCAAGGCAACATTGTGCTATACAATGGTAGGTGGAAAAAAAAATATTTTATTTTAAATTTAACGCACACGAACTATGACTTCACAAAATCTCACTCCAGCCAAACACCCAAAGATGGCAACCCTGCCGCTGCCCCACATAACATGTACATAGGGCATCAGACGTCTCTGCCCAGAAATCTGTAGGCCAGATATAGTACTGCAGCAAGCACTTGACTCTTATGAGGCTTGGGGGGCAGAAATATTTCTGGCCATTCATTACTAACGTAAGGGCTTACTGTATATTACTATTACTCCGCACAAAGTTTGATGGTTAGTAGCCTAGAGTGACTGTATTCAGAAATGGCCAGGCTAGGGCATGTTATATAGATTATAACATGTTGGATTATGTCATCTTCACTTACAAACCTAGATTTACAAGAATATAGACGATAAGGTTATGTTTGCTATTCTGGCCTGCTGTGGCATGACTAATTGCAGTATCTGAGAACTAGCAAGTTATGAATTGCGACAGCTATGGTCAACTGTAGGCTATGTTTGCTATTCTGGCCAGTTTTGGCAGCCTCTGAACGCGCATACGTGAGTTATGAGTTGTTATGGTGAGTTCATTGTAGTAGTATAAACCAGCAAAAAACTACACAGAGCTTCTAACTCTGTGACACGGCTATGAGTTAGTGCAGATGCATTTCAACTGTGATGTTGGCTCTGCTGTCATTAAAACAGACCCGTTTTCCCTCAACCTTCAAGTGTTCAGTCAGAGAGGAAAGTGTTCGTTAACTCAAATAATTTCAGAACCCACATTTCTATTCCTCTTGGACTTGTTTAGTTTCAAGTTTTGAGAATGATAAGTTTGTGTTCATGCAGCACCAATATCAAAATCATTTTAGCATAAATCTTCCATTATTTATTTTTTTTATATTTGACATGGTTATCAAGGAAATAGCCTATCGTATATGCTATTGAATTTCTTTATAATGAATACATAAAAAAGCGTTTTGACTGCCGGCTGCCAGACAGTAGGTCTGCCGGTGTGCCCTCAGTGGTGCAGTGGCATCTCACGCTGCGCGTGCACAATATAAAACTTGAACTCAGTTAAACTCTATCATTAGACCATCTGCCCTACAAGATGTTCGGCCCACGAGCCGCTACTGATTCTACAGAATAGCAATGCGAAACTGCCAAGTCGCACAATATGTAAAAGTTAGATTCGGTTTAACTATTTATTCGTTTCTGATCGGACAAGAGGCATTCCATGAGTATTCCAGAGTGGCGATCTCCCAGAATATCCCCAGTTGGGAGTTTTGCCTAGTAATCACTCTTCATATTGCATTAGAGAGCAGCAATTTTAGTCATAATTGTGTGGGGAAAATGGAGTAAATAAAAAAGTAAATGTTTAATATGAGACGTATAGACAAGTAAGTAGGTTGTACAAGTTACTGGAGGGACAAGCTTCTAACCCTAGAGTGACATTAGCTACGGCAACTCTAGCAATTTGCCACCACGTGGCTGTTACGAGCTGGTAAACTAGGCAGCGAAAGCCTACTCTTAGTACTGCTTAGTAGGTAGCATTAGTTGCTCGCTAACATGCTAATGCAAAGTAGTTGGCTGTCTGTCTGAGTTTTTAGATTTATAGTGCTTATTTCTCAATAACTTTTGCAAAATATAACTGCACAAACCCTGAACTTTTTTGTTAATATGCAAAAATACATTGATAATATTTGTCATGAAGCAGGGTTACACTAAAGTGTCATCAATTTATATTCATATCAAAGGTACGAGAATTTGAATTTGGGGTTTATACAACTGCAGTGCCCGTTCATTCCTGAAGAAAACCCGTAGCTCAATTCCATGCCCACAGGTATGCCTGATTTAAAAATAGGATGATAAGGTAACATCATTCCAGCTAAGTATTCAATAATGAAAAGGCTACTTAATATTATAATATATTAGCCTATAATTAATGTGGCCTCTAATAGGCTACATGTGTAATAAATTTAGGCATGGCTGCATGTGACATTTCTACAGATCAGAATGAATGACATAAGCCTAACAACTGTTTTGAGTTAAGGCTAAATGTGTATAGCTTACTGAATAACTTCCTAATGCTATTCGAAGCCTCAGTTTATTGCACATACTTTTATTTTGAGTGGTCACTACATACTCGTGTGTGTTTGATGGCGTGATAAGTGAAGTCGCTCAGTCTGCAAGTTGTCTAACGTTGGCTATGTGGCATTAGCCTATTGCTCGTTTCAATTTGGGACCTTAGACGGAATTATCGTTTGTTTAGTCAAAGTCGCTAGTCCAAAGTAGCCTGGACTATTCGAAGTGTCAGCTTATTGCACATACTTTTATTTTGAGTGGTCACAACATACCCGTGTTTGTTGGTGTGTTGTTGCAAAATCTGCGTAGTCATTTTATGCAAGCAAACTGCATACAGGGAGTCTTTATTGATGAGGTCAGACATGATAATCATCTTGCATCTTAACCCACAAGCGGTTCCCGAGTAATCCGTTTTTTAAATTGCGACTGATCATCAAAGTGAGACCCAGCAGAGAATGTCTAATAAGGGGAGAACCGCCACTCTCGGGAAGCTTCCGGTTTCTGAACTGCTTGCAGTTCCAATTCTGGTTCCACATGAGGGCGCTCACGAATAAGTGCAGAATGAATGGAGGGCTATGGAGCTGTACCCCTCAAATCCACTTTTCTCGGGATATAATTTTTTGGCCAGAAATTTTAATGTTGCATGCGAAAGAGAGGGCAGAGAAAATACACACTGCTGAGTATTATATTTTTTGAGTCACATATTTGTTCTAAAAAGCCTTTCAAATGTGTCAATAACGTCATTCATTAGCAGAAAGCTAGTGAGTTGTGGGCAACAACGACCCAACCTGTAAGAAATCGAAAGGACGTAAGTACTCGTTCATTCAACTTTTGACCTATAATCCATATTGATCTTGCAGAAACCACAATCCAATCTTCGATTTTTCAAGGACAACCAGGTTAAAGAGACACATTTAGCTGTCTAGCTCCATAGACCCCCATTTTTTTTGCACTTATTCGTGATCGCCCCTAGCGGAACTGCAGTAGATTGCAGGTACAATGGAGTTAATAGAGAGTGATCCGGCTCTCCGTAAACGGGCTCTGGACCTAGCTACTGTCAGTGCACGATGCACGATACCAATAATTATCCATGGGGTGGAGCTCCCCTGAAACTGGTCCCCTTGGAAACAGTGCAGTGCAGCGATAATATTTTGAAATATACATTCAAAAATCTTCAAAATCGAGAGTGCACACCTTTGTGCCACGGGCGAGCCACACACGAAATCTTAGGTCAGTGAGATATGCGTGCCACAGACACACATCAGGACAGACACACAGACGCTTCTTGCTTTATAGATAGATATTGTCCTTATTGACATGCACAAATACTATCTGTGGTGATATACTGATTACTGATTATCTACCCACTACAAGGACAAAATGTTGGTACCTTGCTCTGAGTGAGTCTGTGCTTGTTGTTGAGGACGTAGACTCCCTTATCCACGGCCACCAGACCCACTTTGGCCCCAGGGTCTCCAGTGATCTTCAGGCTAAGTTTCCCTTTGGGCTTGTATCTTGTATCTTTAGGAATGACTTCTACCTTGAGCTGTGCGTAAAGATAATATATGGGTTATTATAACAATAAAACTTCCAAAGCATTGCAAATATGTGCAATTTATTAGTAAAATGAGTTTTGCAATATTGCATGATCATCAGAGCTAGTGAGCGGAGCGCAAGTGAGGAGCGGAGCGGATGGAATTTTGTTGGAGTGCGGAACGCTTTTTAATTTAGAGGCCGGATCGGCCGCTCTGTTCAGCTCCAATTTCGCTTCAGTACCGCTCACACCACGAGTGAGGCATGCCCGAATCCACCCAGAATTAATTTCTTCCCAATAAAACCAAGACTTTTACATTTCAAAAATTGGCCGTTGTGGCTTGCTGATGGGGATGGAGTTCCCTAAATATAAGTCATATCTGTACTATTCCTACAAAACAACTAGAATTCTCAAATTATGGCCGAGATTCTATTTATAACCGGCCTCGGATAATAGCTAGGGCCGTGGTAGATTCAGACAAATAAAGGTCGGTCCCCAAGCTGGGGTAATAGCCTAATTGCCTATAGGGCAGTGTTTCTCAAAGTGTGGTCCGCAAGCTATCCCAAGTGGTCCGCGAGCAGACGTGGTTAAAATATTGGCTAGATGAGTTGTTTGCAATATTGAACCAACTTGAAATCAACTTGTATCCAAACAGTTCTGCAACACTAAATCACAACATAAATCATATGAATTCTCTGACACAATAAGCAAGGTGCAAAGACACCAGTGCAAATAAGCAAGGTTGTTCAGTGAGTAGGTCTATTGTGTAATATACTGTTGTAGGTCTACTTTTTTTTAAGATAGGTGGTCCGTGAGGCTTTTTTTATTTGGTTAAGTGGTCCTTGGTCTGAAAAAGTTTGAGAAACACTGCTATAGGGCTATCCACGAGCACTAGAAGACATTGTTTCGATTTAACTCAATGAAATAAGAGCTCTTCTTAATATTTGATATTGTTGGTTGGTTTAATAATGTTGTCACCATGGGTCTCAAGCTCATTCGCTTGCCGCCCCTTTCTGAGCTTGCCAGAGGCTGAAGCAGTACTACATTTAAACACAATTGTTGCTGCGACTTGAGGCATTCCAGCATAACAATTTAATAAAAAGTAAATCATGCATAATTAATAAATGACTCAATTTAGGCTTGGCTATGCAATAAGATTTCCTTTACAGCAAGGTGCACATTCAATGAATGAATGAAAGCGACTGCCTTGTCTCACAATAAACAGCGTGTGGACACTCTTTGAAATACATGAAACGTAATAGTGAACCATTAAATACCCCCCAGATTTCAGTGCCCATCAGTCCCAACATTTAGCAATACAATCAAACAATCAACAGTTGAGCGGAGCGACTTTGGCGCGAATATGAGCGGAGGAGCGGCCGAGTGAACAGCCACCTGAGAGAGGAGTGGGATATTTGCACTGCTTTGGTCCACTTACTAGCTCTGATGACCATTCATGTAATTGTTTATAAAAAATGTTGTTCGTCGTCTGCAAGTTTGATACAGTATGTGATACACATTTATACACATAATACAGACTTATACATTTTGTTTTATGTTATTATTGTGAGAAGAGAAATAATAGAAAAGGGGTTGGACTTTTGCAAAACTTAATCAATGACCTAGGAGTAATTACTGGAATACATTCTGCAATGCATTTCTGCAAGTTACCTAAATTGTGCCAAATGTAACCATTACTGTAATTACTAATTAGAGGGAAATGTAATGTAATTACGTAAATAACTTTCTAAAAACACACCTTAGCTATATTACACAAACCTTTCCCATGCAGGTGTTCTCCACGTCCACCCAGACTGAGTCAGACACCACCTCAGAGCCCACATGGTAGTACGCCACAATACGAAAGGAAGGGACCATGTCCTTGGTCACAGTTAAGTCCATAGACAGTACAGTCTGACCCTGTCTTGTGATCCCGTATTTTTCCACAAGTTTCCCCCTGCTCAAGATCTGATGTGAAAAAGCACATTGACAACATTTTTTTTTCCAATTTCCAATTTTAATTTGGGTGATACAGTAGGTGTTTTGAAAAAACGAAGGGCAACTACAATAAACCTGAGCAACAAAAACTTGAGGAGTACTTCAGTCAGACACACAGACACTGAGACAGTCAGACACATAGACATACAGACACTGAGACAGACAGACATTTAGACATACAGGCAGACAAACTGTTTGCACCCCCCCCCCCTTGCTGCTTGCGATTTAGATATATTTTATATAAATGGTTTAAAAAATATACCAAATATCCATTAATTATTAATGATAAGAAGAATAGAGTAAGTACTGTACATTATAAATAATATGCATTGTTAACTCACCAGGTAAGTGATCTCATGGTGCTGTTTGAAATTCACTTGAAGGTTGAAGTTCACAGTGATTTTGTCTCCTAGTTTCACATGTCCTGCATTAACTTTAATGTGTAGATAGTTCTCAGACCCAGCCTTAGTTTGATATGGCTGCGCTCTCATGTCCCGGGAAGCCTGTCTGTCTTCTGTCAGGTCAGTGTCCATGGTCATTGCCTAGCAATTCATTTGATTTTTAATCAAATTTAGACAAAAAAAATGAGGCAAGGGTATGGATGTTGAGGATCTATTTTACAACTTTGAAAGCATAAAAGACAGAAACAAATATTAGAAAATATCATAAACAAAATGTTACCGAATAATTGTCCATTTATATTTAACTTATATTTAGTAAATGCAAGTACACATGAACTGTTAAGCAGTATTCCATGACTTCCTGTTTCTTTAAAGGTGCCATGTGTAAGAATTGAGGTAAAAATATAAAAAAAATGAGCTGCTACACGCATCAAAAGAATGAGAATAAATAGTGCTGCAGAGATATCAACCTGAATTAGCATGCTAAATTACTAGCCACAGCCCGACAGGTGTATACTTTTTGGTTCAAACAGCCCACAGGCCGTGCAAGTTATTCGTGTATTGCAGTTTGGCTGGCGGTTATGTTGCCCGCATACCGCCTCCCATGACCGAAACTGGTATTATGACACCTGTCGAGCTGTGGCTAGTATCAAACAAAAGGGGGTGTCATTTGAAAAAAATAATCATTGGTTTGACATACTACTTGATAGAAAATATCAAGTGATACAGATGGCAGATAATACCGTACAGTATACCCCGCCTTACCATATGTGCAATTTTATTCAGTTCAGTTACTGTCAACTTATAAATTTGTCCTTAAAACAAGCAATTGGCTGCCAGTGCTTTGAGTAAATTTGACACAATAAGATTCCTTAAAGTAAATCTGTCAAAAAGGTCTGTCCAGAGAGTGCTAGGTAAGTGTTTCCATACTAAAAAAAACAATACAAAATAAATTGTTTGATCTTGAAATAAGATTAATAACACTTGGCTAGACTTTATTTTTTGCAGTGTTTATGTGTGTGTATCACGACTTGAAACTGTAGAAATGATTTGTAACTGTGAACATGATTTTTACAACTAATTGTTAAATTTGCAATATGCACTCACTTACAACTCTATTCTATAGGCATGGATCTGTTTTACAGCTACAAATTCCCCTATTGATACAAATATTTTGCCATAGGGCAATTCCGTGCAAAACTGTCACATCCATAATAACGGCAACACAATGCCATGGTATTTAGTTGGCGTTATGGATGACGTGAGAGTTTTGTCTGGAATTGTCCCATAACAAATATATTCTACAGTTACAAATCAATGCTGTATGCACACAAAGCTGTCCTAACAGTTACAAATGTTTTCTGCAGGTACACAGACTTCTACGCCACCTTGGAGATCATATGAGTGTCATATGTATTGTATGTGTGAGTGTCACAATTTTGTAACTGTAAGAGAATGATTTGTGACTGTATAATATGCAAACATTTTGTAGTACTATCACTAACACTACAAGAATACAGAAAAAATCAAGTGATACAGATGGCAGATAATACCCTATACCCCGCCTTACCATATTTGCAATGCAGCCATGCAGTTCTAGTAGACCTACTATGCTGTTAGTCATGACATTAGAGGGGTACCTTAATTTCCAGTGATTGCCAGTTAGATTGCGTGTTTATGGTATATTCAGCGAAGCCGTTATCACTTGTTGTCACCACTTCTTTCCTCTCATTCCATTTGAAAGCCACTTTAATCCCCTCTGCAGGGGATGCATCAGGTTTGCTTACGTAGACCTGTGAGGGCAAACACATCCACAAAGCACAGCAATTGTTGCTGATGTTCTTCAGGTTCCTCCCATTAGTGAGGATGTTCTAAATTTGTGAGAGTAGTGGATGGTTTGACATTTTGTTTTTAAATGTATGTATGTGGCATCTATGCATGGCCAGCTTGTTCCCAGATCGCAATATAAAGAGGGACATGGACAACAATATTTACATTTTAAACCAAAAAATATTTTAATTTTTATTTTTGAAAAAGCAAGTTATTTTAGCTTTTTTTGCAATGAATTCCTGGTAATATACATCTGATTACTCTACACACTTTGCGTCATTGCCGAAACCTTTGGCCACAACTTGACACTACGTTTTGAACCACTAGGGCAGACTTACAATTACACTGAAGGGCATCCCTGGCTTGAAGTACGTTGGGGTCCTTTTGAAATTAATGGTGTAAGGAGACTTGACAATCATAATGCCTCTTTTTTCTGCCTCCACCATTTCACTTCCTTTGAAAATGAACCATACACAGACATTGTTACACACAAATTGTGACACAGACGTTGTTACACACAAACACAGATGGTCTTTTGGGTTGTTGACTTCAAGGCACTGCGGCCACTGCCACCTCAAGCACCTAACCCTAACATTAACCCTTGCCTAACCCTAGCATCTTTCAGGCAGCACTGCCGTGAAGTTGACGGTGGGGGCCCAAAAGACCTAACCTGGCCCTAGCCAGATGAATTTCGCTCCGCCTAGCTCCACTCATCCATCTGGAACCGATCCATTGAAGTGTTGCTTCAGAAGGCTGGACCTAATCAAAAAATGCTTGCATATGATTAAATTAAGCCACTTGTCCGTCATCTATTGACGTGCTACTTCAACCACTCTCATCGAAGCCAACCCGTGACGCTGATAACAGTCTCACAGTCGCTTCTAAGCTATGTCACATCTATGAAACTCCCGCCCTGCGTCCTGATTGGCTAAACCATAAAGTTGGTTGGAGAAATCACTCTCAATGGAAGAGGTTCCAGATGGATGTGAGTGAAGCTAGGCGGAGCTAAGCGGAACGACATTCATCTGGCTAGGGTCAGGTTACAAAAGACCATAGATCACCCCCAATCTTATTACGACTAATTACGATCATAATGGGGTATGTCGTTTTGTTGCACTTCTGCAATATTTTGAGCCTAATAGTAGGAAACAACATAAAATCATCCGATGACCTGTCTAAAAACTGATACATACAATTATGGGCATAATATGCATTCATGCTTATTCTGTTTTACTAATCTTATTACAGTGCATGAAAATGCACTGTACTATTCTTCCTAGATTTCTTATTACAGTGCATGAAAATGCACTGTACTGTTCTTCCTAGGCTTTTTACAGTACTGTACTGTTCTTCCTAGGCTTCTTCTTCTTCTTCTAACACGTTTAATGCAGCTTCAACCGTTAAACGTTCAAACTTTGTTACGTAGGTCTTACTTAGGACATTTGGGCTATGTATTTTTTTAACTTTGTAACTTTTATACTTTTTAAACTATTAATTAAAAACTATTCAAATTTCCTCATTGACTTAACATTGTGATTATGACATCACAATTTGGCCATTAGGCAATTATAATCCTATGCCAGGTGGCCAGGCCACCTGCAACATCTGCCAGTGTCAGGCTTTAAGCATACAAACTGGCTCTCTTAAGACTACACATCCTGTTCAACTGCTTCCTCTGCCAAAAACTGTTTCAAAATAAAAGTCCTCACTACAATAATTCACTGTTAAACAATTTAACCCTTTAAACTACTGAACTTTTTATCTGTTCAGCAATTGTAACTGTCACTTGTCATCAACTATGACTCCTACCCACTGTAGCTAGTTAGCATGTTAGCATAGTTAGCATGTTAGCATAATTAACATTTTTAGCAAAACTGCTAGAAAACATTAGCTAAGTTAGCTAAGTAGCATGGTTAACATAGTTAGCATAGTTAACATTGTTAGCATAGTTAAAATTTTTAGCGAAACTGCTAGAAAACATTTGCTAAGTTAGCTAATTAATATGGTTAGCATAGTTAGCATTGTTAACATTTTTAGCAAAACTGCTAGAAAACATTAGCTAAATTAGCTAAGTAATATGTTTAGCATAGTTAGCATTGTTAGCACAGTTAAAATTGTAAGCATAACTGCTAGCAAACATTAGAGCCATTCCAACTTTCAGTTATCGTCAAATATCTACCTATACACAGCCATTAAACTATTTGAATATCAACATTCATTAAACTTTCAGTCTGTCAACAACCCTTATGGTAACACTTTATTTTAATGTGTCACTGTTACAGTGTACCTACCTAATTAGGTACAGTGGTACAACCTGTGTAACAACATGTACTATCAGGTACAATCATTGTACTTGCATTATGTATTTGTGGGTACCTACATATAGTTGTTACATTGTAATACTGAGTGCTTTTACAACACTTTGCCAATTTGCCTAAATTTTCATCAGAGGCAAAGAGCTGACCTGAGACCTGCTGGATGGTGTAAATCTGGTCATGATAGATTTGATATACAAACCATTCTTAGCTCCAGTCAAGGCCTCATTGTCTTCAGTGTACATGTAACAGCTGTGCTGCTACAACCTTGTTACTCTTTGATACAGTGGAATAAACCTATTAAGTGTACCAGTTAATTACTTACATGTACATATGACATGTTATGTCTTCGATGTCTTGGAACAGGTATATACATAACAACTATATGTAGGTACCCACAAATAAGTAATGCAAGTACAATGATAGTACCTGATAGTACATGTTGTTACACAGGTTGTACCACTGTACCTAATTAGGTAGGTACACTGTAACAGCGACACTTTAAAATAAAGTGTTACCCTAGCGGTCTATCAACAACTTGTAAACTATCTACATTCAACTTTTAAACGGTCTACTTTTAAACTATCAACTTTTATTAAGCTATGCAACCACCATGTCTATCCTAGCATCACCGTAGTAACCATCTCTGTATTATCTATTTTAACTATACATGATATTTTACATCACAACTTTTGCATTTTCATGCACTGGTAATTCCTTGGAATTCCATTTCTAGTTATATTCAATATATTCAATTACATTGTTCTGTTCTGGATGAAATTGATCTATTGAACTAATTGATCTATTATTTTCTTTTCTTTTCCATAGACAATACATACCTGTTTCTGTCAACACACTGACATGCACGTATATCGAAGAATGGACAATGTCATCCACCTTAGGGAAAACACTGGTAATGTGCTCTTTCCGTAGAGTAGCGCTGCCCGCCCCACCTGTGACCTTTCAGCAAACACATCATGTTAAAATTGTATTTATATGATATTTGAATTGTTTCAAAGACTCACTATGTGTTTATGTTTATGTGTGTATGACTTTCATATGTGGTTGTTTGTATGTGTGTGTGTGTGTGTGTGTGTGTGTGTGTGTGTGTGTGTGTGTCTGCATTTACTTATAACTTCATAGAAAATGTATACCTCTACTCTCTGAAGTGAATGTGGTAGGCTCCTCTTTTGACCATCGATCAATACTCCAAACATCACAAAAGCCATTCCTGTCACTTCTTTGCCATACAAATACCTTAGTGGAGTGAAACACAGTGTAAACCAGGATAACTGTAATGAACTCAAAAGTAATTCAGGAAATTAATTACCACAATTAATTAGTTATTCAATCAAGTTAAGCTAAATCAAATATTTTGGAGTAGCAGTAATTCAAGAATATATCCAAGGTGGAAAGCAATTAAGTCAATAATGTCCATTCTTAATGACTGAAAGTAGCAGTTAACACACAGGGCCATATTGTGCACCCTGTGCAACGGGAAGTGTGAAAGCATGACACATCTTATTCAAATCATACACCCAGTCCGTGAATTTTTTTTGCCATTCCCTCCACTTTTATTAAACGTTGCCCCCAGGCTCTTAACCGTTGCCCCCAGGCTCTTAACGACACAGTTATTAAACGTTTATTAAACTTGCCCCCAGGCTCTTAACGACACAGTTATTAAACGTTTATTAACCGTTGCCCCCAGGCTCTTAACGACACAGTTATTAAACGTTTATTAAACGTTGCCCCCAGGCTCTTAACGACACAGTTATTAAACGTTGCCCCCAGGCTCTTAACAACACAGTGTTTGCTCTGGCATTGTCTTACACCCTCTAAAAATCATTACACCACTGACCAAGAAAAACTTGGTCTATAGCAAAAGGTGCATATAAAGCACAGCTGAAGTCGCACCGTCACAAGATGTAAGCAGTCCTTACCAACCAATCCCAAACAACTTCTATGCAGGATAAATATCCTTTAGGATTTCTACTTAGTCATTTGAACATTGTTGGTGTAAGTGTTGCTTTTGTTTTCGATTGTAACATTGTGTCAGTCAATAGTGAAATTATCCACTAGCGCGTTGTGCATAACAACGCCCCCAAGCTGTTCTAAATTCAGTGTAACCTACGGCCTCTTGGGGTGTATTGCTTAAGTAAATGACTGTAGAACAGTAGTTTTGCCACTGATTATGAAACCACAGTGAAGTTTTCCATATGAGTTCAAATTTTTTTTTTTTTATAATTGTTTAAACACTACTATACAGTCAAAAGACCCTACAATTAATGATATCACACTTTTTGCAAAACAGTACACACATTGATTTACAAATCTCTAAACACATTTCTCTACTTAAGACACAGATAACGTAGATAATCTCTCCTCTTTGCAATTTCAAGGCACTACCTTTCAAAAATACACACCCATGAACCAACTGGTTAAACACAACTATCTGGTGTGAAGGCACATAAAGGTTCTCTGAGCGATGTTGGGTAACGCCATTTCTGTTGACGTTCAAACAAAACAGAGAGCTAGCCCGCCCCTCCCTCCCCCGCCCCCCCCCCCCCCTTCTGTTCAACTGAAACATACAATGATTTCTAATCAATGTATCCACATCTCTACAAGCACATCATTCTCACCGAGCTTTTATATCGATCTCCAGGTTATCATCATTCACATAGTAAAACGTTTTCCTTGGCGTCAATATGATCTCAAAGCTTGGCAGAACTAAGATAAAGTGAGAGAAAGAAAGGGAAATAAAATAAAGAAGAAAGTAAGAAAAAGGTTAAATGTCTAAGCATTACTATTTTCTGCCACTGTGGCCGTCTTCCAATCTCCAATACAATCTCCATCGAATTCTCACTCACCATATTCCTTAAGCTCAAACTGTGCGGTGAAAGTTTTCTGTGGGGTGTTACTGAATCTTGCCACGAGAGACCAGGTCCCAAAACTGCAATCAGAAAGATTGTAGAGTCAGTTTGGATGTACCGATGTGCATTTATGGTGTGTAGTGTGTGACAACCCTGCTCCCCCCTGCTGTCTGTGTAGAGGCCTATGCATCGACTGTGGGGTTGTTAATTGACTGATTAGACCTGGAGTGGCCGTGGTCTATATAAGCCTGAAGATCAGCCTCACTCGGTTGGGATTCTGAGTCTTGCACTCACACACACACACCGAGAATTTCATTCACCATATCTATACACATGCAGACACTCAAAATCCACTCATTTGCACAGACGCTTAAACTTAAACTGAAGTATTGAAATAAGTAAGTATTGAAATTGCATTTGTTGGCCTCCATTTCATGTTTGCTGCCCACACGAGCCTGGACCGTAACAAGTGTATTCATGTTTCATATTACATTTTAAGCTGGCAGTTTGTACGTTGGAATGGATATGCAACATATAAATGTATTACAATTGCTATTATAAATTCAGTACAGACCTGACAAGTTCTGGAATAGAGTAGGATCGACTTAACATTCCCTTTGAACCTTTGAGGGTTATGGACTCTTGAGACATTACAATTCCATCTTGATTCTAGGAAAATAGATGATAATTTTCTCAGTGAATAAATCTGTCAGTTAGTGAGCTTTAAATACATTCATGTAATTCATTAATGAAAATCAATTCATTTTTCAACCCCATTGTTAGATGTACAGTTTATGATGTTTAGATGCAAAACCCTCTAAATCAACCAATCTTCTTTTAAATGAGCATTTTATATCTGGTACCTATAGGTTTTTGCCAACAAATCAATATTTCAGACCAGGAAGAGAGTGGTATTTGCTTTGAAGCTAATTATATTTGATTAATGTATACTATGTGGAGAGCATTCACGCACCATTGTTATCTCATTTTTGACATAGCTGGTATGTCGAAACATTTGCATCTGAACTCTTCATATACAAATCACAACTTTAACAAATCAAATTCAAAATGAACATATATTTACCAGGAAATTATATAATTTGATATGTTGTCTATGTCCTTTTTGCAGCTAAATATGGGTTCATGAGATTTGCAGATGATCACATTTCATTTGCATTTGCATTTTACTCATGTCCCAACTTTTTCTGTGTTGGGGTTGTGCATCCCATAGTACTTTGCCCTTCCCCTTTGTTTTATGTGTTCCCATGTAGTGATAGGGTCATTTCTAAATTGAAGGGAATTGTGATTTTTTTTTTCCAAATACCCCTCCATATTATGGACTACTACAACACGACCCAAATCCGTGCTATCGAACTGGAGTAGCTGCAGCTAATGGTAAGTGCTTCCAGTGCTGTTCAGCTCTATTCCTAGTTTGCAAAGATTTCTCTGGATTCTCGGAATATTTTTAATGATACTATATACTGTAGATGATGAACTCCCCAAATACAATTCCATGTTGTTTCACCAAACCTCATTAGTAGCTTGCTCATGGTCCCTACACATAAAACAAAGCACCAACAGCATAGCTAGCGAACCCGCTAGGGGGACAGTTGGTAAGTGTTCTTAACAGTCTTCAGTAATAAACTTCAGGTTCACCAACTACGTTGTTGGTAATTGTGTGTAGTTACCATACATACATACATAAATGCAGTGTCCAACTGAACACTAACCATAATATCCACTTGCACAGAATTTTCTGTTGGCTTCAAATCTGGAGTGAGGGCAAAGATCCGATAATAAACTAAAGACAAACATGGGAAAAGAAAGGTGTCAATGGGTTACAAGGTGTAATGTTCACAATTCACAAATGTAGTTGTGTTGAGTAAATATTTACGAGGAATAGCTTTCAAATATCAAACTCTCACTCATGATGTGTCACAGGAGCAATAGAATCCAAAACAGGAAACTAATGTGTAGGACACGTTTTTTAATGTTATTTTGATAACTGAAAGATTCAGAATTTGCTCTGAATAATGTTGGGTTGTAGGTTAAAGTGTAGGTCCCCAATTATGTTTTCTACAACTTTCAATGGACCATAATGGGTGTCAAACATGTTTTGTACATGTTACAGAAGGTTTAAAACGCAATGTTTAAAAAAAATACACTACTGTTCAAAAGTTTTTCACCATTAATGTCGTAAATGATTGTTGCAAAAAGAAATGGCTGATCTTTAACCCTTTAACTGGCACACCATGATAAAAGTGATGAAAAAAATATTTTTTTGTTTTATCTTGCTCTATTAGATTGTAGTATGAAAAATCTGTGATTTTGTTTTCAAAGGATACTCCCATTCAATTTCTATGAACCTCTACCAAACGGTTGAGGTGCCAGTTTATGGCAAAAGTCAGTTATCTGACTTTGGCGTGAGATTATTGTGTTTTACTGAAATAATGTGTCACCCTTCTCATGACATGATAGCCCAAAACGGTATTAGCTATATACACTATTACCCAATATATTATGCATGGGCAGCATACTAATGAGGAGGGTGGGACATGTTTCATGTCATGTTAGATTACATCCTGAGGGTCTAAGCTTTCAGAAAATATATGGTTTATATAGTTGAATCAGTTTCCCCTTCATGATACAGAGCAAAGTGCATTGAATTGCATAGCTAATAAGACTAATAAAGTAGCAGTATACATTTGAAAACAGTATGGTTAATATGATTCATTTATAAACATTGTCATGTTTTCTAGTATTATATACGGCCGTGACTTTTACCATAAACTGACTTATCAACCGTTTGGTTGAGCATGTTTTCAAAAAAATATTTGACCGTGAAAATATGTATATATTTTGGGTCATTCTGTGCCAATTCAACAGATTTTAGAAAAATTTCCCGCCGGACCATCTTGGATTTGCTTCAAACTTTAGGTCAATAATGTTATTATACCCAGCAAATACTGTGCAGAATTTTAAGCTTGTATCCACTTTATTGTCTGAGATATGGAAGCTTAAAAAACAGGCTCATGAGTCTGCTGTTTTTTTAAAATGACTAAGTCATTACTTTTGAACGATTCATGCTAGATTGTTGACATTTTCAGGGAGTATTCTACTATGTTAATTGTCTTCAGCTTCTGAAATAATTGACCTACAGTTGAATATTTCTCAAACTATGACTTGCTGAAAATTGCATTTATGAAAAATGTAAGTATGCTTTGACCACAATATCTTCACAATCAGAAGTTTTGAATTAATTTATATAATACTACTGGTTTAGTAATTCCTTACCAACTAGGTTGCATAAAATAAATGAAAATATCTATTTTATAGAGCTTCAAACATGAAAATAACTTCATACCTAATTTTCAAGTGCATATTCTCCATGTATGACAAAGTCTACCACAAAAACAATCATAGCACTGGAAATAATATGTTAGCGAGTCGCTACCTAGAAAACCACCCATGCAACTTCAAGAACGGCAGCCTGACAAATCTTGCGAGAATCCTCAAACATTACCTTGTCAGTAGCTTTTTGGAAATAGCTTTTGCCTGTTGTTAATCCTACACCACCATAACAAAAGCATTTTCATTGTGCACAGGGTGGACAAGTCACAAGAAATTTGCTATTTACAACAGCAGAGTGAAATATAAATATATTGCGACTCTAGAGGGAGCTCTAGCCAAAAATAGCTAAATCTGTGTAGTGCACCTTTAAACTTACTCGTAGCATTAGCTTTCTAGCAGACTGGTAAGCTTTGTGATGTCAGCATTACAGCTAACACAAAATAAGCTATCTATTGCAAGTCACATAAAAGTTATAAATCCTCGGCATTTCACATTAGGCAAGAGCTGTCTGGTTTATGGTGGTACACCATATTCCAAATTGGACTCATGGAAAAACGCCCTATGGAAACTCCCCGTAGGACTTTTGGTAACCCAAAATGCATACTGACAATAAAAGCCTTACTGTGTGGCAACCTCTTGGTGTAGAAGCATAATCCTGGTCTCAAATGAAAGGTAACACTCTAAGGTTTCTTTTAGACTATATGGATTGTATGTCAGAGGTTCTGATATAGAATGACTACACAAAATATGGAATAATTACACAAAACTCTCTATTTTTGCATTTTCTTTGTTGGTTCAATGGGTGTGTATAAGATGGACTATACGTATGCACAACTAATATTGGATAAAACAACATGAATATTCAATCTCCTGTGAATATTTCAGTATCTAATATGCTGCATGTTGCTAAAGATGCACAGTGCACTGCAGCTAAGGCAGGGAAAGGCGGATGAGGGGGAGGAGGTCATTTTTAATACAAATGAATTGAGACATAGTAAGATTTATCTGACAATAAGCACCATATAGATTGTACATGATAAATGTTGTCAAGTATGTATTCCCAAAAGTCCAAGCTTTCAAATGGTGTATATTACTATGCTACATAGCAATATGGTGCATATAATTGATTTAGAATGTTGGGGGGAGGTGGGGGAGCTGTGCCGTGGAAGGCACAGTGCTTCATCAGGTTTTAAGCTCCCAGTTTAATAGTAGGTCACCTGACAAAAAATTGTCAGGTGATGATGACTGAAACTGGGAGCTTATGAGGCAGTGTGCGGATATCTTTTCTGCAATACTTCACAGTCCACCTGACTTTTAAATAGCAGTCTGTTTGTGATATTGAAACTAGATGAGACTGCCATATTTATTCATAATATAATAGAAAAAATACACAGGAAGCCCACAGCCACAGTGGGCCCTGATAATATCTCACCTGTGGATGAAGGCGTGTATATGGTTTTGTCTGTTTGTAGAAATATGTATCCACTTTGGAAAGACAGGAGAATCACTTTCTCCAGCACATGGTTTGGGAAAAAAGCTTGCAGATATACAAAATCTTTTTCAGCATTGACAAAGTCTTTTGGGGGAATCTGAAGAAAATATTGTCATGAAATTAAACACCAGTATGAAACAAAACAAAATTCAAACATAGAAAAAAATACATTAAAATGACTTGATGAATGAAATGATTTGCTTATGATTTCCTGCTTGTATTACAGTAAACTTATGCAACACACACACACACACACACACACAAAGAGAATCAGTGAGATGTCACACACTGTTCTTACAATGATTTGTTCGATTTTCTTGAAGTTGTCTGGTTTTGTAAGTGTCACAGTTTTCTCCACAATGACAGCCTTGCTGGGGAATTTGCTGACCACAATTTTGACTTGTAGTGGACCTTGATTCTTGTAGTCCTGGGCCTCCACAAACACATATTCCGGACTTCCCACCCTCAGGAGGTTAGGCGCTGACATCACAAAGCTGATGTAAAATAAACATAATATTATTAACTCATTATAGTCGAGAAATTATGATGATGGCTATCTGCTCTGATAAACAATTTGGAAGAAAATTTACTTTTACATTTGAAATTAAAAAATCCAGAAATTGACCAGTGCATGAAAACACAATGTTTTCACCTGCCGTGTCTCCCCTTAATGCATACAACTCTGCATCCACCGTCGAATTCAAGGCAGTGCTGCAACCGACTTCAAGGCACCTAATCCTAATCCTTATCCTAACCCTTGCCTAACCCTAGTGCAGTGTTTCTCAAAGTTTTTCAGACCAAGGACCACCAATAATAAAAAACAAAATCACGGACCACCTGGCAAAAAAAACCCAACAACTGTAGACCTACTTCAACAGTATATTACACTATAGGCCTACTCACTGAACCACCTTGCTTATTGTCTTTGCACCTTGCTTATTGTGTTAGGATTCATATGATTTAAACTGGCGTTGTTTACACAGGCAGTGTTGCAGAACTGTTTGGATTTACATACAAGTTGGTTCAATATTGCAAACAACTCCTCTATATTATATTTTACCACGTCTGCTTGCGGACCACTTGAGATAGCTTGCGGTTCCAAACCACACTTTGTGAAACACTGCCCTAGTGCCTTCCATGCAGCGCTGCCTGGAAGACGATGGGGCTTAAAACACCATAAAACCCCATTGTTCTACATGACACACCAAGACACCATATGTAGACGGATGCTTCTTCAGGGCTCTCTCCTGTACTTGTCCGCTCTTTGTCTGTTCCACATATGCTACTGCTGTCATGCTGTCTTTGACTTTTTTAATTATTATTTCTTTTTTTTTATTTATGCCGATTATATTGTTGATTTATGTGTTTTGTGTCCTTTTAAATGGACTTTTACCATGATGTGTATTTACTTTAGGTACATCGGACCAAGTCTGGCATATTTATATTTTATGTTTATTACTGTGCAATGCCCATGTGAAATGTTTTTTTCTGTGACATCCAGAGTGTCACGTCTTTCACGTGACATGTGATTCCTCTCCTGTACACCAGGCAGTGTACTTTTGGCCACCCGGTTTTTATCTAAACAAACAAGGACACTAAGTGAAATTGGGTAGCCACAATTTCTGACATTATTGACATACATGGGCTGACTATTTGATTTGAAGTTAGCTGCGTCTTTTTTTCCTGTGCCATTTGTTCAGAAAATATGCATTGAGATAGATTTAGTGTAAACATACCATCTCAATGGTGGGTTGTTCCTGTTTTGGATCAAATTTAAATTCAAATAATTGTAACATTTTGTCAGAACAGTGCCACGCTTAGCTATTAGGATTTTTTTTCAGCTAAGTTAGCTCTAGCTCTTTGAGTGAGCAACATTTAGCTAGCACACACTGTACAGATGAACATAACTTAAATAATTATTTCTAACATGTTTTAAAAAATATATTTTAAAAAATATTTATTTCAATTTTTTTAACTTCATGGGTGCCTCAAGCAGGTGTGTCTTATGAAATTGAGAGTAAAAATGTACTGTTTATTGTAAACTATTGCCAGATAACATAGACGTTCCTGGATGAACTTATTTACGTGGCACAGTATTTAAGAATGTCTGAGTAAGTGTAGGTCTGTATGCAGTCACTGCAAGCATACATACAAGAACAGGCTACTCACAGTGGGTCACATGTTGAGAGAGCGGGGAGAGAGAGAGCCACAGCGGCCACACACACCACCACCAAGTCCACACGCATGTTGACAAGGTCCTGGGTCCTGGATCAGCTCGTCTGAGACTTCTATCATCTATCTCCTGCAGGGTCTGGGATGAAAATGTCTTTCTAAACGTTTGTGTGGCTCCCACTCCCACTGCAAAGGTGAACTCACTCCCAGCTATGAGTCAATAGAGGTGTGTGTGTGTGTGTGTTTGCGTTTTGATGGGTTGGTGGTGGTGGTGGTGGGGGGGTGATAAGTCGGTGCTGCTGGGAGGGTCAATGGTCTTTGTGAGCTAAACAAACAATATAACATAAATACACTAACGCTGTATACCAGTATGTCTTGTGTGTGTGTGCAATCGTACATTGGTGTATTTGTGTGGTTGTTGTACAATTGCAACAACAACTTGGTAGCATGGTAATAGAAGAAAACATATTTTTTGTATATACATATATATACATATATATATATATATATATATATATATATATATACTTTTGTACATATAGCAATGCACCTGAAAGTAACGTGCCATGACTGGCACAGTCAGCAGTCTGGGGCACACGGGGGCGATGACCTCACGTAGCAGTGCTAAAGGCCGTGCATGTTTGCAGTGTGGTGAAACCCCAGGCTGCAGGAGAGAGAGGCCAGTGACAGGGACTTACGGGAAGACTTTATATCAGAGATTTCATTACCACCACCTCTCACACACAGTAGTGTGGTGTAATGAGTGTGTGTGTGTTAGTGTGTGTGTGTGCGTGTGTGTATGTATGTGTGTGTGTGTCTGTGTGTGAAACAAGAAATCTTGACGCCTGTTATCCTTTACCAATAATAAATACACAGCTGTACTAGAGGGAGAACCTCTGTTGTGAGGATGATGATGATAATTGAGTGTCACTCTGACGTATCCAATCAAATTGGTCCCAGGGTATGACTTCTGGTGTGTGTTTGCAGTGTGGTGAAACTCGGCAGTGACAAGGGTCAGTGGAGTCCAGGCCAGGGACTTACGGGAAGACTTCATATCAGAGAGTTCATTACCACCACCTCACACACACAGTAGTGTAGTGTAGTGAGTGTGTGTGTGTGTTTGTGATGATGATGGTGATAATGACAACTGAGTGTCACCCTGATGTATTCAAGCAATTTGTGGTCAATCAATCTAGTCACAGAGTAAGACTTCTGGACACTCTGGGATCAGTAGTACTAATAGCGATATATTGTGTGTCCACCCAAAAGTAGCTGTTCAAATTATCTTACATTTTACAATCTAAATCTGACCCCTGACATCCAGTTTAACCCTGTACAGTCTGGGATGGTGGGGATAATGTCACTGTATATTTTTCTTGGTACTTGGAGAATGATGTGATGTAATTTTAAATGTTAGTATACTCTTCTGTCTGAGGTAAAGATACCTAATGTTAGACCTTACACACAATGTGTGTTGTGTAAAGCAAAAAAGAAGAAACACATGCTTCAAATTTAAAACGTTTCTAACAGACTTTATAAATGATTAAAAGACATTATATAATGCAGGCAGTCTCATCAAATGCAGTTCAATCTCATCAAATGAAACATCCATACAGGTCCAGAGGCTTACAGGTCTACTTTCCTACTGGAAAGTCATTGCATCTCACAAGCCTCTAATGTCAGAGCATTTCAACAGTTGAAAGTTCACCATATCATTGGCTTCATATCATTAGGTCAGTACATCAAATGATTGATAAAACCTCCTCTTTCACTCGCAGGCCAGCGTGGGGTGGCAGGACACCTAGTGGCAGTACAAGACATTTCACCTTGTATGGATCCAATAAACAAAGCATTAATACTGATTCTGTTATACTAAAAAGGATAAAGTTCCTGTGCACAGCCTTCCAGGTGCTGGTGAGGTGCAGTCGTCAATAGATTCAAAGGAAAGTGAAGGATCACCGCACACTGGTGGAATTTCTTTGCTGGTTTATTTTTTTCTGATTCTGTCATATCAGTGAACTGGCATCATTTGGTGCGTGAGACCCAATCGATTTCAATGTTCAAATCTCTTCTTCAGCTCGGAGACCTTCACGGGAGATGCGTCCTGGGGAACTTCCGTTGCTGCGCTGGCTGTCAGGAGGCCGTTAGCTGAATGTGGCACGGTAACCTCCCAGGAGCTCTTCCTCAGAGCAGCGTCCCAGCCTCGGGGGCCAGCGCCTGGCCGCCCTTGCTCAGGCGAGCCCCCGGTCTGGGCCCTCCCTGTGTGGAGGTCACGGACCTGGAAGCGTTCCATGGCGGACATGACCCTTGGAGAAGAGGAGTTGCATCTCTCTTTGGCGTCTCTGTCCACCATTGCCCTTTGACCCAACGGACTTTTCGGCCCAGCTGGTGTCTTCTCCCCAGGTGCGAGCCTGTTCCTCTGGGCAGAGTCAGCAGGTGAGAGGCCTGGATCTTCAGACTGGCCCTCGGTTCCTGGTCCAGTACCCTGTGTGACTTGGCTGCTACCTATCAGGGCCACTGACTCTTGACGTTTTTCAGGCCTTGGCTGCTCTTCTCCTCCTCCTCCTCCTCCATCTCCTTCTTCCTTTTCTCCTTCCTTCTCCTGTGCTTCCATCTCATCCTTTTCTTCCTCGCCGTCCCTCCTCTTCTTCTTCTCCACCTGTTGCGTCCCTTCCGCCACTCTGTCCATCTCTCCCTCTGGACAGTTTGTGACCACAAGGTGATAATTTGTCTCCACCCTAAAGGTACTCCCTCCCTCAGCACTCAACCGATTGTCCTTTCCAGTCGGCCATCGGGCCGTGAGATCATCCTTGCGGTCTTGCTCCTGATTGGTCGTAGCATCTTTCGTATTTGCTTTCCTGGTGAGCGACTCCTCCTCCTGCCCCTCCTCTTCTTCCTCCAGCCCCTCCCCCCAGCTGCGCAGGCTGCCACTCCTGTCCATGGATTGGTTGAGACTCTCCTGGCTGGGTGTGGCCAGTGATGTCTAAGAGCCAAAACAGAGATCGCTATATCAGAACCTCTTGCAAAACTCTTGCAAAAAAAGGTGCTTTGCAAAGATCTCTCTTAATTCTGTAGGACTATATGTAAAACTATTTGTGAGCCATACATTTAGTAAGTAAAGTACCTAGTCCCTAGTCCCTGTAACATTCTGAATGAAACCTTTCGATTGTCCAATGTATAAATAATTATATATTTATGGTATATCTTTATATCTGTTATGTCAGCTGATTATATTAAATATATAATATATTGTGTGTTTATGAGTAATCCCTGCCCGTAAATGAACCTGAAATGGATGTGTAAATGATTGAGACTCTTTCGATGTAGA